>NC_136970.1:6383082-6523120 GCF_032717465.1 Coenobita brevimanus
TCCGAAGTAGGGAATTCATGCAATATTATTCATATTTAGAAGCAACACTAACACCAACATCAGTAGTAGTTCATGTACCATTCATAACTGACGACCTGTTCACAGTATACGAAATACATCCCTTCCCTTCTAACACTAATAACACTGTGGTCATCATCAACATCAACACAGACACCGAACTCATCATGGTCTCAAAGAGACGGAACACTGTCACTTTCGCCAGTGAATCAACGATTGAACGAAAGTGCCGCACATCCTTACATGCTCTTCACCTTTGTCCTGCGTACATTTTCACGTTTCAGCCTACAGTCCCTTGTGAAATGGCTATCATAAGAAATCACAATATTCACTGTAATACTAGGTGAAATTAGGCTCGCCTTCTCGTTCCTATTACACCTAACGTGGAGCGGGGTCCTCTTTCGAGACTGGAGCTTAGTGCAATAAAGAGAGGCAGGACACAAAAACTCTAGGCAACAACCTTTACACGTATAGTACCACAATCAGACACAGGACAAGTCAGCAGATATTACAGCACATTACATAGCAATATAAAACCTTATCTAGGATATGGGTATCTCGCAGGATACTTGCTTCTCTGATAGTAATGACAACACAATCAATCCTAGTGTATCAAGAGTGCAGTGAATATAGGCGCGCGGGGGGGGGGGGTGAGTCTCACGAGGAGGAGATAGGAGAGGGTGCGGGGAGAGACTTGTGACGGCTAGGGGAAAGTTATGGTAATAGTGGAGAGCGGCAGATATTAGCCGTGAAGTTTATACGGTTTCCAGTAGCCAAGGGACTTTGGTAATTGATTTTATTCTTGATTCACACTTACTCGGGATATTGGGGTGAGAGAGAGTGATAAAGAAGATTTATGGGTAGCGTGGGGAAGGGAGAGAATACCATTAAAACTCTCTTTCACAATATTCCTTTAGAGCTCACAGTAATAGGGGTATGTCATTACAGGGGAATCTCCAAGCGGCGCAGGCTTACTAATTGTATAAAAGGGACGTCACTCATAAACATAGTTCATCAGATCTTGTTCCACACACTCGTCCTTTAGCTTCTCACTGTGATCTTATTTGCCCCGATATTCACTATAATATAGTGAATATCGGGGCAAATAAGATCACAGTGAGTTATTTAGGTTAAGTGTGATTTCCCCTAGTATAAGTATTGTGCAGTGACTTCATATTATGAAGTCACTGCACAATACTTATACTAGGGGAAATCACACTTAACCTAAATCACTCGTACTGCAGTATCACACGTATTCATCATGGGGATAGGCAGGAACAAGTCGTCGGCGATCCTGCCGGGCTAGGGGCACCGCCAATGCGAGGCATGCCAAGAGGGTGCGGGATAACTCGTAAGGGCGTCCTCTCGCGTCCCGGGCTACCCGTGGCTTCCAGGCTGGGCTCAGGAGTGTGGCCCTCGGGACTGGGGCCGAATAGCTCCAGGAACCTCTGTGATAAGTCTCGGCCTGTAGTGAGAGCCTTATGGCGTCGTGGGGGCGTAGGGAGATCGCGCCCGGGTGTCCAGGGGAGATCCGAGAGAGACTGGGGGCTGCGGTCTCCAGCGTCTAGGGGCGCCGACAGAGAAGGGCTGCGGCAGCGACTTCCACTGAGTTCCGTCAGGTGCGTCTGATCTAGAGCCAGACGTAGGGAACAGAGGCCAGGGGAGGCTGTGAGGCCTGTCTGGGTCACTCTGGAATAGGAAGCCTGGGCTCTAGTCTCCTGCCGTAGTGACGTCTCTCTCCTTACCTCTTTCTGCACACCCTCGGAGCGACAATAGATCGTTTCACGAGGAAGGGAGCGACAATAGGCCGTCTCTATCAAGACACTCTCGGAGTGACAATAGGTCATCTCACGAGGAGGGGAGCGACAATAGGCCGTCTCTACCGGAGCACTGTCGGAGCGACCATAGATCGTCTCACGAGGATGGGGGCAACAATAGGCCGTTTCTACCGGAGCACTTTCGGAGCGACCATAGATCGTCTCACGAGGATGGGAGTGACAATAGGCCGTCTCTACCGGAGGGGCGCCATCTGGATTCCCTATGACAACTCCACCCCTAGCTGGTTCAACAATCCCACTCCGTGAAGGTACTGCCTTTCTCCTACGGCGGCGACGCCGTGGTGGCTGCGTGACATGGGGCGCACGGCCCGGGCTGACATGTTGCTGTTGCCGGGAGTGGTTCTGACTGGTGGCGGCTACCCCGTGGGGTCCGTGTGTGGGTTTCGGTACATTCTCGGGCATACTGAGCTGTATTTTGCTTGCCCCGTTGTCGGGGGCACTATGGTATATTTCGGGGGCACTGTTCTTTAAGTCACGCATTTTACCACTCTCCTCCTGTAAAAAGTCACGTCCTCGTGGCTGGAGGTGGAATGCTTGTGTGTTGGAGATGGTGTATACGGGCTGGAGGTGTTGCAGCACAATTTGCCAGGCGACGGTGTAAGGGTTTTCTTCTTGTTCTGGGTCGCAGGTGAGGAAGAGTGTGGAGGCGGTGATGGTAGACTGGAGGAGGGTTAGCAGGTGGTGTGGCCCGCGGAGTCTGTGGTTCCTGCCAAGGGTAGGCGCCCATACAGCCCGCTTCACTCTCATCTTGCTTGGTGTGGCTGTCGGTGTGGTTGGAAGCTGAATGCTGGATACCGAGGGTAAGGGCCGGGTTTTGTGCCGTGGTAATGCGGTGTTGTCTCTGGGGAGTACAGGTAGAAGAGATTCGGGACTGATGTAGCTTGATGGTGTGAAGTCGTGGAGAGGTGGGTGTTGTAGGGGTGTGGGTGTATCGGGTGGGTGGGCATGAGAGTCGGCCGAAGGGGGTGGTGGTGGTGGTTCTGAGGGTGGGTGTGGGTGGGGAAGTAGGCATGCGGGGTGGGCGGGGCCGGTTAGCACGGGCTGTTGCGTGCGTTGGGGGCGCGTCGGAAGGTGAGATCGTCGGAGTGGGCATGCGTAGGTGTGGAGGGGAGAGGACAGTGGTAGTGGGTTGTCCTGTGGGGGTGGCTGGGTGGGCGGGGCATGTGGGCTTGGGTGGAAAGGGTGAGGCGGCGGAGGGAAGGGGTGAGGGTGAGCGAGGTATGGCGGATGAGATGTCAGGTGAGGTGCGGCCGGTGGTGGGGGCGGTGGAGGATGAGGAGGTAGGCGAGGTGGAGGGGGATGGCGAGGAGGAAACATAGCACTCATATGTGGAAGTGACAGGCGGTGTGGGAGCAGGGGGAGGTTGGGGGTGTGGGGTCGGTAGCAGTGGTGAGGTGGCAGGAGAGTTGGCTTGGAGGGTAGGTGGCGAGGAGGGAGTGCAATCTTGTGGAGCCATCCCGGTGTTTGGTGGTGGGGTGGTTTGGGCGGTAGCAGGGTTCTGTGCTAGTGGTGTGGGGTGGGCGGTGGGTACGAAGCTAGGGGATGGTGCTGGTGTGGGGGTGATGGCGGACGGTGTGCGGTGCTGGAACCGTGGTGGCTTGGCAGGGGTTGTGGAGTGGGATGTGGCAGGTGGTGTGTCGTCGGAGGCGAAGAAAGGTGGGGTGAGGTGTAGGGGGAGAGAGAGCGAGTGGTGGTGGGAAGATGCGGCCTCGCGGAGTTCTCTGAATGTTCGGGGATGGGGCGGTGAAGGTAGTAGCAGGGGTCTGAGCTCGTGAGAGAGTGATGGGTGGTGGGGTGCGGGTTGTGGTGGGCGGCGACGCATCTGGTGGGGTTATTGGGGACGAGATGGTGGTCCGTGGGGATGGTGAGGTTGAAGGTGGGGTAGGGGAGGTGAGCGAAGAAAAAAAGGTGGGTGGGGATGAGGAGGGGTGTGTGATAGGGAAGGTGAATGAGTTAACCATGTGGGCGGGGGAAGCGAGCGGTGGTGAAATGATGGTGGTGGGTGGTGCAGGGTGGTAGGTGGAAGGCAGTAGACAGGGGGAGGTGGTTTTAGAATGTAGGTTAGGGGAAGATGAGGAAAGGGTCGTAGGAAGCCTGTGAAGAGGGAGGCTTGTTTTCTGTTGAGAGGGTATAGTGGTGTGTGGGGTGGGAAGGTTAGAACTAGGGGCAGAAATAGGGGAAGGTAGAACAAAAGAGATAGTGAGAGGGGAGGAAAAGGAAAGATAACGTTCTCCCCTGTCATAGACTGGGGGAGATGTGAGGTGGCCCTCGTCATTACAGTGGGATGCGGGGGCAGTGGGGGGGCGCTTTTTGTGTTTCCTTTTTGTATTTTCTTCCCCTGAGGCTTAGGGGAATTTGCGTATGGTGGGGAGGTTTGTAACTGCCTCGTGTCATATGGCTGCACTGGGCAGCTTCTAGCTGCTCACGGATGTCGTGGATCGGGCATCCGTGGTAGCACGGAGATAATTCCCACGGGTTGACGGTGATGAGGTCAATGGGGAATTGATTTATTTCGCCGATGCGTTGAGGGGTGGCATGGACGGCTAAAAGGCGCCTCATTAAACTGATATCTTTATCCAGGTCTCCCGTCGGTTCGTGTATTATAAAATGTTCTTTAATATAATCAGGGAGAATCCTGAGGAGTGTATGAAACGTGAGTTGTTCCCGGGTTTGTTCATCTGCCTCTGGTGACTCGGTGTCTTGCCAGATTTAGGGTATCATTTAGATTCCCGTCAAATTTTAGAGTATCCAGTTGGGATAGTGCCACCACTTCCCTAATGATGGGGTGATGGCTTGTACAGTGAACTTTGTAAAGTTCTGCCAGGTGAGCTTTGGGACGATTTTCGGTGCTATGTTCGCCGCCACTTTACCCAACAGTTGTAGTGTGATTGCAATTTTTTGTTGGTCATTTTCAAAACCAATATCCAGTAAGGGTTTAATTATTGCCAGATATGTGTGTATATCATACTGGTCGGGGTCAAATTTGGGTAACTGAACGCGCGGTTTAGTTGCCATTTTGCCAAATATTCCTGATTACCTCTCTTTTACGCCCGGGTCTAGAACCACAGTTGGCCACCAGTGTAATGCTAGGTTAAATTAGGCTCAACTTCTCGTTCCTATTACACCTAACGTGGAGCGAGGTCCTCTTTCTAGACCGGAGCTTAGTGCAATAAAGAGAGGCAGGACACAAAAACTCTAAGCAACAACCTTTACACGTATATTACCACAATCAAACACAGGACAAGTCAGTAGATATTACAGCACAATACATAGCAATATAAAAAATTATCTAGGATATGAGTATCTCACAGGATAATTGCTTCTCTGATAGTAATGACAACACATTCAATCCTAGTGTATCGAGTGTGGTGAATATACTGTAGGCGCGCGCGCGAGGCGTGGGGGGGGTGAGTCTCACGAGGAGGAGATAGGGGAGGATGCGGGGAGTGACTTGTGATGGCTAGGGGAAAGTTATGGTAATGCTGGAGAGCGGCAGATATTAGCCGTGTAGTTTATACGGTTTCCACTAGCCAAGGGACTTTGGTAATTGATTTTATTCTTGATTCACACTTACTCGAGATATTGGGGTGAGAGAGAGTAATAAACAAGATTTATGGGTAGCGTGGGGGAGGGAGAGAATACCATTAATACTCCCTTTTACAATATTCCTTTAGAGCTCACAGTAATAGGGGTATGTCATTACAGGGGAATCTCCAAGCGGCACAGGCTTACAAATTGTATAAAAGGGACATCACTCATAAACATACTTCATCAGATCTTGTTCCACACACTCGTCCTTTAGCTTCTCACCGTGATCTTATTTGTCCCGATATTCACTATATGAAGTCACTGCACAATACTTATACTAGGGGAAATCACACTTAACCTAAATCACTCGTACTGCAGTATCATACGTATTCATCATGGGGATAGGCAGGAACATGTCGTCAGTGATCCTGCCGGGCTAGGGGCACCACCAATGAGAGGCGTGCCAAGAGGGTATGGGATAACTCGTAAGGGCGTCCTCTCGCGTCCCGGGTTACCCGTGGCTTCCGGGCTGGGCTCAGGAGTGTGGCCCTTGGGACTGGGGCCGAATAGCTCCAGGAACCTCTGTGATAAGTCTCGGCCTGTAGTGAGAGCCTTACGGAGTCGTGGGGGCGTAGGGAGATCGCGCCCGGGTGTCCTGGGCAGAACCGAGAGAGACTGCGGGCTGCGGTCTCCAGCGTCTAGGGACGCCGACAGAGAAGGCCTGCGGCAGCGGCTTCCACTGGGGTCCGTCAGGTGCGTCTGCTCTAGAGCCAGACGTAGGGAACAGAGGCCAGGGGAGGCTGTGAGGCCTGTCTGGGTCACTCTGGGATAGGAAGCCTGGGCTCTAGTCTCCTGCCGTAGTGACGTCTCTCTCCTTACCTCTTTCTGCACACCCTCACAGCGACGAGATCATCTCACGAGGAAGGGAGTGACAATAGGCCGTCTCTACGAAGACACTCTCGGAGCGACAAAAGGTCGTCTCACAAGGAGGGGAGCGACAATAGGCCATACCGGAGCACTGTCGGAGCGACCATAGATCGTCTCACGAGGATGGGAGCGACAATAGGCCGTCTCTACCGAAGCACTCTTGGAGCGACCATAGATCGTCTCACGAGGATGGGAGCGACAATAGGCCATCTCTACCGGAGGGGCGCCGTCTGGAGTGCCTATGACAACTCCACCCATAGCTGGTTCAACAATCCAACTCCGTGAAGGTAGTGACTTTCTCCTACGGCAGCAACGGAGTGGTGGCTGCGTGACATAGGGGAGCACGGCCCGGGCTGACATATGTCGCTGTTGCCAGGAGTGGTTCTGACTGGTGGCAGCTACACCGTGGGGTCCGTGTGGGGATGTCGGTACATTCTCGGGCATACTGAGCTGTATTTTGCTTGCCCTGTTGTCGGGGGCACTATGGTATAATTCGGGAGCACTGTTCTTTAAGTCACGCATTTTATTCATAATCATTGCCACTTCACTTTTGCTCCAGATAAGTTTGTACACCATCAACCCATCGGACATTCACAGTTTTTTTTTATTTCACTCATAACTCATCAGTTTACATAGTCTGTCAAGATATATCACCATCTCATACTTCAGCATCAGGATTATACATAGCACCGGACTACTGTGCGGTATATACACCATCCATGTCCACTTTATCCTCCATCCATCACTACGCCATCCTCAGTCATAGACACAAACATTTCCATCCACTGCCTGATATGGACTTAAACATGAGCACAAGTATTAAGTTGACCTCACTAAAGTTTGAAACTATGCCACTGATCAATGAAACAATGAAGCCCTGGGAAAATTTGAATTTGAGTATGTTCAACCCATATTATGTGTATAGCCCAGCACCTACTGTCTTTATAATCTTCTGTATTGTATTTGCAGTAGAGCTGTTCGCAGTGCACAGAATGCATGCAAGAATTGCAAATTTGGAGTCAGTATTTAGTGGGGGTAAAGTAAGCATCAAAGTTAACCCCCCTGAATGAAAGGTACATATTTTGTAAATAGTATTAATTTGGAGGGTGAAGTGCGTGAAAGGGTACAGCAGGAAAGAAAGGTTGCTGGTTCTTTGAAAACTGTGATAAGAAACAGGGAAGTGAGCATGGAAGTGAAAAAGTTACTACATGACAGTATTGTGATACCAGCTCTAACGTATGGATGTGAAGCTTGGACGTTGTTCGAAGGACACAAGTCAAGAGTGAGAGCAGTGGAAATGAGTTATTTAAGAGGAGCCTGTGGAGTCACATGGAGAGACAGGCTGACGAATGAGGATATAAAGGAGCGTTGTGGTGTGGATGTGGATGTGATAGGAAGCGTTATGAGGAACACACTGAGGTGGTTTGGCCATGTAGAGAGGATGGAGGGTGAAAGACTGACGAAGAGAGTGTATGTGAGTGAGGTGGAGAGGGGAAGAGGGAGGGGGAGGCCGAGGATGAGATGAAGAGATGGGGTGGAGAGGTAAATGAGAAAGGGATGTCTGAGTTGGGAGCAGGGCAGTGAAATGGGGGGAGTCAGGGCGAATTGGAGGTGATTTGTTTGTGGCCACCCCAAACGGGATTGAGGCGCCTGGCAATAGATGGATAGATAGATAGACAATATCAAAATGGTTAACGTTTTAGCCTATCACCCAGCATCCAATGGGTTAGTAGAGAGACAAAACAAAAAAGTATTAGATGTGCTACAACACATTCTCAATGAAAATTATGAACGCTGGGATGATTGGATTCCCAGAGTAGAAGCATCAATTAATGGATCTATAAATCACTCTGTAGGAGACACACCACATTTCATTATACATGGGACAGATAAAAAACTACCATAAGAGCTAGAAGGTGACAGTCTGCCCATGTACAATTACGATGATTACTCTAAAGTCCGTTTACGTGAATTCCAGGACATACACAAAAGAGTCTAAAAACAGTTGACGATGTCCAAGGAAGAAATGACGGAGACATATAATAAAAAGGCAAGAGATTCGCATATCAGCTTAGGAGACATTGTTTCTGGTATCATTCATACGAGAGACAATAAATTATCCCCCAAATTTGAGGACCCATACAGAGTAATTAACATAAAAGCAAACAAAGTTTTAATTAAGTCAATGTCAAGTGGCGAAGAGAAACAAGTTCATATTGACCATTTAAAACGAGTTTCAAGGGAACTATCCAATAATTATTCAGCCCCGGATACAACCGAACAAGCGAACGTAACTCATGAAACCAATCAGGAAAACAACAATAAATACAAAAATAAATTAAGGTCATATACCAAACAATCAAACATAGGTGCAACTGTTCCAATAAAATCTACAGTACATCATTTACGAGATTTGAATATCGATTTAAACTCCTTCCATAAATGAAATAACAATCAAGTTATTGTTCTACGTTAGTCAACCGTAACGCACATCATCACTATCATCGACCACAGCATGCCCATATTAAAAAATTAATAAATTTTTTTTGTCGGTAGGTAACAATGAGGGGACTTATGCAATGGATTCTCCTCTATATAGCAAGAGGATATGCTCACTTAGACCCCCAACACATAGTACAGCAAGGATGCCTCATAGCTCCAACGGCCACGACGTCAATCGTAAAAGATGTCATGAGTACTGAAATAAGTCTGGATTACTTATATGAATTACTTTCTTATCTAGAAAATATCGCAAGACCCATGAGAACCCTGGACTTCTTGATAGGAGGCTATATTTCACAAGCACATAACACAAGGGAAGTCGATGAAATGGTGAAGTTAGGGAATTGGAAAATAGAACAGGCTAAGTCAACTATGCTCATCATGATCCAAGATCTCCCATCTCATGGAACGGAGGTATTGAGCGACAAGAACAACATCACACGCACTCGCCAAAAGCGCGGTTTGTTCTACCTGGGTGGCGCAGTTCTTGGAAACATCTTTGGATTGGCTACAGAAGAAGACCTTAAAGAAATAAACAACAAATTTAATAAAGTAGCTCAGGTACTAACATATCAAGATAAATTCATCACAGGACATAACTCAGCAATGAAGACAATTGTGAAAAATCTGAAAAAGGTGGAAAACATAGGTCTGGAAAGTGTAGATAAAATAAATAACATGGGAGGGAACAACACTTTTCCAACACTTCTCCATCATCACGGAACTTATTGACACGATTCTACTCCAATTAGACAACACTAGAGTTCGTTACAGGGCACTTATTCAAGGAATTTCGAATGCCGGTGATGGCAAGATCACGATTGACTTACTTCCAGTTTTTGAGCTACGTCAGATACATAAACATAAATTGAAGCCTTTGTTCCGAAGTAGGGAATTCATGCAATATTATTCATATTTAGAAACAACACTAACACCAACATCAGTAGTAGTTCATGTACCATTCATAACTGACGACCTGTTCACAGTATACGAAATACATCCCTTCCCTTCTAACACTAATAACACTGTGGTCATCATCAACATCAACACAGACACCGAACTCATAATGGTCTCAAAGAGACGGAACACTGTCACTTTCGCCAGTGAATCAACGATTGAACGAAAGTGCCGCACATCCTTACATGCTCTTCACCTTTGTCCTGCGTACATTTTCACGTTTCAGCCTACTGAAACAGTCCCTTGTGAAATGGCTATCATAAGAAATCACAATATTCATTGTAATGCTAGGTGAAATTAGGCTCGACTTCTCGTTCCTATTACACCTAACGTGGAGCGGGGTCCTCTTTCGAGACCGGAGCTTAGTGCAATAAAGAGAGGCAGGACACAAAAACTCTAGGCAACAACCTTTACACGTATATTACCACAATCAGACACAGGACAAGTCAGCAGATATTACAGCACAATACATAGCAATATAAAACCTTATCTAGGATATGGGTATCTCGCAGGATACTTGCTTCTCTGATAGTAATGACAACACAATCAATCCTAGTGTATCAAGAGTGCAGTGAATATAGGCGCGCGCGGGAGGCGCGGGGGGGGAGGGGGGGAGTCTCACGAGGAGGAGATAGGAGAGGGTGTGGGGAGTAACTTGTGACGCCTAGGGGAAAGTTATGGTAATACTGGAGAGCGGCAGATATTAGCCGTGAAGTTTATACGGTTTCCACTAGCCAAGGGACTTTGGTAATTGATTTTATTCTTGATTCACACTTACTCGGGATATTGGGGTGAGAGAGAGTGATAAAGAAGATTTATGGGTAGCGTGGGGAAGGGAGAGAATACCATTAACACTCCGTTTCACAATATTCCTTTAGAACTCACAGTAATAGGGGTATGTCATTACAGGGGAATCTCCAAGTGGCGCAGGCTTACTAATTGTATAAAAGGGACGTCACTCATAAACATAGTTCATCAGATGTTGTTCCACACACTCGTCCTTTAGCTTCTCACTGTGATCTTATTTGCCCCGATATTCACTATAATATAGTGAATATCGGGGCAAATAAGATCACAGTGAGTTATTTAGGTTAAGTGTGATTTCCCCTAGTATAAGTATTGTGCAGTGACTTCATATTATCAAGTCACTGCACAATACTTATACTAGGGGAAATCACAACCTAAATCACTCGTACTGCAGTATCACACGTATTCACCATGGGGATAGGCAGGAACATGTCGTCAGCGATCCTGCCGGGCTAGGGGCACCGCCAATGCGAGGCATGCCATGAAGGCACGGGATAACTCGTAAGGGCGTCCTCTCGTGTCCCAGGCAACCTGTGGCTTCTGGGCTGGGCTCAGGAGTGTGGCCCTCGGGACTGGGGCCGAATAGCTCCAGAAACCTCTGTGATAAGTCTCGGCCTGTAGTGAGAGCCTTATGGCGTCGTGGGGGCGTAGGGAGATCGCGCCCGGGTGTCTTGGGGAGAACCGAGAGAGACTGGGGCTGCGGTCTCCAGCGTCTAGGGGCGCCGACAGAGAAGGGCTATGGCAGCGACTTCCACTGGGGTCCGTCAGGTGCGTCTGCTCTAGAGCCAGACGTAGGGAACAGAGGCCAGGGGAGGCTGTGAGGCCTGTCTGGGTCACTCTGGAATAGGAAGCCTGGGCTCTAGTCTCCTGCCGTAGTGACGTCTCTCTCCTTACCTCTTTCTGCACACCCTCGGAGCGACAATAGATCGTCTCACGAGGAAGGGAGCGACAATAGGCCGTCTCTACCAAGACAATCTAGGAGCGACATTAGGTCATCTCACGAGGAGGGGAGCAACAATAGGCCGTCTCTATCAGAGCACTGTCGGAGCGACCATAAATCGTCTCACGAGGATGGGGGCGACAATAGGCCGTTTCTACCGGAGCACTTTCGGAGCGACCATAGATCATCTCACGAGGATGGGAGCGACAATAGGCCGTCTCTACCGGAGGGGCGCCATCTGGATTGCCAATAACAACTCCACCCCTAGCTGGTTCAACAATCCCACTCCGTGAAGGCAGTGACTTTCTCCTACGGCGGTGACGCTGTGGTGGCTGCGTGACATAGGGCGCACGGCCCTGGCTGACATATGTTGCTGTTGCGGGGAGTGGTTCTGACTGGTGGCGGCTACTCCGTGGGGACCGTGTGGGGGTGTCGGTACATTCTCGGGCATACTGAGCTGTATTTTGCTTACCCCGTTTTCGGGGGCACTATGGTATATTTCGGGGGAACTGATCTTTAAGTCACGCATTTTACCACTCTCTCCCTGTAAAAAGTCATGTCCTCGTGGCTGGAGGTGGAATGCTTGTGTGTTGGAGGTGGTGTATACGGGCTGGAGGTGTTGCAGCACAGTTTGCCAGGCGACGGTGTAAGGGTTTTCTTCTTGTTCTGGGTCGCAGGTGAGGAAGAGTGTGGAGGCGGTGATGGTAGACTGGAGGAGGGTTAGCAGGTGGTGTGGCCCACGGAGTCTGTGGTTCCTGCCAAGGGTAGGCGCCCATACAGCCCGCTTCACTCTCATCTTGCTTGGTGTGGCTGTCGGTGTGGTTGGAAGCTGAATGCTGGATACCGAGGGTAAGGGCCGGGTTTTGTGCTGTGGTAATGCGGCGTTGAGTCTCTGGGGAGTACAGGTAGAAGAGATTCAGGCCTGATGTAGCTTGATCGTGTGAAGTCGTGGAGAGGTGGGTGGTGTTGGGGTGTGGGTGTATCGGGTGGGTGGGCATGAGAGTCAGCCGGAGGGGGTGGTGGTGGTGGTTCTGAGGGTGGGTGTGGGTGGGGAAGTAGGAATGCGGGGTGGGCGGGGTCGGTTAGCACGGGCTGTTGCGTGCGTTGGGGGCGCGGCGGAAGGTGAGATCATCAGAGTGAGCATGCGTAGGTGTGGAGGGGAGAGGGCGGTGGTAGTGGGTTGTCCTGTGGGGGTGGCTGGATGGGCGGGGCATGTGGGCTTGGGTGGAAAGGGTGAGGCGGCGGAGGGAAGGGGTGAGGGTGAGCGAGGTATGGCGGATGTGATGACAGGTGAGGTGCGGCGGGTGGTGGGGCGGTGGAGGCTGAGGTGGTAGGGGAGGAGGAGGGGAATGGCGAGGAGGAATCATAGCACTCGTATGTGGAAGTGACAGGCGGTGCGGGAGCAGGGGGAGGTTGGGGGTGTCGGGTCGGTAGCAGTGGTGAGGTGGCAGGAGAGTTGGCTTGGAGGGTAGGTGGCGAGGAGGGAGTGCAATCTTGTGGAGCCATCCCGGTGTTTGGAGGTGGGGTAGTTTGGGCGGTAGCAGGGTTCTGTGCTAGTGGTGTGGGGTGGGCGGTGGGTACGAAGCTAGGGGATGGTGCTGGTGTGGGGGTGATGGCGGACGGTGTGCGGTGCTGGAACCGTGGTGGCTTGGCAGGGGTTGTGGAGTGGGATGTGGCAGGTGGTGTGTGTCGTCGGAGGCGAGGAAAGGTCGGGTGAGGTGTAGGGGGAGAGAGAGCCAGTGGTGGTGGGAAGATGCGGCCTTGCGGGGTTGTCTGAATGTTCGGGGATGGGGCGGTGCAGGTGGTAGCAGGGGGCTGAGCTCATGAGAGAGTGATGGGTGGTGGGGTGCGGGGTGTGGTGGGTGGCGACGCATCTGGTGGGGTTATTAGGGACGAGGTGGTGGTCCGTGGGGATGGTGAGGTTGAAGGTGGGGTAGAGGAGGTGAGCGAAGAAAAAAAGGTGGGTGGGGATGAGGAGGAGGGTGTGATAGGGAAGGTGAATGAGTTAACCGTGTGGGCGGTGAAAGCGAGCGGTGGTGAAGTGATGGTGGTGGGTGGTGCAGGGTGGTAGGTGGAAGGCAGTAGACAGGGGGAGGTGGTTTTAGGAAGTAGGTTAGGGGAAGATGAGGAAAGGGTCCTAGGAAGCTTGTGAAGAGGAAGGCCGGTTTTGTGTTGAGGGGGTATAGTAGTGTGTGGGGTGGGAAGGTTAGAACTAGGGGCAGGAATAGGGGAAGGTAGAACAGAAGAGATAGTGAGAGGAGAGGAAAAGGAAAGATAACGTTCTCCCCTGTCATAGACTGGGGGAGATGTGAGGTGGCCCCCGCCATTACAGTGGGATGCGGGGGCAGTGGGGGGGCGCTTTTTGTGTTTCCTTTTTTGTATTTTCTTCCCCTGAGGCTTAGGGGAATTTGCGTATGGTGGGGAGGTTTGTAAGCGTCTTGTGTCATTTGGCTGCACTGGGCAGCTTCTAGCTGCTCACGGATGTCGTGGATCGGGCATCCGTGGTAGCACGGAGATAATTCCCACGGGTTGACAGTGATGAGTTCAACGGGGAATTGATTTATTTCGCCGATGCGTTGAGGGGTGGCATGGACGGCTAAAAGGCGCCTCATTAAACTGATATCTTTATCCAGGTCTCCCGTCGGTTCCTGTATTATTAAATGTTCTTTAATATAATCGGGGAGAATCCTGAGGAGTGTATGAAACGTGAGTTGTTCCCGGGTTTGTTCATCTGCCTCTGGGTTGGCAGTGGTGACTCGGTGTCTTGCCAGAGTTAGGGTATGATTTAGATTCCCGTCAAATTTTAGACAATCCAGTTGGGATAGTGCCACCACTTTCCCTAATGATGGGGTGATGGCTTCTACAGTGAACTTTGTAAAGTTCTGCCAGGTGAGCTCCGGGACGATTTTCGGTGCTATGTTCGCCGCCACTTTACCCAACAGTTGTAGTGTGATTGCAATTTTTTGTTGGTCATTTTCAAAGCCAATATCCAGTAAGGGTTTAATTATTGCCAAATATGTGTGTATATCATACTGGTCGGGGTCAAATTTGGGTAACTGAACGCACGGTTTAGTTGCCATTTTGCCAAATATTCCTGATTATCTCTCTTTTATGCCCGGGTCTAGAACCACCGCTGGCCACCAGTGTAATGCTAGGTGAAATTAGGCTCAACTTCTCGTTCCTATTACACCTAACGTGGAGCGGGGTCCTCTTTCGAGACCAGAGCTTAGTGCAATAAAGAGAGACAGGACACAAAAACTCTAAGCAACAACCTTTACACGTATATTACCACAATCAGACACAGGACAAGTCAGCAGATATTACAGCACAATACATAGCAATATAATACCTTATCTAAGATATGAGTATCTCACAGGATAATTGCTTCTCTGATAGTAATGACAACACAATCAATCCTAGTGTATCAAGAGTGCAGTGAATATAGGCGCGCGTGGGAGGCGCGGGGCGGGGGGGGGTGAGTCTCACAAGGAGGAGATAGGGGAGGGTGCGGTAAGTGACTTGTGATGGCTAGGGGAAAGTTATGGTAATGCTGGAGAGCGGCAGATATTAGCCCTGAAGTTTATACGGTTTCCACTAGCCAAGGGACTTTGGTAATTGATTTTATTCTTGATTCCCACTTACTCGAGATACTGGGGTGAGAGAGAGTGATAAACAAGATTTATGGGTAGCGTGGGGGAGGGAGAGAATACCATTAATACTCCCTTTTACAATATTCCTTTAGAGCTCACAGTAATAGGGGTATGTCATTACAGGGGTATCTCCAAGCGGCGCAGGCTAACTAATTGTATAAAAGGGACGTCACTCATAAACATAGTTCATCAGATCTTGTTCCACACACTCGTCCTTTAGCTTGTCACTGTGATCTTATTTGCCCCGATATTCACTATATGAAGTCACTGCACAATACTTATACTAGGGAAAATCACACTTAACCTAAATCACTCGTACTGCAGTATCACACGTATTCATCATGGGGATAGGCAGGAACTTGTCGTCAGCGATCCTGCTGGGCTAGGGGCACCACCAATGCGAGGCGTGACAATAGGGCACGGGATAACTCGTAAGGGAGTCCTCTCGCGTCCCGGGTTACCCGTGGCTTCCAGGCTGGGCTCAGGAGTGTGGCCCTCGGGACTGGGGCCGAATAGCTCCAGGAACCTCTGTGATAAGTCTCGGCCTGTAGTGAGAGCCTTATGGCGTCGTGGGGGCGTAGGGAGATCGCGCCCGGGTGTCCTGGGGAGAACCAAGAGAGACTGCGGGCTGCGGTCTCCAGCGTCTAGGGGCGCCGACAGAGAAGGGCTGCGGCAGCGACTTCCCCTGGGGTCCGTCAGGTGCCTCTGCTCTAGAGCCAGACGTAGGGAACAGAGGCCAGGGGAGGCTGTGAGGCCTGTCTGGGTCACTCTGGAATAGGAAGCCTGGGCTCTAGTCTCCTGCCATAGTGACGTCTCTCTCCTTACCTCTTTCTGCACACCCTCGGAGAGACAATAGATCGTCTCACGAGGAAGGGAGCGACAATAGGCAGTCTCTACCAAGACACTCTCGGAGCGACAATAGGTCATCTCACGAGGAGGGGAGCGCCAATAGGCCGTCTCTACCGGAGCACTGTCGGAGCGACCATAGATCGTCTCACGATGATGGGAGCTACAATAGGCCGTTTCTACCGGAGAACTTTCGGAGCGACCATAGATCGTCTCACGAGGATGGGAGCGACAATAGGCCGTCCCTACCAGAGGGGCGCCGTCTGGATTGCCTATGACAACTCCACCCCTACCTGGTTCAACAATCCCACTCCATGAAGGTAGTGACTTTCTCCTATGGCGGCGACGCCGTGGTGGCTGCGTGACATGGGGCGCACGGCCCTGGCTGACATGTGTTGCTGTTGCTGGGAGTGGTTCTGACTGGTGGCGGCTACCCCGTCGGGTCCGTGTGGGATGTCGGTACATTCTCGGGCATACTGAGCTGTATTTTGCTTGCCCCATTGTTGGGGGCACTATGGTATATTTCGGGGGCATTGTTCTTTAAGTCACGCATTTTACCTCTCTTCCCCTGTAAAAAGTCACGTCCTCATGGCTGGAGGTGGAATGCTTGTGTGTTGGAGGTGGTGTATACGGTCTGGAGGTGTTGCAGCACAATTTGCCAGGCGACGGTGTAAGGGTTTTCTTCTTGTTCTGGGTCGCAGGTGAGGAAGAGTGTGGAGGCGGTGATGGTAGACTGGAGGAGGGTTAGCAGGTGGTGTGGCCCACGGAGTCTGTGGTTCCTGCCAAGGGTAGGCGCCCATACGGCCCGCTTCACTCTCATCTTGCTTGGTGCGGCTGTCGGTGTGGTTGGAAGCTGAATGCTGGATACTGAGGGTAAGGGCCGGGTTTTGTGCCGTGGTAATGCGGCGTTGAGTCTCTAGGGAGTACAAGTAGAAGAGATTCGGACCTGATGTAGCTTGATGGTGTGAAGTCGTGGAGAGGTTGGTGGTGTAGGGGTGTGGGTGTATCGGGTGGGTGGGCATGAGAGTCAGCCGGAGGGGGTGTTGGTGGTGGTTCTGAGGGTGGGTGTGGGTAGGGAAGTAGGCATGCGGGGTGGGCGGGGCCGGTTAGCATGGGCTGTTGCGCGCGTTGGGGACGCGGCGGAAGGTGAGATCGTCGGAGTGGGCATGCGTAGGTGTGGAGGGGAGACGGCGGTGGTAGTGGGTTGTCCTGTGGGGCTGGGTGGGCGGGCGTGTAGGCTTGGGTGGAAAGGGTGAGGTGGCGGAGGGAAGGGGTGAGGGTGAACGAGGTATGGTGGATGAGATGTCAGGTGAGGTGCGGGGGGTGGTGGGGGCGGTGGAGGCTGAGGTGGTAGGGGAAGTGGAGGGGGATGGCGAGGAGGAAACATAGCACTCGTATGTGGAAGTGACAGGCGGTGCGGGAGCAGGGGGAGGTTGGGGGTGTGGGGTCGGTAGCGGTGGTGAGATGGCAGGAGAGTTGGCTTGGAGGGTAGGTGGCGAGGAGGGAGTGCAATCTTGTGGAGCCATCCCGGTGTTTGGTGGTGGGGTGGTTTGGGCAGTAGCAGGGTTCTGTGCTAGTGGTGTGGGGTGGGCGGAGGGTACGAAGCTAAGGGATGGTGCGGGTGTGGGGGTGATGGCGGACGGTGTGCGGTGCTGGAACCGTGGTGGCTTGGCAGGGGTTGTGGAGTGGGATGCGGCAGGTGGTGTGTGTCGTCAGAGGCGAGGAAAGGTGGGGTGAGGTGTAGGGGGAGAGAGAGCCAGTGGTGGTGGGGAGATGCGGCCTCGCGGGGTTGTCTGCATGTTCGAGGATGGGGCAGTTCAGGTGGTAGCAGGGGGCTGAGCTCGTGAGAGAGTGATGGGTGGTGGGGTGCGGGATGTGGTGGGCGGCAAGGCATCAGGTGGGGTTATTGGGGACGAAGTGGTGGTCCGTGGGGATGGTGAGGTTGAAGGTGGGGTAGGGGAGGTGAGCAAAGAAAAAAAGGTGGGTGGGGATGAGGAGGAGGGTGTGATAGGGAAGGTGAATGAGTTAACCATGTGGGCAGGGAAAGCGAGCGGTTGTGAAGTGATGGTGGTGGGTGGTGCAGGGTGGTAGGTGGAAGGCAGTAGACAGGGGGAGGTGGTTTTAGGAAGTAGGTTAGGGGAAGATGAGGAAAGGGTCCTAGGAAGCCTGTGAAGAGGGAGGCCGGTTTTGTGTTGAGGGGGTATAGTGGTGTGTGGGGTGGGAAGGTTAGAACTAGGGGCAGGAATAGGGGAAGGTAGAACAGAAGTGATAGTGAGAGGGGAGGAAAAGGAAAGATAACGTTCTCCCCTGTCATAGACTGGGGGAGATGTGAGGTGGCCCCCGCCATTACAGTGGGATGCGGGGGCAGTGGGGGGGCGCTTTTTGTGTTTCCTTTTTTGTATTTTCTTCCCCTGAGGCTTAGGGGAATTTGCGTATGGTGGGGAGGTTTGTAAGCGCCCTTGTGTCATTTGGCTGCACTGGTCAGCTTCTAGCTGCTCACGGATGTCGTGGATCGGGCATCCGTGGTAGCACGGAGAAAATTCCCACGGATTGACGGTGATGAGGTCAACAGGGAATTGATCAATGAAACAATGAAGCCCTGGGAAAATTTGAGTTTGAGTATGTTCAACCCATATTATGTGTATAGCCCAGCACCTACTGTCTTTATAATCTTCTGTATTGTATTTGCAGTAGAGCTGTTCGCAGCGCACAGAATGCATGCAAGAATTGCAAATTTGGAGTCAGTATTTAGTGGGGGTAAAGTAAGCATCAAAGTTAACCCCCCTGAATGAAAGGTATATATTTTGTACATAGTATTAATTTGGAGGGTGAAGTGCGTGAAAGGGTACAGCAGGAAAGAAAGGTTGCTGGTTCTTTGAAAGCAGTGATAAGAAACAGGGAAGTGAGCATGGAAGTGAAAAAGTTACTACATGACAGTATTGTGATACCAACTCTAACGTACGGAAGTGAAGCTTGGACGTGGTTGGAAGGACACAAGTCAAGAGTGAGAGCGGTGGAAATGAGTTATTTAAGAGGAGCCTGTGGAGTCACATGGAGAGACAGGCTGACGAATGAGGATATAAAGGAGCGTTGTGGTGTGGATGTGGATGTTGATAGGAAGCGTTATGAGGAACACACTGAGGTGGTTTGGCCATGTGGAGAGGATGGAGGGTGAAAGACTGATGAAGAGAGTGTATGTGAGTGAGGTGGAGGGGGGAAGAGGGAGGGGGAGGCCGAGGATGAGATGGAGGGAGGGGGAGGCCGAGGATGAGATGGAGGGATGGGGTGGAGAGGTATATGAGAGAGGGGGGTGTGAGCTGGGAGCAGGGCAGTGAAATGGCGGGGGACAGGGCGACTTGGAGGCGATTTGTTTGTGGCCACCCCAAACGGGATTAAGGCGTCCGGCAATAGATGGACAGATAGATTAATTTAAAAGAACAAGAAGAATGACCCGTGATATAGAAGTATACAAGTATCATTATCTTTATATGAAATAGTAATAGCTCTTACCATAATCTTAACTATGAACTATTTTTTTTTTTTTTTGCATATATGCATTTTACTATTATACATACACATTTTACAAAATGTAATACAATAGCCAGTTTAACCATATTCAGTTATGTATACAACTTGTTTAAAATGTAACATTACTGGATCATTGCAATATTACCATGGATATTATACCTGTACAATATTATAATCAATATTATGTATTAAGAGTGAAGAAGAAGAATATTTTGTATTAATAGATTAGCATATGTCAGTGATGATTGCTGTCGGAGGACCGCCGGCTGCAGGACCGAGCGATGTCAGGACTCCATATTATAAACACAAATCATAACAGAAAGCATGATGGATAGATAGATAGATAGATAGACAGAGCACCAGACAAGGTGTTGGAACGGGATATTAGCTTGCAACTCTTTAAGTGAAGGAATGTTGATCGTGCACCAGAAGCAGTACATACACACAGACATATAGTATTCTAGAAGCTTCCACGACAGTAGAGCACACGTGACACGACCCCTGTTACACGAGAATGTAGGATTCTGAGCTCAGGAGATAGGCCATAGAACCGGCAGGTAGTGCAGAGAGCAAATAAGAAGAGGGGTCCAACTAGACTTACTTAGTATATTAAGTCTCTGTATAATACATACACTGCTCAAATTAGACTTTTTCTGAAGCTAATAAATCAAGATCAACTCCCTGTATTAATCTTTAACTCCACCTGCTCTTCAATTACCAAAATAACTTTAACCAAAACTCAAGATTCACCTATTACAAGAATTAAGAGTTACATATATATAAATGTTGGCTATGAAGCTTTAACAAACAAGTGTGCACAAATTCTGTGCGTTAGTCTGCAAATGCTGAAATGGAAACTTTCTGGACCTCTTATAATCCCTCTTCAAAATCGTAAGAGGTATATGGCCTTTCTGGAGTAGAAAGAAAGATTGAACTAGAACAAATAGGATTAGTGTGTTCGTCTTTATGGCCGGGCAACGCCGGGTACCTCTGCTAGTCTTATATAATCTAATTCTTGCATTACCCCTTTCCCGATCACCACACTTCCACGTACTATCTTCCGCCTCCCACTTCCTCTGCACTGCATGTAGCCAAAGCCCTCATATATTCTCCCACCTCGTTCGTCCTCAATCTCTCTTCTTCCAGCCACCTCACTCTCACACACTTCACTACCAATTTCTCCCAGGGATATTCCTACCGCGTTCCTGGTCTGCTAATAACACTATTTCTTCAGCCATCCCACTCTTATACACTTATTCCCATCTGCCCCTCTACTTTTCTACCATGTTCTTCTTATCGGCCTCCCTTAGCAAGGCTGAGCGATATAGTTTTTGTCGGCTTGTGTGTGTGTGTGTGTGTGTGTGTGTGTGTTTTACCAAAATATCTCTAAAAGTTGCAGACTAATTTTCGCCAAAACCTTCAGGAAATAGCAAGTATGTGGATGCGCAGGTCTGGTACATTTGGTGAAGATTTAATTAAAGACGACCGAATTCCAGCTGCCATATAATTCTCAATATGAACGGGCTTTCACGAGAAACGCGATGACTGAATTCCGTATAGTTTTGCGAATTTTCATCACATTTGGTTTGTGGGTAGGTTGTACCTTAGCCAACAGCATATTTTGGCGGGAGATTAGAATTCGGCCCTCTAATGTTTTTATTTATTTTTTTATTACTATTCTCTTCTTCTACCAACCATCTTACTCTCTCATATTTCCCTGATTGTCTCCCTCTAGTGTAAGAGTAATCTTTCGTGTTGATTGAATAATTTTTATCCTTCCAGGCTTCCTACTCTCACTCAGTCTCCTACTTCCCCCCTACCTATTCTCTCTTTACCAGAAAAAAATATTACTCTTAATATTTCCTGCCTCAACAACTTCCCCGCTAGGTTTTCTTAAAGAAAATATGTTGGAAAACTAGACTATACTGTACTGTTTCTGTTCCTATTAAAAAACAAACTGATAAACAGACAAACAGAGTAGCTTATACAAACAACCAGGCGAGAGGTTAAAAGAAAAAAATAAAGAATACTGTTGTGTTTTTTCCCCATCATTGAACGAAGTGTTGTGTGTCTAGTGGTTTATACTCTCTCTCTCTCTCTCTCTCTCTCTCACACACACACACACACACACACACACACACACACACACCTACCTTATAACAACCTCCCGTCCTCTACCCAGTCGAGCAAGGGAGTATTCCCAAGGTGGATGGAAAGCTGATGACAGGGAGTGCTGGAGCTCCCGTTTCATCAGACCTCGGGACTAGTTCCTGATCATCCCCCTTTGCTGAACTTTTTCAGTGTCTCAGTAACACAGAGAGTAGGCCAGCATGCTCTCCAATACAAGTTTCTCTAACTAACAACACCACACTTCATGCACAGTACACACAACAATTCCATTTCCAAAATTAAAAAAAAAAATCATGGCAGCGCAACACGTGGCCTCGGAGTCCCCAGGGGGGGGGGACCATAAATACTCCCACCTTCCGCCCCTCTCCCGGTGACGACTCGATCTGCCTGGAACCAATGTCTGACTCTCTTCTTCATTTCTGCATAAGGCTGCATTCGCGGCTTTTCCTCTAACTTTCGCTCTGTTGAGCACCACCTCTCCTTCTTCAAACCTCACCTTTTTCTAACTGAGACCCAGCTGTCTGAGGCAACTGACAGCAAACCCTTTTCTGTATCCTCCTACTTTCTGTATACTCATTTCAAAGCTAATGATGTGTGTTGTGTATATATATGCAACGACTTATCTTGCTCTCGTGTTCTTCTGAATTCTCTACACTCTGGTTTTGGCTTTCCTGTCATTCTCTGACTAAATATATCTGCGCTGTTTAGTTATCTCCTAATTCTTCTGACTATAAAAAATTCTTTGACTATCATACTTCTACAATGGAACACATTCTATCCATTTCTCCTTTCTCTGAAATCTCCATTCTAGGAGATTTCAATGTTCACCACCACCTTTGGCTCTCCTCTCCTTTCACTGCTCCACCTGGTGAACAAGCCTACACCTTTTCAATCCTTAATGACCTAGAGCAGCTTGTATAGCACTCTATCTGTATCCCTGACCGCCTTGGAGAGAGCTCCAACATACTTGACCTCTTCCTTACAACTAATCCTTCTACTTACACTCTTAATCTTTTCTCTCCGTTGGGCTCCTCCGATCACAACCATATCACCTTAACCTGTCTGATCGCTCCGATACGGCCTGTGGACCCTCCAGAGAAACGTCATCTGTGGCACTTTGGAGCTGCAGACTGGATGGCCTTCAGGCAGTACTTCTTTAAGTTTCCCTGGAATGATTATTGCTTCCATGGCCAGGAGCCATCTGAGTTTGCCTTGCACATTACAGAGGTTATTCTCTCGGGCATGGAAGCATACATTCCTTTCTCATATCCTCTGACTAATGCAAGAAAGCCTTGGTTAAATCACGCTTGTTCTAATGCTGTCCACAACAAGGAGAAGGCCTATAAAAGGTACCAGTCCCAACCCACCCCTGAATCACATATTTTATATGTTTCTGCCTGGAATCGTGCTAAGTCTGCTCTTCACTCTGCTAAAAATAATTTCATCCGTACTAAATGCTTTCACCTCAACAACTCAAATTCTTTCCGCTCCTTCTGGCACTTTGCCAAAAACCTTTCTAACAACTTTACCTCATCATCCTTCCCTCCTCTTTTCTACTCTGATGGCTCTGTAGCTATTACTTTTACTGATGAAGCAGATCTCTTCGCTCAGACTTTCTCCTCCACTTCCACCTTAGACTATTCCAGCGCTATTCCTCCACCACTTCCCCCCTATGACTTCCTCATTGCTGACATTAAAATTTCGTCAGCTGATGTATTTTCTGCCATCCCAGGTCTCAATACTACTGTAATAAGGCATTTGGGCCTGATAGGGTCCCTCCTGTTGATCTCAAGAACTGTGCTTCTGTGCTTACACCCTTCCTAGGCAAACTCTTTCGCCTTTGTCTATCAACTTGTACCTTTCCTTCTTGCTGGAAGTTTGCTCTCATTCAGCCAGTCCCAAAGAAAGGTGACCATTCCCAACCTTCTAGCTATCGCCCAATTGCTTTAACATCCTGTATCTCAAAAGTTTTCTCGTCAATTCTTAATTGAAAAATTTTAAAACATCTTTCCTATCACAACCTTTTGCTGATCGTCAGTATGGGTTATGTCAGAGACGCTCCACTGGCGATCTTCTCACATACCTTTCAGACTCCTGGTCATTCTCCTTTCGGGACGCCAAAGCTTTGTCATTGCACTTGACATCGCAAAGGCTTTCAACCGAGTCTGGCATAAATCTTTATAATCGAAACTGTACTGTTACGATTTCTATCTTTCTATCTGTGCCTTCATCTCTAGCTTCCGTTCTGGTCGTTCTATAGCTGCTGTTGTAGACGGCCATCGTTCTTCTCCTACATCTATTAACAGTGGTGTTCCTCAGGGCTCTGTCCTATCACCAACTCTCTTTCTTTTATTCATCAATGATCTTCTAAGCTGTACATCTAACCCTATCCACTCATACGCTGATGACTCCACCCTTCACCTTTCCATTCAGTTCCCGCAACGTCCATCTCAGCACTTACTTCAGCAAACAAGGGATGAGGCTATGGGACACCTAATGTCTGACTTGGCTCGTATCTCTGACTGGGGTGAAAATAATCTGGTTGTTTTTAATGCATCAAAGACTCAGTTTTTACACCTATCAACCCGACACAGTCTTCCACAGGTAAACCCAGTAATGTTTAATAATATTCAGCTTAATCCTGCATCAACCTTGAACATGCTTGGGGTTTCATTTACTTGGGACTTATCTTGGAAAGATCATGTTACATCTCTTGTAAAATCTGCTTCCAAGAGATTAGCTGTGCTAAGCCGACTCCGTTCCTTCTTTACCCTTGCACAATTGTTGACTCTATACAGGGGTTTTATCCGCACCCATGTGGAGTACAACTCTCACGTGTGGGGAGGCTCCCCACATACAGCTCTTGTCAATAGGGTGGAATCAAAGGCTTTTTAGTCTCATTAACTCTCCTCCTCTTACTGACTCCCTTGAACCTCTGTCTCTTCGCCACACTGTTTTGCATCTTTATCTCTTTTCTATTGCTACTTCAATGGTCACTGCTCGTCTGAACTGTCTGCATGCATTCCTCCACCTCTACAACGGGCGTGTAACTCTCATCCCTTTTCTTTCCAACTCTCTAATGCAAGAGTTAACCGTTACTCCCAGTCCTTCATTTATGCAACAGGTCAACTCTGGAACTGTCTCCCTCTGTCTGTATTTCATGTTTCCTATGATCTCCAGTCTTTCAAAAGCAGTGTGTCCAGGCATCTCGAGATGATTGGATCCTGAACTTGGCTCTCTCTTGAATTTTGTTTCTCTCTTGGAAGGAAAAATAATTGCGGGCCTGTGGCCTTTGGTTCCTTCTTCCTCGCATTAAAAAAAAAAAAAAAATTGTCATTAATCATTCATTCTCCATTCATCCCACCCTCCCATCTCACCACGCAAAGTTGTCCCAGGTTTTAAGAATAGTGTTATCATTTTATCAAGCCTTTCACTTCACATCTCTCCATTTACATTACATTTATACATGTCCCTCCCATCCATTTGACTTCCGTCCACTTCCCATCCTTGTGTCATGTTCTTTCACATCACTTCGCTTTTTTCACATCCTTTCATTCATATCCTCCCCTTTACGTTTGCAGTTTTCTTCAAAAGCTTTACCTGACCTAAAGATTGCAAGAATGAAATACAAGTTGCTTATTCCTCACTACGTTAATTGAAAAGTAGAAAAACATTGAAACTTATGTGTAAAGTATGACATTTTTCTTTAAACTCTATAACGCTGAAGCTGACACATATCCCTAATCTCTCTCAGCTCAGTTGATGGCTAGTTGTCAGGAAATTGAAGGCTTGATTTGGCTATGCTTCTTTTCCCTTAACTTGGCCCAGACTTTCGTCCCTTTGCGGCTTGTTTTACGTAGCCCCGAGGCAAATATGACGATATTACGGCTCTGCATCCTCTCCGTAGCACTTCTTCGTGATTAGCACCAAATTTTAGAGCCAGTCCACTATTATAACTTGGCATTCAAGATTGAGAGACATCAGTTTGTCACTGAGGAGACTCATTCCCGCCGCATAACTAAGGATTATCGAAATTCCTGCCACCACAGCTTGGTATTCAACTTTTGGCAGCGGCTCAGTTTCTTCAGAATAAAACAGCACTAATACACACTGTTTGTTGGGTTTGTAAGCCTTCATATTATAAGTAAATTAAAGGGAAGATATTTGCGATTACATAAGCTGTCGGTAAGACGTGTAATAAATAAATCGCGAAGGAAGAGGTGATACAAAGCCTCCAGTTCATAGCTGAATAAAATTGTTTCCTGGCATCATGATTAACTTAAATG
Organism: Coenobita brevimanus; assembly: GCF_032717465.1. Classification (NCBI taxonomy): domain Eukaryota; kingdom Metazoa; phylum Arthropoda; class Malacostraca; order Decapoda; family Coenobitidae; genus Coenobita; species Coenobita brevimanus. The sequence continues at coordinate 6,409,040 of NC_136970.1, forward strand.
ACGTCATTGTACTGAAAAGGTGATAAAAGAAAGAAATCCCTGAGTGTAACGCAGTGACCTCCAGGTAACGAAATGTTACGGTCGCTCTGATAATAAATTTCAGTCAGCCCTGGATATAATAATTATGTACAGAAGGAATACTGTAGGTGCGCGACGCCCCCCCCCCCTCTCTCTATCACTTTCCGTCTTGTTGCTTTACTGTGGCGAGGATTATATATAGATAGATAGATAGACAGATATTGCCAGACGCCTTAATCCCATACGGGGTGGCCACAAACAGATCGTCTCCACGTCGCCCTGTCCCCCGCCATTTCACTGCCCTGCCCCCAGTTCATCCCCCCCCTCCCTCATATACCTCTCCACTTCATCCCTCCATCTCATCCTTGGCCTCCTCCTCCCTCTCTCCCCCTCCACCTCACTCAAATACACTCTCCTCGTCAGTCTCTCACTCTCAATCCTCTCCACATGGCCAAACCACCTCAATGTGTTTCTCCTAACGCTTCCTATCACATCCACATCCACACCACAACGCTCCTTCACATCCTGATTTCTAAGTCTCTCCATGTGACTCCATAGGCTCCTCTCAAATAACTCATTTCCACTCCTCTCACTCTTGACTTGTGTCCCTCCACCAAGGCCCAAGTTTCACTTCCATAGGTTAGAGTTGGTATCACAATACTGTCATGTAGAAACTTTTTCACTTCCATACTCACTTCCCTGTTTCTCTTCACTGCTTTCAAGGAACGATCAACCTTTCTTCCTTGTTGTACCCTTTCAAGCACTTCACCCTCCAAACTTCCATCCTTACTCATCACACTACCTATTTTCCATTCCTCCTCATCCAACCTCACTGTACATTCACTGACTTCACTTCTCTCGAAGACCATAAGTTTACTCTTCCCTACATTCACCTTTAGATACCGCTTCTTACACACTCTCCCAAACTCTTTCACCAAGCCTTGCAGCTTCGTCTTCACTTAACACAGTATCATCTGCAAACAACAATACAGGGAGTTTCCAAACACTGCCCTCTCTCATTAGGGCCACTCCAACATCCACTGCCCTACCTTGTATCTCTTTTACAACCCCATCCATATACAGATTGAACATCCATGGAGGCATGACACATCCCTGGTTCTACGTAACCTTCAATTAGAAAAATTCACTCAGATCACAATCCACACGCACTGCAGCCTTAGCCCCCTCATACATACTCTCCACAGCATTCACTTACTTCCCATCTACTCCATATACTCTTAATACTTACCACAATCCTTGTCTATCCACCCTGTCATATGCTTTCTCCAAATCCATGAAGGCTGCATACAACTTCTTTCCCCTCTCTAGAAACTTTTCCACTAATGATCTAAGAATGAATATCTGATCTACACAACCTCTTCCCTTCCTAAAACCTCTCTGTTCTTCTCCAACCAATTCCTCTGTTATTTCCCTAACCCTGTCAATAAGTATCCTACCATATACTTTTCCTTTTACACTAAGAAGACAAATGCCCCTATGATTGCCACACACTTCTTCTTCCCCTTTCCTTTGTACAAGGGAATGATTATACCTGCCTTGCAATCCTCCAGGACTCTACCTTCCTCCCAGACCAGTCTGCACATCTTCCACATCCATTCTACTACTATCTCTCCCCAATGCTTCAGTATTTCACCACACACTCTCTCAGTTCCTGGGGCTTTCCCCATTTTGACTTTCATTGTTTCTACAACTACCATCCTACTGATTTCCTCCTCTCTTCTCACATCCCTCCTTGTCCCAGCCATTCTCCAGCCACTTATACTCGCATTACTTTCATTCTGTATGTTCAACAATTCCTTAAAGTGTTCTCCCCATCTGCTCACTTTTTCTTCCTTCTCCACTATTAATGTACTATTTTTATCTTTCACTCCCCGACTAACTTCATTGCCACCCTGTCTAACAGTCTTAACCTCTTTCCAGAACACTTTCTTACAGTTCCTCCACTTTACACTCAAATTCCCTCCAAATTCCTCATCCACTGTCTTCATGCTCTCTCTTACTAATTTTTTCACTTCTCTCTTCCTCTCTACATACTGTATAACTCTCTCTTCCGTATATCAACTTCTCCCACACCCCTATTTCTCATCCACTCATTATGTGCTTTCTTCTTTTGTGCCACAGCGTGTCTCACCTCTTCATTCTTCCATGCTCTTCCTTGCACCCCCTTTCGTCTTCTCTTCACCCCACACACCACCTCACATGCTGCACATGTTTCTTCTGTAAATATGTTGCACACATCTTCCACGTCCTCCATCTGCTCCAATCCATATTAACCCATTCGCTTCTCCACCTCTCTCATATTCTGCATTTTTCTCATTTGCTCCTCCACTTCTCTCTTATATTCTGCCTTTTTCTCATCATCTTGTAACCTTTCCACTCTCCTTCCATCTGCTCCTTCCTCCCGTCCTTCCCTTCTTCTATTTCTCATTTTACTTGGACCTTGATTCTGACCACCACTTGGTGGTGGTCAGAAAGTCCACTCCCCCAACCTGTATATGCTCTCGCATCCATTACACACCTCCGCATCCTTTCATCCACACACACATAATCAATCATTGCCTTCCTTTCATTCAGTTCACCACCCACCCTTCTCGTCACTCACTAAATATACCTGTGGATCATCTTGTGCCTGAAGAGGTTATTGGCTATCACTAACCTCCTCCTGGCACAAATGTCCACTAAAGCACTATCATTCTCATCTATCTCAGCAAGGACACCCCACTGACCAACTACTCCATCCACCTTCACATTCCCTACTTTACCATTGCTATCACCAATCAAAAACACTTTCTCATTCCTTTCAAACTTTTCCATGAACACTTCCACATTTGTCCAGAACTCTTCTCTCACTCCGCTTGCACGATCTTGCGTCGGTGCATACACGCAAACAATCATCCACATTTGTAGCCCAACTTTCAGTCTTACCCACGCAGTCCTTGAGCCAACTGATCCATGCTCTCTTATATTCTTCTTCCATCTGTTACTCACAACAATACACACTTTCTTTTGCCCTCTCATTCTCACCTACTCCCGCACATATACCCCATCCATACGCCCATTCTCTCACACTCTCTCCTCCCCATTTACTTTCAGTTAATCCACATACATCCACTTTCGCACCCTCAAGCACCTGGACAGTCTCTCTCTCATTCACCTCATCATTTGCATCCCTAACATTCCACGTCTCCATCCGTATCATGTCCTTTGTTTGGATCTTAGTTGTCATCTTTTGGTCAGTCCTGGTCCGAGGCTTCTTGTTCGTATTTTTAGTTATTTATTGTCCAGGGAGCGACATTAACCCTCTGCCAACCCAGATGCCGTCACATAGGGAACACGTGTTGGTTGGTTATTAGGTTACCACCCAGCATTGTGAATGTTTCCTGGTTTGCAGGAAATCATTTGGCTTGCCACTCAGTGTAGAGCTACCTTAAAAAGCAGAGTACCACTACACTAATTGGGGTATATATATATATATATATATGTAATTCACCGGGTCGGTCAGGATCACTTGATGGTCGTGATCGTCAGCTTTTTACCCTCCCGGAAGGGAGCTGAGAGCTCATATAGTCCGATCTAAGGGCAAGGCTGTGACCTTCACACACACACACCCGTCCCTTTGCTCAAGAGGGACAGTAACCACCCACTTCATCAGTGAAACTTTTCGCAACCTGAGCGAGGCGCGAACTCCCGTCCACCATTTGGCAAGCGAGAACGTTACCACTGCACCAGCGAGCGGTGTGTGTGTGTGTGTGTGTGTGTGTGTGTGCGCACAATGGTGCCTGGATAGTTCAATTGGTTGGAAAGTTGCTTTATCCACGAAGCCTGCTGACCAGCTCTTTTTCGAATCCTCACAGTTTCTGATTTATGTAGCAACCGTAGCTCAGTGGGTTAAACCGGTCCACTCTGGCCGAACGGCCGGAGGTTCGAGTCCATTCAAGGGTCCTTGGTAGACATGAGGAAGGGCATCCGGTCATTAAGTGCTACATGCTTCAAGCCTAAGACATCTACCCAGGGGTGACGCCTTAGCCCTTTCTGTAAAAAGTGGACATGGTGTAAAACTCATATATACAGGGTGTAACGGGATGTATTAGCTCAATCAGTCGAGAGGTGGCCTGCAGTCCTGCAGGACCCAGGTTCAAATCTCCGCTGGGGCAGGGAACAGTTTAAGGATTTGAATATCATTAAAGCAGACTTTACTGATCTACCAGAAGACCCGCCGACATGTCATAAAAATACTCCCACTAATACCCATACACCAGTCCTGTATGAGACAGCCCTAGCATGTATACGGTATGGACGGTGGGTGTTAGTGCAGAAGTGGTGACGTGTAGAGGTGTATGGTATGTAGAAGGACTACTGGCCCGTGAAAGCAAGCTGTGAAGCCTATGCTGAGAGTCGGACGCATAAAAAAAAAAAAAAATTACACCAATGATCTATCATGTAATTTTGAGTATATTTTGCTCTATAAACATATACTTTCTGTGACCCAAGTTCAGTACAGTGTATAAGTTTCGTTGCTTGACTGTGTCATCGGGTGGGAGCTTCGCAGGGTGACGGGAGACAAGTATTTTTAACTTATACTGTACTGTACATGAAAATCCCATATCCTATCAGTACAAACGAGTTTTAAGAAGCTTAATGTAGTTTATTGTCTCTTTAACATAATGTCATGCATTACTGCAGTTCTTTTGCGCAAATTGACTGTTATTAAGGATTACATACAGATTTTATGGATTACAAAGGAGTAAGGAGGAAGGAGAGGGTTGTGTGTTGTTCCTAGTAACGTAATGTTTGGTTTGTAGGACACTGCCACCAGCATTAACATATCACTGACAGCTCATTCAATGAAAAAACGTTATTGTAAAGCGAGATTAGCATCACTTCAAGTCAGGAAGAACATTATTTATTACAATTTTTCTCTTGCAAGTAAGCGTGGCACCATTGGGAATCTCCATCTGCATTCCCCAGATGCATACTGGCATTACCATTGCAGAATCCGTGAAAATAGACGATATCTGCATATTCTTCATTGCTGAACGTGGCAAGCTGTTTCACGAACTTTACTTAGCAGAACCCGGGGAACAACTGAACGTGGAGAACAGTATTTGAAGTGTGAGCCTCGCCTGCAAATTTTCCCGTTCAAATGACATCGTGGAGGCAGGGTTGCCAAATCCTTATCATCAATCTCACTAGTTTGGTCCTGATAATTTGCTAGAATGTCACTAGATAGTAAACACTGCAAAATATCGCTAGAATATACGATTAAATCTCTAGAATATCACCTAAAATTGACAAAAATATCCAGAATCTTTGTAATCCTTAACCTGCCATGTGCCAGTGCCATTTTAAAATGGTCTGACATAATTCCGCAGCCAGTGCCAGTGCCATTTTTAAATGGTTTAAAATAAAAAGAATCACTGTGACTGCATTTTTCAAGATTCGCGGGTAAAAATTGTCAGGCATGTATGGTAACTGTTCCTCTACCATGTCCCAGGCTGTCAAGGCCATGCATTCACGAGTACACAGGACTCGATAAAACCCATTTCCAAGCTTCGGGGAGCATTTTAATGGTGAAATTCATTGTTTGCACATCAAAATCAATAATTTTAGCCAATAAAAAAAAGGTTGAAAAATGGCTGGCACTGAGGCGGCCCATAGGGCTAAAAACAGCTGGCACGTGGCAGGTTAAAATTTGAATTCAATCCTTCATTACAGTCAATTTGTGCAAAAGAATTGCAGGAATGCATGACGATGTTGTAGACTCAATTGACTATGTAAAGCTTTTTCTTCAAACTCATTTGTACTGGTAGGATATGGGATTTTCATGTACAGTACAGAAAAATAATACTCGTCTCCCGTCACCCTGCAAAGCTTCCACCTGATGACACATTCAGGCCACGAAATTTTTACATTTAAACAGCCGAATGCTGGGTACTGAACTGGGGACGCAGAGAGTACTGTATATGTTTATAGAGCAAAAATATACTTAAAATTACATTATACATCATTGGTGTAAGTTTTTGTCATACGTCACGTTACACTCTGTATACATATATATATATATATACATAGAGGTGGGGGCGCTCACCATCCACTCAATCAATGTAGTGCTGCTCTCCAGTGTCTGCCCTTTCCTCTTCTCCATCCTTCTTTCCTTCCATCCTCTTCTGTCTTTCTTTCCTTTATTCTTTCCTCGTCCTTCTGCCTCTCGGTGACTTTACACTGACTCATCTGTCTTTCTTTCCTTCATTCTTTCCCCTTACTTCTGCTTGTGGGTGACTCTACACTCAGTGACAAGCCAAGTGGTTTCCTGTACACCAAGAAACCATTTAATACTCAGGGTCGTAACCATATAACCATATTTTGGCACCTGGTGGTTTAGTGGGTAATTACGGCGCTCCAATCGGATTGAGCCCGTGAAGGTTTATATCCAAAGGATGGTTGGGGTTTATTGCTCACGTAATGCCACTTAGGGATGAGTGAGACTGGTCACTCTCATCTTAAATATCAGGACGAACTTGCCTAGCTCCGAGCTTCTACGTTACTCATGGAGCAACGTAGGATTGGATGATGGATGGATATATATATACATATATATTTCTAGTGTGTATGTTTGTGTGTATGTACTCGTAAATATATGAAAATTGTGTATTTCTGTCTATCTACCCATCTATCTATCTATCTATCTATATGTCTATCTGTTTATTTATCTATCCATCTATCTATCTATATATGTCTGTCTATTTATCTGTAACTCCATCTATCTACACACACACACACACACACACACACACACACACACACACACACACACAATACAGGAGGCGAGATAATGTGCCATTCATTGTACAAGGTACAAAACCTTATTTCCACTCTGATAAACTTGTTTTCATTGTCAAAGAGTTAATCAGAATCAATGCTGCAACCCGTATATAGCCTACCTTGCAAATAATATTGGGTGAATTTGATGATAATCTTATAATTATGAAATATCAATTTCCCCCTTGTTTGTATATTATTCCAAAACTACTTGGGTCTACAAAACTAAATTGAATTATTTTCTAAAACCTTTGTGAGTCGAAAAAATAGTCAACCATTTTCCTGAACTCTGGCAAACCAGTAACGTCACACGTTCGCCAAATGTACACACAATATTTGGAAATAAAATCTGCGTCCTGGAAAAATGTCCCAAATATTTCTGTGTGTATATGCAAAACAATAAATGATTTGTGACCGACGTAATTCATACTGCTAAAAAAAAAAAAAATGCTATTGACGCTCAGAGAGGCTTGTGGAAGTGATTTTTTTTTTTTTTTTTTTTGACTGATATAAAAGTATGAGGCAAAAGTCACGTCGCCCAAGTATTTAAATTATGGCACAGGTTTCAATGTATTGGATCTCTCTCTCTCTCTCTCTCTCTCTCTCTCTCTCTCTCTCTCTCTCTCAGACCAAAGATGCCATTTATATTCTAAGTGCCTCCTGATAAAAAATATGAAAGAGTCGGCATTGGCTGTTATAGAACCACAGTTTTAAAGGCAGTATTATCATCATCATCATCATCATCATCATTATTATTATTATTATCATTATTATTATTATTATTATTATTATTATTATTATTGTTGTTGTTGTTCTTGTTATTTATTTATTTACTCCTCTATTTATTTGCAGAAAATTTGTTGCTTCTAGAGACTTCTGGAACTGCAATTGTGGACTTTAGCTCTCCTGAACCCTTTGAAAGCGACAGATATTCCCTAACGTGAATGTATTAACTTTATTTAACTCATTCAGACCCAGCTCACCATTTTTCATTTACTTATTTATTTATTCATTTAGTTTGCTTTATTCATTTCCTTAATTGTTCATTTGTTTTTATTCTTGCCCCCAGACGAATAGATCTGGCTAAGGAGAGATACGTAGAAGTGGAAGGTTCAGTATAGCTTTTGCTATCCTTTTCATATATATTTTTTTTTCCTGAGTGAATAAAATCGTGCGGCGGCAGAGGCAACACACTGTAGTCCTTATATTTATCTGGGAAAACTGTACAACCCTCACCGCTCACAACATTGAATACTTAATTGTAACTGCATGAAACTGATGAGGTACGAATGAATCTCCTTGGTTACTAGTTAGAACCATACGAGTCACCTAATTTTCATCTGAGAGCACAGAGCTCCTCTCACAGTTTGAATACAAATTTGTGGATGCCTAAAGTTTGTTGAGCCTATAGTGATGGGATAGGAATGAGTCTTCTTGGTGACTATATCCCTTTTTTTTTTTACTTTACCGTGGCCTAGACTTTAGTCATTTTGCAGCTTCCTTCACATAGCTTAGTGACAGAAAATAATACTACAGGTTTACATTCTTTACATGACACTTCATGATTAGCACCATATTCTATTAACCTCTTATTTCAACTCACCATTATACAGTAGATGGAGATGGCAATTTTAGAATAAAAGCATTATAGTCAGATCTCTCCTCCAGTCTGATCACATTTGACTATAACCTGAGCTGTAAAAGGTAATGGATCTTTCTCAGACGAAAATAAACCACCTATTCACAAATGCTCATCAGGATGCAGGGTGGTTAATATGCCCATTCAAACGATAATAATCTTGTTTTTGGAATTATGTTTTCGAAAGTTATGATTTTTTTTCTGCTTTTAGGTGGCTTCAGTATTTACATGGTTAATAATAATAATAATAATAATAATAATGATAATAATAATAATAACTAGAAGACTGTAACTGTCAGGGACATTTACTGATCTCCACCTATCAGTATAGTGTCTTTTTGTAACAACACAAAAAGGCGTTAGTTTGAGTACAAGGAAAAAGTATACAGACCTGGTCCAGGTCCAGTCAAAACTTCTACGAGCAAGAAGTGTCCCATTTATGTTTGATTTGTCCTGTGCGGAAGAGTAATTGAAAATTTCACGAAAATAGAGTGTCCTATTATAATGCCACGCATGGGTAGCCTTCAACTTTTTTTCTACAAAAATATTGGAAAATAATTTCATTACGGGATTTCCTGCCATGTCAATGTATCTGTAATAGTTCTGGAGTAAACTGAGGGTGAAAATTCCCGAATTTCGGACATTTTTGGACCTGTGATCTTGAATATCAATAAAACTGAGTCAATGTTATAGGTTATGATGGATACAAAGATCGTCGCCTATGGTAACAGGTGAAGAGCATTAATAATGAAAAGTTAGAATTAAATAAGTACAGATGGTTAAGTTTGTAACGTGGAGCCAGGATTCCGGGGCTTGAATTGTGTGTGAATGACTGTGGCCCATTTTACTGCGAATGCTGACGAGAGTTCTTTAGTACCTTCACATTCATTGGTTCTGCATCCTACTCACCCAGTTTGTGGTGGGAAAAGGGGGTCAGGATGACTATGATGATGATGATAAGGGCGAGGAGGAGGTGGAGAAGGAGGGGGAGGAGTTTTTGTATTACTTATTTTTCCATGTTTTAGTATAAATATTTTCACATCTTAAATAATTGTTTTAGATCATTTTTCGACAGTCGACTTTTACACAGAAATATGATCCACCAGAGATTTCTTTTTTTGCTTTAGTTTTGGAAATTATTGGGAGAGTGAAGATAGATCAAACATTTTAAATCGTGATGCAAGAATGAATTTTTTTTTTTTTGGTAAGTAGTTTTAACAACTACAATCCAAAAGTATGCCAGTGGGTTTTACAATGCATTGGAAAACATTTCGGCGTTTTCATTCCACAATATATATATATATATATATATATATATATATATATATATATATATATATATATATATATATATATATATATATATATATATATTAGCAGTAATTCTGGGCAGACACTCTGCTTTTAGTTCTTATTTTATGATTTATTTTTTTTCCAGGTTCTGGATCCTGCTTTCAACCTTTATTACTGGCTATAAGAATTGACTGGGTAGATTTATGATAGTTCTCCCTCTGTCGGTTTTTTTTCTTGCTCTCTCCACTTTACCTCACTCCATACTCAGGTGGGAAAAGGTGTCGGGATGATGATGATCATGATGATTGTGATGATGATGATGAGGATGAGGATGAGGAGTAGGAGGAGGAAGGGTGATGATGATGATCATCATAACGATATTGATAAAGATAATGATGATGATCATGATGATGATGAGGAGGAGGGTGTGATAATGATGATGATGAGTAGGAGGAAGACGATGATGATGATGATGATATTGATTCAGTTTCATAAGCTGGTATTTCCTGACTGATGCCAGAAAAAACTGTAAAAGCCTATTTGGTTATCCCACTGACAGGGTTAAGGAATTGTTTTTCTAAAACTCTTTTCAATACTCCCTTTAACCCTCTTGTCAACGCTGTTAGCACTTCACCATTGATTGACCTATAGACTCTCAGCCGCTCACTTACCTTATCGCCTCTCTCTCTCTCTCTCTCTCAGCACACTTCATACACTGAGTAAGCCCTCTTCTAACCACACGAGATCCTACGTCTTCTACCCAGGCAAGGTCGGCTTATTAATTATTATTTTTAGACACAAACTCTTTCAATCTCATTTTTTTTACCTGGATATTACTAACCCTATCAGTACGATGACGTCATGTTACATATTCTTGCATCCCCCAGGCTATTTTATTAAGCTTAGGGAGTCTGTCGAGTTAGCGAACGGGTTAGTGAGGGGTATATTTAACACCACGTTTCGAGAAAGTCTCCTTAGTAAAATACAATTGTTTGACGGCAGTAACAGTAAGGTATAGAAAACGTCTGTGTAGTAAAGGACTAAGGGTTAATTTTATTTTATTGCAGTCCTTTCTCCACTAGGAATGACTTTTGCGGAAGGCTGTACTGAACTGCTTTATAATTCTATTCTTGCTACTGTCAGGCAACATTTTGTACCTGGTCAATCTTTTTACCTTTCCTGTTTTTTTATTCCTGCTGCTCCGACAGGATGAGAAAGTGTGTAATGGATGCAAGAGTGTATAGAGTTTGGGGGAGTGGACTTCCTGACCACCACATGTGATGGTCAGAATCAAGGTCCAAATGAAATGGAGAAATAGAAGAAGGGAAGGACAGGAGGAACTAGTTCATACAAGGAGGATGGAAAGGTTACAACAGGATGGAAAAAAAAGGTAGAATATAAGAGGGAAATGGAGGAACGATTGGGTAAATATGGATTGGAGTACTGTAGATGGGGGACGTGGAAGGTGTGTGTAAGATATTCATGGAAGAAATCTGTGCAGCATGTGAGGTGGTGTGTGGGGTGAAGAGAAGATGAAACGGGGGTGCAAGGAACAGCAAGTGGAATGAAGAAGAGTGACAGGCTGTGGCACAAAAGAAGAAAGCATACAGTGAGTGGATGAGGAAGGGGCGTAGAAGAAGCTGAGAGACGGAAGAGACAGTTATATGCAGGGAGGAAGAGAGAGGTGAAAAGATTAGTAAGAGAGAGTACGAAGGGAGTGGATGGGGAATTTGGAAGGAATTTGAGTGTAAAGTGGAGGGAATGTAAGAAAATGTTCTGGAAAGAGGTAAAGAGAGTTAGACAGAGTGTCAAAGATGTTGGTTGGGGAGTGAAAGATAAAAATGGTAGATTGATAGTGAAGAAGGGAGAAAAAGTGAGCAAATGGAGAGAACACTTTAATGAAGTGTTAAACATAGAAAATGAAAGTAATGCGAGTATAAGTGGCTGAGGAATGGCTGGGACAAGGAGGAAGGTGAGAAGAGAGGAAGAAACCTGTAGGATGGAAGTTGTGGATGCAATGAAGAATGTTAAAATGGGGAAAGCCCCAGGAACTGAAGGAGTGTGTGGTGAAATGCTGAAGCATTGGGGAGAGATAGTAGTAGAATGGATGTGGAAGATGTGCAGATTGGCCTGGGAGGAGGGTAGAGTCCCGGAGGATTGGAAGTCAGGTATAATTATTCCCCTGCACAAAGGAAAAAGGGAAAAAGAAGTATATGGTAAGCACAGGGGCATTTCTGTTCTTAGTGTAATGGGAGAAGTACATGGTAGGTACTTATTGACAGAGTTAAGGAAATAACAGAGGCAGTGGTTGGAGAAGAACAGGGAGGTTTTAGGAAAGGATGAGGTTGTGTAAATCAGATATTCATTCTTAGATCATTAGTGGAAAAGTTCCTAGAGAAGGGAAAGAAGTTGTATGCAGCCTTCATGGATTTGAAGAAAGTGTTTGATAGGGTGGAGAGACAAGGATTGTGAAAAGTATTAAGAATATATGGAGTAGATGGGAAGTTGATGAATGCCTTGAAGAGTATTTTTGCGGGTGCTATGGCTGCAATGTGTGTGGATGGCAAACTGAGTGAATGCTTGTATTTCAAGTTTGGACTGAAACAGGGATGTCTCATCTGCTTCCAAGAGATTAGGTGTGCTAAGCCGACTCCGTTCCTTCTTTACCCCTGCACAATTGTTGACTCTATACAAGGGTTTTATCCGCCCCTGCGTGGAGTACAACTCTCATGTGTGGGGAGCCTCCCCACATACAGCTCTTCTCAATAGGGTGGAGTCAAATGTTTTTCGTTTCATTAACTCTCCCCCTCTTACTGACTCCCTTCAACTTCTGTCTCTTCGCCCCACTGTTGCATCTTTATCTCTTTTTTCTATCACTACTTCAATAGTCAATGTTCCTCTAAACTGTCTGCATGCATTCCTCCACCTCTACGAAGGGCACGTATCACCTATCTAGCAGCAAACTCTCACCCCTTTTCTGTCCAACTCTCTAATGCAAAAGTTATCCGTTACTCCCAGTCCTTCATTTATGCAAAAGGTCAGCTCTGGAACTGTCTCCCTCTGTCCGTATTTCGTGCTTCCTATGATCTCCAGTCTTTCAAACGCAGTGTGTCCAGGCATATGGAAATGAATGGATCTTGAATTTGGCTCTCTGTTGTATTTTGTTTTTCTCTTGGAAGGAAAAGTTTTGTGGGCTCGTTGCCTTTGGTTACTTCTTCCTCACATAAAAAAAAAATCCATGTGTTCAATGTGTATATGGATGGAGTTATAAAAGAGATCCAAGGAGTTATAAAAGAGATACAAGGTAGGTCAGTGGATGTTGGAGCGGCCCTAGTGAGGGAGGGCAGTGTTTGGAAACTCCCTGTACTGTTGTTTGCAGATGATACTGTGTTGTTAAGTGAAGATGAAGGAGAGCTGCAAGGATTGGTAGATGAGTTTCTGAGAGTGTGTAAGAAACGGAATCTAAAGGTGAATGTAGGAAAGAGTAAAGTCATGGTCAAGTGAGGTCAGTGAATGTACAGTGAGGGTGGATGAGGAGGAAATAGAAAATGTGAGTGCTTTTAAGTACTTGGGTAGTGTGATGAAGCAGGATGGAAGTTTAGAGTGCTTGTAAGGATACAACAAGAAAGAAAGGTTATTGGTTCCTTGAAAGCAGTGATATGAAACAGGGAAGCGCATGGAAGTGAAAAAGTTACTACATAACAGTATTGTGATACCAACTCTAACGTATTGAAGTGAAGCTTGGACGTTGTTGGAGGGACAGAAGTCAAGAGTGAGTGCAGTGGAAATGAATTATTTGAGAGAAGCCTGTGGAGTCACATGGAGAGACAGAGAGACAAATAAGGTAGTGAAGGAGCATTGTGGTGTGGATGTGGATGTGATAGAAAACGTTAGGAGAAACACATTGAGGTGGTTTGGCCATGTGGAGAGGCTGGAGAGTGAGAGACTGACGAGGAGAGTGTATGTGAATGAGGTGGAGGGGGCAGAGGGAAGGGGAGGCCGAGGATGAGATGGAGGAATGGAGTGGAGAGGTATATGAGAGAGAGGGTGTGTGTGAGCTGGGAGCAGGGCAGTGAAATGGCAGGGTACAGTGTGACATGGAGGCGATTTGTTTGTGCCCACCCTTTACGGGATTAAGGCGTCTGGCAATAGATAAATAGACAGATAAATAGACTATAATCTCTCCTCCCCGTTAAGGTGGATACGCAACACCTGTCTAGCTACACACACTCACCATTTTCCTCTCCAAATTTCTAGTGCAAAAACTATCCATTACTGTTCTCTCTTTTATATATGGAACTGGTCAGCTCATGGACTGTCTTCTTCGATGAGTCTTTCCGACCACCTATGGCTTCCATTCTTATAAACTTATTGCATCCAAGTGCAGTAAAGTCAAAATTCCCGATTGCAATTCAACCAAGCCCTACACCAGTTAAAGTGAAATGCCAGATATTGCATATCCTGTGCAACATTCAGCTTTATGCCAGATACTGTGATTCTCTCTGTCTTGACCATCTATCCAAAAAACTTTACCATGAGTAAAAGATGAAAGCTAAGCATATAAAAACAATACAATAACTAGAAAGCATTCAGGAGAGCACATACCTCTGCTAATGCCATTGCCATTAAAAAGGATCTGGAACATATTGGATCCGGAACCAGATCCGTGGATAAAGGACCCCGATCCGTATCTGTATCCAAATTTAACCACTTCTTCTTTGGCCCATGGCTCACCCTTGCACAAAAATTCATGAAAATCCGTTCATAATTTGTTGAGTAAAGTTGGTAACATACAATGAAACAAACAAAAAGACAAACAAACAAACGCTCACCAAAACATAACCTCCTTGGCGGAGGTAATAATTCAGACACTAGTAATAACAGCAGAAGAAAGACAGGTCAGGCACAGAAGGAGTAGGGTAGTATTTAAAAACATACAGTATATTTGAAAATACTACTGTAGGATTGGCTAGGGAATTAACACTGCACAACTAGAAAGTGCTCAGAGAGCACATACCTACACCAATGCCATTGCCATTAAAAAAGATCCGGATCCGGATCCGGATCCGTGGAAAAAGGATCCGGATCTGGATCGGGATCAACTCTTTCTTGGTCCATGGCCCACTTTTCCACAAAATTTCCTTGAAATCCATTGAGAACTTTTGGAGATATTGTGTGGAATACTCTGGATTATGGTCCATTCCAAAATTTAATTACTGTATTTCCTCCATGTCCCATAGCACACCCTTCCACAAACTGTAACAAGAAGCAGTGCTAAGGCACAACAAACCCGTCCCCGGCAGTCATTTTAGTGCTGATGTATAAATATAAGAGGATAATTAGTCAAAGATGCCACATACCAAAATTTGAGTAAATTGGGTGAAAATTGACGATTTTATGCCCAACAGAAATTTTTGGCCCTACCCACCTGACATTGACCCCCATACCGCTAACTGGGGATGACCCTCCCCCCATGATGTAAGGAGGCATGTTATAGGATGCAGATTTGAAAGATGCACCTTTAGGCTTTAGTTTCATGTCGATATGACGATTCTTAAAGGACTTATAAAAAAAAATACATTTTTCTTTATTACATTATTGGGACCTACAGCCTGGGTCGTGACGCAATTTGGCCCAAAATATAATCAGATGATCAGAAGGCCACAGTCCATCATCCCAGTATTTTAAGACAAAATAGCACCAGCAGTTTTAGTGTAAAGTTGTTAACAGACAGTCAGAAAGACAAACAAATAAACAAACAAACAAAGAGAGAACCGAGTGAAAAGAGTAACCGTCCCTGAGTCCCTCCGCGAAAGGGACGGGTAATCAAAATCCGTTCATAACATTTTGAGTAATCCCAGATCCGGATCCATGTCTACAGGATCCGGATCCGGATCGACCCAAATTTAATCACTTCCGTTTTGGTCCATGGACCACCTATCCACCAAATGTCACTGAAATTCATTGAGAACTTGGAGATATTGCGAGGGATATCGCGGACCCGGATCCGGCCCAAAATTAGATCCATTCTTCCCTGGCCTATGGTCAGCCCTTCCACAAAATTCCTTCAAAATCCGTTCATAACTGTTTGGGTAATCCTGCTAACAGACAAACAAAGAGACAACCAACGCAGGGAAAAACATAACATCCTTGGCGGAGGTAATGATAGAGTACAATAATACAGCATGGCATATAGTGTACTACTGTCTATCTATCTATTTTTTGCCAGAAGCCTTAATCCTGTAAGGGGTGGCCACACACAAATTGCCTCCAAGTTGCCTTGTCCCCGCCATTTCACTGCCCTCCTCCCATCTCACACACCTCTCTCTCATTTACCTCTCCACTCCATCCCTCCATCTCATCCTTGGCCTCCCCCTCCCTCTCCCACTCCTCCAACTCACTCACATACACTCTCCTCGTCAGTCTCCCACTCTCCATCCTCTCCACATGGCAAAACCACCTCAGTGTGTTTCTCCTAACGCTTCCTATCACATCCACATCCACACCACAACGCTTCTTCACATCCTGATTTGTCAGTCTGTTTCTCCATGTGACTCAACAGGCTCCTCTCAAATAACTCATTTCCACTCCTCTCACTCTTGACTTCTGTCCCTTCAACAAAGTCCAAGTTTCACTTCCGTAAGTTAGAGTTGGTATCATAATACTGTCATGTAGTAACTTTTTCACTTCCATGCTCACTTCCCTGTTTCTTATCATTGCATTCAGAGAACCAGCAACCTTTCTTCGTTGTTGTACCCTTTCAAGCACTTCATCCTCCAAACTTCTATCCTTATTTATCACACTACCCAAACACTTAAACACAGACTTTCCGTTTCCTCCTCATCCAACCTCACTGTACATTCACTGACTTCACTTGTATTTTTTGTTTTTTACGCAAAGGATCCAAAGCCCAGAAGCCCGCAAACCGTTCCTTCCCAGAAATAAAAAAACTAAAACAATACAAGAGGGAGCTAAATTCAAGAACCGTTCCACACGAGATGCCAGGACACACCGCGTTTGAAAGGCTGGAGACTGTACGAAGTAGGAAATGCAGGCGGAGGGAGACTGTTCCAGAGTTGACCTGTTGCATAAATGAAGGATTGGGAGTAATGGTTAACACTTGCATTAGAGAGTTGGACAGAAAATGGATAAGGATTTGTTGCTAGACGGATGCTACGCACCTATTGTAGAGGTGGAGGGATGAAAGCAGACAGTTCAGAGTAGCAGTGACCATTGAAGCAGCAGCAGAAAAGAGATAAAGCTGCAACAGTGCAACGAAGAGATAGAGGTTGAAAGGAGCCAGTAAGGAGGAGAGTCAATGAGACGAAAAGCCTTTAACTCAACCCTATTGAGAAGAGCTGTATGTGGGGAGCCTCCCCACACATGAGAGTTGTACTCCACACAGAAGCGAATAAATCCTGTGTACAAAGTCAACAACTGTGCAGAGGTAAAGAAGGTACGGAGTCGGCTTAGCACACCTAATCTCCTGGAAGCAGATTTTACAAGAGATGTAATATGATCTTTCCAAAATAGGTCTCGAGAGACTGAAATCCCAAGTATGTTTAAGGCTGATGCAGGATTTAGCTGGATATTATTAACCTGTCGTGTGCCAGCTATTTTTAACCCTATGGTTTGCCTCAGTGCTGGCCATTTCTCGACCTTTTTATTGCCTGAAATGATAGATTTTGATGTGAAAACAACGAATTTCACCTTTAAAATGCTCACTGAAGCTCAGAAATGGGTTTTATTGAGTCCTGCATACTCGTATACAGGTATAGCCACTCTCACGCTCACCATGTAGGTGAGAGAAGCCATTTTCTACTTAAGGTATACTCAGGTATTTATGCAGGCAAGGTATAGCAATGTTCAGTACACTTTTCTGATTACATATTACCTCAACATCTATTACAATTTGCATGTCTTTCTCACTGTGAATGCATTATCTTACACTTACTTGAAGATAGGTACAACCTGACTTCATTATGTACAGTCCTGGCACTTACAAGAAGGTAATTACAACTTGACTTCATATAAAGTCCCCACACTTACAAGAAAATATTTACAACTTACACTTACATGAAAATATTTAAAACATGCCTTCACTATGTACAGTACTAGGTGAGACACATAGGCAGAGTGAGGCAGAGCGAGCGTGACGGGGGAAGCGAGTGAGCGTATGGCGTTTACAGCCTCAGGGATGGTAGAGAAACAGTTACCATACATGCTGCCATGTTTTACCCGCGAATCTTGAAAAATGCGGTCACAGTGATTTTTTTTAATTTTAAATCGTTTTAAAACGGCACTGACACTGGCTGCAGAATTATGTCCGACCATTTTAAAATGGCACTGGCATGGGGCTGGTTAAACATTAGTGGGTACTCCTGTGGATGATTTTGTCAGGCTGATAGGTTTAAGAACTGAGTCTTTGATGCATCAAAAAACATAAGATTATTTTATCACAGTCAGCGATACAAGCCAAGTCAGACATTAGGTGCACCACAGCCTCATCCCTTGTTTGTTCAAGTAACTGCTGAGATGGACGTTGCGAGAACTGAATGGAAAAGTGACGGGTGGAATCATCAGCATATGAGTGGATAGGGTTAGATGTACAGCTTAAAAGGTCATTGATGAATAAAAGGAAGAGAGTTGGTGATAGGACAGAGCCCTGAGGAACACTGCTGTTGATAGATCTAGGAGAAGAATGATGGCCGTCTACAACAGCAGATATAGAACGACTAGAAAGGAAGCTATAGATGAAGGTACAGATAGAAGAAACAATAAGATGGCAGTTTGGAAATTGAAGATTTATACCAGACTTGATCGAAAGCCTTTGAGATGTCAAGTGCAATGGCAAAGTTTTCGCCAAAGTCCCGAAAGGAGGATGACGAGGAGTCTGAGCGGCAGGTGAGAAGATCGCTAGTGGAGCATCCCTGACAGAAACCATACTGATGATCAGAAAGAAGGTTATGACAGGAAAGATGCTTTATTGTTTTTTTTTTATAAGAATTGACTCAAAACTTTTGAGACACAGGATGTTAAAGCAACTAGATGACAGTTAGAGGGTTGGGAATGGTCACTTCTTTGGGACTGGTTGAATGAGAGCAAACTTCCAGCAAGAAGGAAAGGCTCAATATGATAAACAAAGGTGAAAGAGCTTAACTAGGCAGGGTGTAAGCAAAGAAGCACAGTTCTTGAGGACAACAAGAGGGATTCCATCAGGCCCATATGCCTTGTTAGTATTAAGGCAAGTGATGGCAGAAAATATATGAACTGAAGAAATTTTAATGCCAGCCATGAGGAAGTCAGAGGAGGGAAGCGATGGAGGGACAGCACCGGAATCATCTAAGATGGAATTGGAGGAGAAAGACTGAGCGAAGAGATCTGCTTTATCAGAATCAGAAATAGCTACAGAGCCATCAGAGTAGACAAGAGGAGGGAGTGATAACGAAGTAAAGTTGTTAGAAAGATTGTTGGCAAGGTGCCAGAAGGAGCAGGAAGAATTCGAGTTGTAGAGTTGAGAGCATTTAGTATGGATGAAATTATTTTTAGCAGAACGAAGAACAGATTTAGCACGAATTTGGGCAGAAACATAAAAAATGATGTGATTCAGAGGTGGATTGGCTCTGGTACCTTTTATAGGCCCTCTCCTTTTTGTGGACAGCATTAGAACAAGCGTAATTAAACCAAGGCTTTCTTGCATTAGTCAAAGGGTATCAGAAGGGAATGTATGATTCCATGCCCTAGAGAATAACCTCTGTAATGCGAAAGGCACACTCAGATGGCTCCCAGCCATGGAAGCAATAATCATTCCAGCGAATATCAAGGAAGTACTGCATGAGGGCCACCCAACCAGCAGCTCCAAAGTGCCACAACCGACGATTCTTTGGAGGGTTCACAGGCCATTCCGGAGTGATAGGACAGGTTAAGGTTATGGATATGGCTAAGGATATGGGTAGGGTGCTGTACAAACTGAACAAGGTCATTAAGGATAGAAAATATGTGGGCTTGTTCACCAGGTGGATCAGTGAAAGGAGAGGAGAGCCAAAGGTGGTGGTGAACACTGAAATCTCCTAGAATGGATATTTTAGAGAAAGGAGAAATGAATAGGATGTTTTCCATTGTAGAAGTAAGATGATTGAAGAATTTTTCATAGTCAGTAGAATTAGGGGATAAGTAAACAGCACAGATATATTTAGTCAGAGAATGCAAGGAAGGCCAAAGCCAGAAAGGAGAGAATTGAGAAGAATCTAGTTCTAGAACATGAGAGCAAGACAAGTCGTCGCCTACATAAACACAACAACCACCTTTGGCTTTTAAATGAGTACTGTACAGAGAAAGTAGGAGGATACAGAACAAGGTTTGCCAACAGTTGCCTCAGACAGCTGGGTCTCAGTTAAGAAGAGAAGGTAAGGTTTAGAGGAGGAGAGGTGGTGTTCAACAGAAAGTTAGAGGAAAGGCCACGAATGATGCAGAAATGAAAAAGAAGGGAGTCAGACAGTTGTTCCATGCAGCTTGTTGAGTCTTCGCCGGGAGAGAGGCGGATGGTGAGGGCAATTATTGTCCCTCCCTCGAGGAGTCTGAGGCTTGGTGATTAGACACAATTTTTCTTTTTTTAATTTTGAAAAGGAAGTGTAGTGTGTTATGTGCATAAAGTTTGGTGTTGACAGAGAAACTTGTGTTGGAGAGCATGCTCACCGTGTTACTGAAACACTGAAAAAGTTCAGCAATGGGGCATGGTCAGGAACTAGTCCTAAGAGCTGATGAAACAGGAGCTCCAGCTCTCCCTGTCATCAGCTTTCCATCCACCTTGGAAATACTGCCCTGCTCGACTGGTGCTACAGTCTACTCCAAGTGTTGACATCAGTGGAGATAAACAGGACTGGGGGTTCGCACTCATAAACAGTACAGTGAGGTACACAATACGGCACATGGGTAGTTTAACAATCACTGCAGAGCATTATGAGCACTGACAGGACATTTTCTTTGCAATCCAACACAGTACAGTTGCCTGAACATAGGATGCCACACAGGTAGTCAAAGCACAAGGGTTGGCGACCCCATGGTCAGAAGAGCAGGAGTGCACAGACACATCATAACTCTTCAACATACATGGGTGAGAATGAGAGAGGGGTTCTCACAATAACTTTGTAGATTCTTGTAGTGAAGTATTGTAGATCAGTTATACATATATTAGACTCGTGGACGAGCGGTTGTTATACGTGAGTAGTTTTGTAAGTAGATAATCTTCGTTACCTTTTTGTCATGCAATGACAGGAGAGGTAAAGATTAGTATGAGACTATTTTTATTTGTCTTGGAAATATTAACAAAGTCTCTCACACACGAGTGAAGTATAGATTCCCGCGAGCTAACTTCCCTGTCTCGCTCACTCTCTCTCTCTCTCTTCCACCCTCTCGCCCATGTTGCTAGTCTCCTTCTCCCTACTACCTGCCGGTTCTATGACCCGTCTCCTTCTGAGCTCTGCTTCCTAAATTCTGGTGTAGCAGGGGTCGTGTCACGTGTGTTACACTGTTGTTGGAATGTTCTAGAAACCTGTCTGTGAGTATGTGTGTATGGTCACTAGGCGCTGTCGTGTGCCTATAAAGCATTCTTTGAGTTAGAGTGTGTAAGCATGTTTAGCACTGCTCGATTCTCGCAGACACAATACCTCTGACTTGCTGCTTCTATCTGTCTGTCTGTCTGTCTATCTATCAATCTATCATGTTTTGTATAATTAATTGTATTTATAATATGGAGTCCTAACATTGCTCGGTCACACTGCTGGAGGTCCTCCGACAGTAATTATCATTGACATATGCTAATCTATTAGTACATAATATTGATTATAATATTGTATACATAAAATTTTCATCATAAATTGCAATGATCTAGTAATATTACATTTTAAACAAGTTGTATACATAATTGAACAAATGCAATGGTTGTTGTATGACATTTTGTAAGATGTGTATGTATAACAGACATACGCATATAATTGTGCAATGGTAATACTGCTAGGTTATTACATTACATATTGAGTTATCCATTTAGTAATGTCTAATATTTCACCTAACTTGTATGATGATTCTGGTAATACAGAATTGTGGTAAAATTGTATGACTTTGCATAATATTGTAGTAACATTGTGGTATTATATAACTGTAACATTGTGAATTGTTACATAATTGTATTGTAATTGTTACATTGTAGTAACATTGTAGTAATACATAATTGTAACATTTTATGAATTGTTACATAATATTGTGGTAATGCATAATTGTGTTGGCCTTATAATTGTAGATACATTTTGTTAATGCAATTGTTACATAATTGTGTTGGCCTTATAATTGTAGTTAAAGTTACATAAAAGTTACATCTTTTATTGCAACTGTTACATAATTGTTACATATTGTTTGTAGTTACATAATTGTAGCAAGTGTAACATAATGCAATTGTTTGTCGTTACATAATTGTTACATATTCTTTGTAGTTACATAATTGTAGCAAGTGTAACATAATGCAATCGTTTGTCGTTACATAATTGTTACCTATCGTTTGTAGTTACATAATTGTAATAATTGCAGTCCTGACATTGAATCTGGTCATGCTGCGGTCGATGATAGTGATGATGTGTCATGCCACTAGCTTGTTGAGACAACAATTTGCTTTTTTGTTTGTAGTTTATGTGGTATTTTGGCATTTGTAGTAACACTTATGCTTATTTTCATTTGTTTGTTATGTGATCTTACTGTATTTTTTTTTTCTTTTTTTTTTCTTTTTTTTTCTTTTTTTTTCTTTTTTTTGTATGTATCGATTTTCTATGGTTTGTTTTTCTTTGTTTGTCTACCCTTTTTCGGTGTTGTTCGAGGTTGCATAATTGCTGGCTAATTTCCCTGGGACCCTTTTTTAAGGTTTAGTTTATATTGCACAGATATTACTGAAAATGATATTATATAGCCCCATATTTTATTTTATATAAAAAATATATATACACTATATACAGTATTAACTATATACACTGACTTGTTGTTCACTTGTACCTATCGTGGGCAATATATGTGTCAGCACTGTGTGGAAATCTTTGTCTTCACGACTGTGTGGAAGATGTTCATTCTTGCTAACGTCATTTGTGTTGGCCATTTTTTTTTTTTCTGGTTTTCCTTGTAACTTAATTTATCTGTTTCCACTAGGTAGCTTTGATTAATAAATGTTCAATACATTTCTTTTAATCGCTCACTGAGTAACTGTGATGGTATATTTCTTTATTACTTTGTAGATGTTGTAATGTATAGTTGTATGTATGAAGTACGTATTTTATGTAGGTAAAAATGGTAACACTCGTTGGTAGTATATAAATGCTTTAATAAATGAATGAATATACAGTATACAGTGTAGAATATTAGTACTTATATAGCACGTTTTATATGTTTGTGCAAAATGTGTTGTCTATCACTGTGTATCGAATAAATGAAGCAACATGTAACTCACTAATTTTTACCGTGGTGGAAATAGTGTGAGTGGTGTTGCACGTGGTGATAGCGTTGTCTTTCATGGGTTGATTGACGTGTTGTCGTCTCAGCAAACGTATGGTGGCATCGACTTCCCACACTGGTAGCTGTGGTGTGTAACTGAGTAGCGATGAGTAACTTGAGTGAAGATAAGTGAGTAAGATGAGTTGTGAATATGGACTTGGTATTTGCTTCGTCGTCTTGACCTCTTCACTCTTGCGTCAATGGTGGAGGTTGGGGGACGGTAGGAGAGAAAGGAGGGTGAGGTCAGATGGTTGTGAGTTGTGAGTCGTGTCTCACTCTTCGTTTGTTTGTTTTGCTTTTCTTTCTCGATGCATTCGCGGTCCTTTTTTCTTGTGATTCACTCGTTGTGGGATGAAGACTACCATTACTTGTAGGTGTGCGTAGAAGATTATACAGATGATTCGTAGAGGTGTTACTTGTAGTTCATCGTAGATTGTTGTAGTTCGTTGGTTCGTCGTAGAAATTGCAAGATTGTTTGTATCAGTGTTTTGTTAAACTACTGGCAAGGCGTCATGTGACCTCTTCACCTCTAAATCAGCATGATGATCGGGCAGACGGAGGGGGGATTGGAGAGAATACTGTCAGGATTGTTTGTATCAGTATTTTGTTAAACTACTGGCAAGGCGTCATGTGACCTCTTCACCTCTAAATCAGCATGATGATCGGGCAGACGGAGGGGGGATTGGAGAGAATACTGTCAGGAGCTGGTTGTGAGTTGTTGGTTGTGAGTTTTTTTTTTTTTTCAATCTTGATAATCCAGAATCAACTGTACACTCGTAGACTTGTAGACTCTTAGGTTTGTAGACTCATAGGCTTGTAGGTTTTTAGACTTGTAGACTCGTAGGCTTGTAGGCTTGTATTTTGTAGGAATTCACTGTAGAACTGAAGCTAATATTGGTTAGAGTCTTGCCTGCTTTTGTAGAAATTTACTGTAGATTCGTAAACGAGGTTCGTACATTCGCTGCCACCATATCTTACAATAATTTTGTAGTTTCTTGTAGTGAAGTTTTGTAGATCAGTTATACATATGTTAGACACGTGGACAAGCGGCTGTTATACGTGAATAGTTTTGTAAGTAGATAATTTTCCTTACCTCTTTGTCATGCAATGACAGGAGAGGTAAAGATTAATATGGGACCATTTTTTATTTGTCTTGGAAATATTAACAAAAGTTTCTCACACACGAGTGAAGTATAGATTCCCGTGAGCTAACCTCCCTGTCTCACTCGCTTTCTCTCTCTCTCTTCCACCCTCTCGCCCATGTTGCTAGGCACCTTCTCCCTACTATCTCCCTACTAGGGCCTGTCTCCTTCTGAGCTCTGCTTCCTAAATTCTGGTGTAGCAGGGGTCGTGTCACATGTGTTACACTGTTGTTGGAATGTTCTAGAAACCCGTGTGTATGTGTGTATGTGTGTGTATGGTCACTAGGCACTGTGTGTAAGCATGTTTAGCATTGCTCGATTCTCGCAGACACAATACCTCTGACTTGCTGCTTCTATCTGTCTGTCTATCTATCTATCTATCTATCATGTTTTGTATAATTAATTGTATTTATAATATGGAGTCCTAACAGGGTGGTATTCTTGGCACACCGGCTAGGTCACGCCCACAACAGATTCTGATTAGCAGGTGCATAGCAGGCATTTTCATTGGCTCCCCAGTATTGAGATTCCCCTGGTGCTGGTTGGCTACTACTTACAAGCCAGTTGAAACACCTCAATGGCGGATATTGCACTGGATCGCCGGTTAAGTCCCCCTTCAGCATCAGATGTTGCATAAAAATTGCCAGATATTGCTTTAGTAGAGCCAAGATTGCTGTACTAAATATTGTGTTGGACCGGATAATGTAATGACGGATAACTGAGCGTTTACTGAATCTCGAAATTATCAGGTCTTGATGTTGGTTTTATTTTGTTCAATTTGCTTTAGAAAAGACATGTTTTGCAGGTTCAGTTGGTTGTTTTCCAGTTAAAAGTTCTTTCGCCATTACATACATTAGGGAATACCTAAGAGAGAGAGAGAGAGAGAGAGAATAGGAATTGTGTAAACAAGCTGGGTATTTATAAGGGCTTCCAGGGATATGTTTTAATATTAGCCTAACTATGACAAAACATTAAAAGTCAGCCAGGAAAATTAGCACAGATTCGACGGGAACCTAGAAAAAATCAAGAAAGTTGATTTTTTAAGGAAAGCTACTTGGAAGCATAGTAACTCGAAATCTACAAACATTCTAAACATTCTACATGAGCTAGCTGTGTGAGCCGAAAATCCAAGATCGCTGCCAACGGCATGGGATGCTTACATAGCTTTGGAACCAGAAGTCACAGATGTGACCATTTTTACCATTATTTCAATGCTTTATTGATGTATGTTCAAGATTATGATCAAGGTAATGTACTATTTTAAACAAAATGGTAAATTCAACACATTTAAAGTCAACCAGCACTAACTTTTGCAAGCAGAAGTTATTGTAGTATTTCTGAATAAAACATTTTTTTAGTATCATAACTAGTTATGATCAAAATTATACCATGGGGACTCAGTATCTTCTCCATCAAGTGGGCATGAATTAGCAGAAGATTGGCCAGTACACTAGGGACACATACTGTAGATATAAGGTAGAGTCCTATTTTCCAACACTGGATCTCTTGCCACACATTTGTCTACACCCACATAACATTATTTGTGTGATTTAACCAAATTTCTTTACTTTGTTGGTGCCAGGGGTGAAACTGGCAAGCCATTATGCCTTCAAGAAAATAACTGTCCTATAGTAACTAGTAACTTATAATTATTATGAAAATTACTTTGCATACTTGTACTTATAACTTGTAGACCAATGAACTTTGACGAGTGTCAATTGAAAACAGTGTGTCTGACGCTGAGGTCCAGAGTTAGGTCACAACAGCTCACAGCGCACTAAGCAGTCCACCAAGTAACGTTTCATTATAGAGGCATTCCATGTCATATCACCCAGATGTTTTCCAAGATCGCATTCAATTATAATTATTTTTGCATACAGATAGATTCAAATGAGAGAAACTGATTGCAAATTGTCTTAATATTGTATCCTTTACGGTTTAGGACATATGGTCAGTTGAAATTTGCTAATGTCATTTTTGTAAAAAATGCTAACAATTAACGTCAAATATATCTGGCTCTGTAGTACCTACGATGACCATCCAACTCTTGTTTTGGAGCTCATGAATTGGACTACAACTTTTGTTGGGATATTTTGTATTTTGATATCACTCAAGAATTTGGCATTGGCCTTTCACCTTTGACCTTGAAAAATCTCATTAGATGTATACATTGATATCTCTGAAATTTCCCATGTTAATTGGTATACACCCCAAGGTCGGTGTGCATGCAAGTTTTGCATGGCAATTTTTTTATTACATGAACTAGGATAGTTATAAAGAACCACTGTTACAAGCAACATGATCTCTACATGATATGACAATATTCGAGACTCTGGAGTCAACCTCAGCAGTTTATTTTGCTCATTTTATTGGTTTTAGAGGTGGACTGAATATTCCCATCCGCATTCGCGAATATTCGCACATATCTACCATTTACATTCGCACTAAAACTTGCGAGTATTTTGCGAATGGTCCCAGTATTTTTATAATATTTATTTTACGATGGAAGAGTCTGTATCTCATGCGAAGTGTATAGCATCGACTCAGAGGGTCAGCAAATGTAAACATCAGGTGGAAATTTCAGCTTACTCAGCAGCCATGGTTCCCAAGTCTCAGCACCAATGCAGCGTGAGAAAGTTTCATCAACAAGCTGCTACCTCATGATTGGACAGTTAATAAACACTGAGAATGGCTTGGCTGGAGTCAATTGCATACTCTAATCGTCAATCATCATTTAGCACATTGTGAGCTAAACACATTTAGGACACCAGTTAAGATCTCATAATTTGTTAATTCTAAGAGTAAACAAATGGTCTCTGAGCAAGCATTACCAGTGAACACCTTTTTTACTTAACGCAAAGTTTTAGTGGTGCTATATTATTTACGACACAAAACATACTTGTCTGAAACATACTCCTCCTGAAGTATTACTTTCCGTTGATATAATTCTGTTAGTGGAAAATTTGTCTTGTTCTGTGTCGTATTGTCAGCATATTGCGTACTGGCGTTGTTTGAGTTTATGAGTTTGTGTATCGAGTCGATGAGAATTTAATAACATGAATATATTTATCTGTTATTAAATTTTATCAGACATGATATTGACACTGATATCTTTTCATGTTCATTTTAATACAGGGATATATAACCTTCAAAAGCTGTTACATTGCACAGTTACACGCACTAAAACGTTTATAACATTCATATTAATAAAATGTTTTTGGATGTTTATAAAACTCGTCGTATGTTTAATCATTCTTGATACTTTCTTGTTTTATTATGGTTGTGGAATAGCTAATTACTAAATCATATCATTACATTTTTTCTGTTTACAGGCTCTAACAAGTAACAAGTGGCTTATGCTGTGCAACTAGAAGATTAGCAACAAGCGTAAGAGCAGTGGGCACGAATGCAGGAAGGCTTGCAAAAGAAACGACAGGCTAAGGCGAACACTCCGCCACTGTCTGACTTCTTCAGGTCTTCTTCCATCTCTGCTTCTACGTCTTCAACTACTGCAGATACCGGATCGACCTCATCAACACACGATCAT
Organism: Coenobita brevimanus; assembly: GCF_032717465.1. Taxonomy (NCBI): domain Eukaryota; kingdom Metazoa; phylum Arthropoda; class Malacostraca; order Decapoda; family Coenobitidae; genus Coenobita; species Coenobita brevimanus. Next base: position 6,437,049 of record NC_136970.1, read on the forward strand.
GCATCTGCTCCTCCACCATCTAGTCTTGATTGTGAAGACAGTCCTGCTTTTGCGCCTTCATAATCCAGCCTGGATCATGATGACGATCATGCCTCTGCTCCTTCACCATCGAGTCTGGATGGTGGTGATGATCATGCCTCTGCTCTTTCATCATCCAGTCTGAGTCGAGAAGACGATCCTGCTTCTGCTCCTCCACCATCTAGTCTGGATCATGAAGGTACGGGGCCGATACCACCTTCTGATGTTGGTCAATGGGACAGCTATAAAAACAAAACATATTTATTGAATTACTGGATTGATAACGGTGTCGACGCATGCCACAAAGGTCATTCAAATTATCCAGAAACACGCCAACAAGATGGTAGGGCAACACACCGGCTTTGCCTGCTATGTTTGTGAGCAAACTTCTAAATGGAGAAGTAGTTGACAGATCATGGATGGCATATTCTCCTTTGTTGAAAGCAGTCACGTGCATCCCATGTTCCATGTTTTCTTCATCACAATTCGTTCTGAAAGCATGGAAAAACGCAAATGCACTCCTCTTACAGCATAAACAGACGTTTTTTCATGGACAGTGCAGTGCAGTATCACTTTCCAAATACACATGTCAAGCAAAGGCCAAATCGACAGTTCAATGACAGCAGAACGCCATCAACAGCAGAAGTACTGGCGTGAGGTGTGGAGCCAATGCACTGAAATGATACGATTTCTGTGCAAACGGGAATTACCATTGCGTGGCACTACAGAAAATCTTGAGTCATCAGAGAATGAAAATTTTTTAGGTATTGTGGAAATTATGTCGAAATTCGATTCATATCTTGCTGATCATCTCGCAACGAGTCAACAAAGAGGGATTGTTTCATATATGTCAAAACATCATTCGAGGAGCTCATCCAAGTCTTTGCTGGGTGTGTGTTTCAGAAGGTAGTTAAAGAAATCAAAGAAACTCGGTATTTCACTCTATCTGTAGATTCATCACCCGAAGTAACTCATATTGACCAGCTGACTGTCATCGGTCGGTATAAGCATCCATCAAAGAACTACCCTGTGTAAAGATTTTCACATTCTTTGAAACAGGAAACCACAGCGGTAGATATTTGGTAGAAACTCTTGAAGTTTTTGGCAAAGTCAGTATTGGTTTCAAAAACTACTGCGACCAAACTAATGACAATGCATCCAACATGTCCACAAAATATGAAGGCATGCAGAAGCATTTGAAAATTGCTAATGCACCCTCAGAATTAATTCCATAGGCTGCCCATTCACTGAACTCGGTAGGACAATCTGCCGTTAGAACGTGTGTAGCTGCAGTGTCTTTCTTTGGTTTGGTGCAACACCTGTACATGTTTCTCTTTGTATCTACTCATCGTCGGAGTGTTGTCAGACAACTGGTGAAGTATGTACCCAAGCCATTGTCAGACACACGGTGGTCGGCTCATGCAGATGCGATGAAAACTTTAAGTATTAAGTATGAGAGCTGCTTGGATACGTTGGCAATAACTGCAGAAGACAATCAGCAGCGTGCAGAGTTCCGGCATGAAGCAGAAATGCTATCAGATTAACTGCATCAACTCAAAACTGTGATACTCCACATATTCTGAACTGATGTCCCAACTTGTTTTAACGATTGCAGCAAAGTTTCACACTCATCGTCAGCTGAGATAACTGCATCCATTGATCTACTTCATTGCCTAAATAATTTCATGTCGAATCTGCGAGAACCCTTCAGTGACTATGAAGTGAGAGCGATGGAGCAATGTGGCAACAACATGTACCACGTGGAATAAAAGCTTATACATTGCTGCAAAAAATGGCAGATGAAACACCGTCCCCTGATGCCAGCAATGAGACACAACCGTACAAATATTTCCGTATCAGAACTTGGAATGCGATTATCGACCATTTGGCATGCTCGTTGGAAGTTCGCATCAGCAGGTACAAAACCGTCTACAGTTGCTTCAGTTTTCTGTCATAGTCGGTAAACGATCCCATGCTGGACGAAGCATTACAAAATGCAATCGAACTATTCAAAGAAGATATTGACTGTAGTTTTCGAAATGAGTTTGTGCAGTTTTTACACTTCTGTCAGCTGTGGAAACAACTGTCGAGCAACGAATCTGGACAGAACATGTACAATATTCTCAAATATGTTCGTGCAGCTTTCCCAAACACCAAAGTGATGCAGAAGATCTGTCATTAATGGCGACAACCTGCAGTGGCAAACGTTCTTTCTTCCAACTGAAGAAAATCAAGAATTGTTTTCACTCAACCATGTCCCAACAACGATTAGTGGTGTTCATACAACGATGTATAGACTCAGATGTCGCAAAAACTGTGAAAACCATTGGCGTTGACGAGTTGATGAACAAGTTCAAGGATGCTCGTGGTCAACAAATGTCATTCAAAATGACCTCTTAAATGAACTCAACAGCGTTTGATTACCATTGGTGAGGTAGAATATATTGTCATTGGTGCGGTAGTTAGGATTGTTATGTATTGCTTGTCTGTCAAAAAAAATAATTTTTCTGTATCCTGGGTTCCTGACATGAATATATGTATACATACATGCTTGTCGACATGATCATACATTTTTTTTTCTCCTTTTAAGGTTCACTTGTGGTAATGTTGTACAGGATTATAGAAATGAACCTGGAGCAAAATTTTCACGGAGAGAAGAAAAGAAAAATTTAAGTCTCAGGCCACCTGTCTGGGTTGCCCACCAGGCCACAGCAAGGTTAATCTTGCCCTGAAAATAAATACGTTCAGTAATGAATTATGCAAGCCCTGCTTGGGTTTCTAACCTCATTAAAACACACTACAACAGTGTACTGACGATATAGAACAAGGCCCTAAAAATAATCACAGACTGCACAGCTACTGCACCCACAGACCACCTACACCAAGAAACCAAAGTCCTCAAAATCAAGGAACATCTAGACGTGAGAGGCACACAAAGTCTCATTGCAGCCTCCACAAACCGACTCCATCCACTACACTGCATGGCAGCACATCCTTAGACACCAAGGAACATCAAAACGACACCCTGCACACAATATACACAAATTCTGTAATCTCTCCCCCCTCGCCCACCTCAAACCAGGTTCCAGAAGCATATCCATGCTTAAATCACTTGCCGCTCCATTCAGTCACTCAAAGCCAACACACAGCTGCATGCAGGGCCTCCTGATATCCACCCTCCTGAATCCTCCTTCCCTCGTGAGGACAGGGTCCACATGGCCAGGCTGAGATGTGGGCATCATCTAGCCATCTTAAGTTATCAGAAGAGGCTGGATGCCTCCATTGCTGATGCCTATTCAGGATTCAACACAGCACCCCATACTATTAAGCACATTATGGAAGACTGCATTGCACACAATCACCTACGCAAACTACACAATATATATTCCTTGACAGCTATGTGGAAAAGCCTGCCATGGCCGTGGCCTTCTTTAGGGACTCAGGGCTGTTCAGCCAGACTGCCTAGGGAGCAACTACTATTACTGGTACAACACCATCAACACCAACACCACCAACATCAACACCAGCATAATCAACATCAACATCATCAAAAACACGAACAACATCAACACCAACATAATAAAAAACAATCTACAAGAACATCAACACCAATAACATCAACACTCGACTCCCTCACGGTCACTATATTGTAATTTGTGACCAGGATATAAATTTAACTGTTGTATGTCGTATTCTGGGGTAAAGTTTGGACTCGGCAAAAAACAGGTTGTATTGATCCTCATGCAGTCGAAAGTCATTAAACCTTTGAACTCTACTTTCTTATATCAACTAGGTCCAAAGATTCGTACATTAGCAGCCCATTTCATGGAGCTCAGTGACAGAATAAGACAATAATATGGATATGTATTTTTTTCAGGGCACTTCATTCTTTCTACTTTACGTGATATTTTACAACCTTTGGTTTAGCGGATAATTAAGGCGCTCCAATCGGATTGAGCCTGTTTAGGTTTATATCCAAGGGACGGTTGGGGTTTATTGCTCATATAATGCCATTCAGCGATGAGTGAGGCTGGTCACTCTCATCTTAAATGTCAGGACCAACTTGCTTAGCCCCGAGCTCCTACGCTCCTCATGGGGCAGCATTGGATTGCATGATGGATGGAGGGATGGATGGAAAGCTGTCTTGTACTGAAGAAGCTGTTTTTGTTGCTGTAGCCCCACGTTCATCTGAAATGTGAACCCAGTGAACTGCAATTGCCCTTCTACTACAGTCCACCATCCTCCTCTCAGGGAGTAAGGACGTAGCCGAGGGAACTTTGTATAACCTGGCCCTTGAGCTGCCTAGTAATATCAGTGACACCGCGTGAAGGCATCCCTCTCCAGCACAACTGGAGGGGTTTAGGAAACCCTCATGAATGTCTCCTAAACTAAAAGCCAATTGAAGGTAGAATTAGCTGAAAAAAAAAAAAAAAAAATCAGACTTAATCTGAGGGTTTGTTTTTTCATAACCGAGAAGGCCGTAAAAAAAAAAAAAAAAAAAAAAAAAAAAAGGCTGAGATTGCAGGAACTGATCATCTTTTTCTTCTACCATCAGGCCACTACGACCTGGTGTTGTCAGCCGGCGCGATGGGGCCGGGGCACGTTCCCATTCTCTGGCACTGATCTTTACTGTTATACTAGACCGGGTAAGCCTTTCTAACATCATCATCATCATCATCATCATCCCCTCCTCTGCAGTTCTGGTGATGGTAGGTTTAGTATGGCAGTTATAGTAGCGATCTGATCATCATCATCATCATCATCATCATCATCATCATCATCATTCCCTCCTCTGCAATTCTGGTGATGGTAGGTTTAGTATGGCAGTGATGGAAGCAGTCTGGTCATCATCATCATCATCACCCTTGTTATTGTGATGATGGTGACTTTGTATGATAATGACGGTAGCGGACTGAAGCTGGTGACATTGCTGTATATTCATAGGTAATACAGGTGATGCTGCCATTATGGAGTTTATAGATACCAGGGCTTGTATTTAAAAAAAAAAAAATCATGTGAGAGAGAGAGAGAGAGAGAGAGAGAGAGAGAGAGAGTAACAAAAAACAAGATACAGAGATTGTTTAGGGGAGGGAAGGAGAAAGAAAGGGAGGCCAAGATTAAGGCGGAGAGACAAGGTAGGAGATTATAAATGAAGGAGAAAGAGAGGAAAATGACAACGAAACTGGAGAAAAGGGGTAGGAGACTATGTAAGAGACGGGAGGAGAGGGAGAACAAGTTGAAGAATATAGGAGACTGTGTGAGGAAGTAAATAAGGAGATGGAGAACAAGCTGGAGGAACAAGGAGAGATTCTTTGCGGGAGGAAGGAAGGCAGGGAGAACAAGAACAAGATGCATGAACAAGGTAGGACATTGTATGAAGCTGGGATGAAGGAGCGGGAGAACAAGATGGTGGAAAACTGTGAAATACTGAAGGAAGGGAGGGAGAACAAGAACACTATAGAGGAACAAGTTCCATAGACTGTATACCACTTCGTTACAACCTGTAAACGTATCAGTTAAAGTAAAAATGATATAAAGGATTGAAAGTTCATAAAGAGAAAATTGGTTATATGTCGGCCATTGCGGAATTTTTCAAAATTTCTAAAAGCCGGACATCAACCTCCTATATGGTCCTATAATCATATAAATATGAGAAATTTCCAACAAATGGTTTCTGACATACAGCGTGGAACGGACGTAAGGACTAACGGACGGACATACGGACGGACATGACCTAACCTAAGATTCCCCTGCGTGAGAAACGAAGTGGAATAACAAGGTAGGAGATTGTATTGGGGGCTGAAGAAGGAAGGGTAGAACAGGAGGGGGGAACAAGGAAGGAGAATCTATGGATGAATGTGAAGTGTTGTGGGTGGCTAACACTCCATACAAGTGATGAAATGGATCATGAGAATAAAGTGTTTCTCTCTCTCTCTCTCTCTCTCTCTCCAGGGGGTGTGATGTTGACGGTCATGAAATACAGTTATCTGGAGTACAGGGGAGAACTGAAGTCCCACATGAATCGTTTGGAAAAAGGTGTGTGGCAGAAGGTAGGAAGATAATTCTATTGTTTCATCCTTTAGGTCCCCATCAGTAGCGTAGGTGCCCAGGGTGGTCCGAAAATAGCGCTACACCAGAACCTCACTTGGTAAAATGCCATATGTGGGGGGGGGGGACTCAGAATGCTGGTGTGGCCGTGAATGTTACAGAGGGAGTAGAAAACGAATAAATGTTTCAGTTTGGATATCGATAACGCTGACTAAGCCGTCCCGCAACACACCAGTAATCCCCCGGCAGAGTGGAAGAGGAACCGAACTTAGAATTATATGAGACATCCTGTATATTTAAGATTTTCATCCGACGACGTACTTCTCGCTCTATTCTAGCTATATCCAGGTGATTTTATTTAGCTTAAAGTCGGCCCAATGGATATAACAAACCCAGTCATCTCTAAAAGTCACGTTTACGTTAGTGCTAGTGAGAGATACCTTCATGCGATGGCACTAATATGACCAGACGATAGATTTGCCAGGCTATACGAACGTTCCTCATCCAATGTTCAAAATGCGGAGGGGTTTGTGGGGGCCTGACTCCCTCAAATACACTGAGCACCCGTGGAGACAGACCCTCCAGAGAGAGCTACTGTGGGCCAAACACCCCCTCAAGATGCACTCATATTATTATGAGGGGAATGTTTATTTTTATATGTGATAAAAAAAGTGAACAGAAAAGAAACCTTGGTTATTTTCTTTTTAATAACAATTACGTAGGAGACATAGCAATTCACTTACACCTTACTAACTGCATTCATCAGACTGTGACGAAGAATAAAGCTGCTAAGTTCATAATATTATCCGAAAACGTAATTCATATGACAACTGTTTTAGCCACACTAGCTTCATTATGTGGTGTATTATAATGTAATGGGAATGGTTGAAAAATGACTACTTTAATGGCGATATTTGTAAATCTTATTTGCATGAAAAATTGGAGAGTACCAGAACGATCTGACAAATGGGATTTATTCTGGTTTTCCATGTATAAGCATTAAAGGTCCAATTCTAGTTTGTTTTCTACGCAGAAAACGAATATGACATTTAATTTCCCATATGATAGTAATTTTTACAAGTTTCACTATATTTGTTGTTGTTATGAGCGAACACAAGTAGTTTAGAAAATATGCTCAGTGCGTCTGACATGGCTAATTATACAATGGTAAAATTATACTTATATGCAAATTACTGATTAGTTTGAAAGTGCTAACCAAAACGATTAACCCATTCACTGCGTCAGTGTTAGTTTACATGTACATCCCTTGTGCGGCAGTTTTCAAATACTTAGAAAACAATATTGGAAAAAAAAAATGATATTGTCAAAAGATAGAGAAAAAAATCCCGAGTTCAACTGTATATAACACAATACAGCAAACAGAAAACTTACCTCTGAAACAGGTCCGTGAAGTAATAAATATTCTCTGCAGTGGTGCCAGGCGAACAATGTGTTATGGTTGCACTGTGATGTCAGTGTCAGTCTTGCGATCAGATAAGGTGTAAATCAGCATCTGAACCATCATTGTCATCATCTAACAACGTACCACTATCATCACTACACTCATCCAGAGATTTCATCCAATATTTGTTTCGGCTACTGCTAGCGGCGCCATGGAGAAGATTTCGTACCTTTACCTTCGTCATTTTGTAGGTAACTGAGCTGAGCTCTGCTCCTGGTAAAAATGCATAATCTGTGTATGGCAATATTCTATAGGGTGCCATGATTTGCTAGCTGATTCATTTCGTACCATTTCTGATGGAGCAATTTTTGAAAGAAGGAAATCATATATGATACAGCCGCAGTCAGAACCATTTGGACTCAGATATCGTATGAGATACAGCTGCAGTCAGTGGGTTAAAATGGTGGTAAACATGACATATTTAAAGTATATTACAGTTTGGTAATTAGACATCAAAGCAAATAAGCAAAATGCATGGTCGTCCCTCTGGCTCAGAGCGCCTCAGTTGTAACAATGTCAATTTTGGTTCGTTGATATAGATGGTGATGTACAGAACATCGATCCAATTAAAACTTGTTTATTCTAATGAGCACAAGTATGCACAGCAACAGCAAATGGTAACAGGTAATTGAAGCATTAATCTAAACTATGAGACAAAAATTGGTGCATAGGGAGCTGTAGGTTTTAAAAGTATCTTTATAATTTCATGGTTTCATGCTGCCTGTGTAGTTTCCAACATCGTGTAATTAATCACTCTGTACATTAATGCCAGATTGGCGAAATCTTTCAATATTTATTCCAAGCGTATCATCATGATCTCATCTATCTTGTGACACTACAGAGTTGTGTATCGTGCTTTGAAATAAGACAGTGATTATCAAGAAACTAAGAGCTGCATATTCTGTTCTTAACAGCACAGATGAGCACGCTATGGTAGTAGGCCTACAATTTTGTGCGAAATTTGTGGACACGGGAGCCGACTCATCATGGAAAACTGATTAATTTCTAATACTACAAACATTTTAAACACTATCGGCAGCGAAATCTGCGCGTTTACATGAAAGCAAATATTCGAATAAATCCCACTTTTCAGATCGTTCTGGCCCAAGCCCCACAGAGCTTGCGAATCAGGGAAGAGTTATCATACATGCGGAATAGAAGAAAAGTATGCTAATGATATTGGGAATATTGCTTCCTGAACCTCTGAATATGTTATGCTGTCCACTCTGTATATGGCCTCAGACTGATCACATACTATCAAAAAATAAAAATTCCTCAGCGGCCTTACTGAACCTAGTTGTACTGTACAAGGCTCGGTCCGCTCCCGCCTACCTCTCCTTCTGGTTAAAAAGGCGTCACTGTCGAAGATGATGACCCCACTAAATACGCTGTCGTATTTCCATGACTTTTTTTTTTTTATGCGAGGAAGAAGGAACCAAAGGCCATGAGCCCGCAGTAACAGTTCTCTCCAAGAGAAAAACAAAATACAATAGAGACCCAAATTCAAGAGATGCCTGGACACACTGCGTTTGAAAGACTGGAGATCATAGGCAACAGGAAATACAGTCAGAGGGAGACAGTTCCAGAGCTGACCTGTCGCACAAATGAAAGACTGGGAGTAACGGTTAACTCTTGCATTAGAGAAAGAGATGAGAGTTTGCTGCCAGACGGGTGCTACGCGCCCGTCGTAGAGGTGGAGGAATGCAAGCAGACAGTTCAGAGGAGCAGTGACCATTAAAGTAGAGATAGAAAAGAGATAAAGATGCAACAGTGTGGCGAAGAGACAGAGGTTGAAGGGAGTCAGTAAGAGGAGGAGAGTTAATGAGACGAAAAGCCTGTGACTCCACCCTATTGACAAGAGCTGTATATGGGGAGACTCCCCACACATGAGAGTTGTACTCCACACAGGGGCGGATAAAACCCCTGTATAGAGTCAACAATTATGCAGGGGTAAAGAAAGAGCGGAGTCGGCTTAGCACACCCAATCTCTTGGAAGCAGATTTTACAAGAGATGTAATATGATCTTTCCAAGATAAGTCCCGAGTAAATGAAACCCCAAGCATGTTCAAGGATGATGCAGGATTAAGCTGAATATTATTAAACATTAGTGGGTATACTTGTGGAAGATTTTGTCAGGTTGATAGGTGTAAGAACTGAGTCTTAGATGCATTAAAAACAACCATATTATTTTAACCCCAGTCAGAGATACGAGCCAAGTCAGACATTAGGTGTGCCATAGCCTCATCCTTTGTTTGTTGAAGTAACTGTTGAGATGGGCGTTGCGGGAACCGAATGGAAAGGTGAAGGGTGGAGTCATCAGCGTATGAGTGGATAGGGTTAGATGTACAGCTTAGAAGATCATTGATGAATAAAAGGAAGAGAGTTGGTGATAGGACAGAGCCCTGAGGAACACCACTGTTGATAGATCTAGGAGAAGAACGATGGCCGTCTACAACAGCGGCTATAGAACGACCAGAAAGGAAGCTAGCAATGAAGGCATAGATAGAAGGATAGAAACCGTAGGAGGGCAGTTTGGAAATTAAAGATTTGTGCCAGACTCGATCGAAAGCCTTTGAGATGTCAAGTGCAATGGCAAAGCTTTCGCCAAAGTCCCAAAAGGAGGATGACCAGGAATCTGAAAGGTAGGTGAGAAGATCGCCAGTGGAGCGTCCCTGACGGAACCCGTACTGACGATCGGAAAGAAGGTTGTGATAGGAAAGATGCCTTAAAATTTTTTTATTGAGAATTGACTCGAAAACTTTTGAAATACAGGATTTTAAAGCAATTGGACGATAGTTGGAGGGTTGGGAGTGGTCACCCTTCTTTGGGACTGGCTGAATGAGAGCAAACTTCCAGCAAGAAGGAAAGGTACAAGTTGACAGACAAAGGCGAAAGAGTTTGCCTAGGCAGGGTGTAAGCACAGAAGCACAGTTCTTGAGAACAACAGGAGGGACCCCATCAGGCCCATATGCCTTGTTAGTACTGGGGCCAGTGATGGCAGAAAATACATCAACTGAAGAAATTTTAATGTCAGCCATGAGGAAGTCAGAGGGGGGAAGTGATGGAGGACCAGCACCGGAATCGTCTAAGGTGGAATTCCAGGAGTAAGTCTGTGCGAAGAGATCTGCTTTATCAGTAGAAGAAATAGCTACAGAACCATCAGAGTAGAAAAGAGGAGGGAAGGATGATGAGGTAAAGTTGTTAGAAAGATTTTTGACAAGGTGCCAGAAGGAGCGGGAAGAATTCGAGTTGGAGAGTTGAGAGCATTTAGTATGGATGAAATTATTTTTAGTAGAGTGAAGAACAGACTTAGCACGATTCCGGTCAGAAACGTAAAGATGATGTGATTCAGGGGTGAGTTGGCTCCGGTACCTTTTGTAGGCCCTCTCCTTGTTGCGGACAGCATTAGAACAAGCGTGATTAAACCAAGGCTTTCTTGCGTTAGTCAAAGGATATGAGAAAGGAATGTATGCTTCCATGCCCGAGAGAATAACCTCCGTAATGCAAAAGGCACACTCAGATGGCTCACGGCCATGGAAGCAATAATCATTCCAGGGAAAATCAAAGAAGTACTGCCTGAAGGCCTCCCAGTCCGCGGCTCCAAAATGCCACAGACGACGTTTCCCTGGAGGGTCCACAGGCCGTACAGGAGTGATAGGACAGGTTAAGGTAATAAGGTTGTGATCGGAGGAGCCCAACGGAGAGAAAAGATTAACAGAGTAAGCAGAAGGATTAGTTGTGAGGAAGAGGTCAAGTATGTTGGAGCTCTCTCCAAGGCGGTCAGTGATACGGGTAGGGTGCTGTACAAGCTGCTCTAGGTCATTAAGGATAGAAAAGATGTAGGCTTGTTCACCAGGTGGATCCGTGAAAGGTACTGCCTTCCTATCCCCCCACAATGAGGATGGTGGGCTGCAGAGGAGCATCTTTACTCTGCACTCCACTGGGTTTACGTTTCAGATGAACATAGGACTACAGTAACAACAACAACAACAACAACAACAACAACAACTACTACTACTACTACTACTACTACTACTACACTATACTACTACTGCTGCTGCTGCTGCTGTTGCTTCTTTTACCTGACAAAGATCTCTAAACCCTTTCAGCTTAAGTTATGGCCAGGTGGAGTGACACTGGAGGATAAATTTGACTAGATACAAAGGAGAATCATTTCTGCCTCATAACTAAGGTCCTTTGAATTCAATGTAACCATGACTTAGTATTTAATTAATGGAGTGGCCCAGCTCCCGCAGACGAAAACCAACAGACTACAGTAGAAATTAATGTAGACTGTATAGGCCACCTCTCCATTAAAAAAAATAATAATAATAAAAATAAATGAATAAAATTGTATGACGATTACATGAGAGAGAGAGAGAGAGAGAGAGAGAGAGAGGTTCCCAAGTTGACGTGACTATGGGTAATGTTACTCTGGCATATTTCGGTCACGCACGATTATTATTTTGTCGAAGATGAAATTGTGTGCAGCTACCGTGTGTGCCGTCAGTAGATACTTCTTTGCACTATTTCCTCGGCTGTTTATTCTGCGTATTCGTCATCATTAACCCGACCCTCTTTCCTGCCTAAAGGTGAACTAACGTGGAACCCCCCAAACCAGGACAATGCGGAAACCAAATATCACACTGGGAAACAAAAAAGTAATGAAGAACACTGATGAATTTTTTTATGAACAAACTCCTGCCTTGCAATAACGATGTTTTTCATGCAAATATATAACAGGAGGAAAAGTAATAGGCATAGTAATGTAAATGAAACATAATTATCTAAAACATATAAACGCTCCAATATTGGCATAAAAGGAGTAGGCTGTAGCAACAGTCCAACAGGGAGGTAGGCCTACTCCCGAGGTGGATGGCAAGCTGGTGACAGGGAGAGCTGAAGCCCGTTTCACCAGCCCTCAGGACCTGTTCCTGACCATCTCTCTTTGCTGAACATTTTCAGTGCTTACACTAACACAGAGAGTAGGCTAGCATATTCTCATAATATCTCTACCATCAACTGTCTACACGACACTACTGTACATGCACATTAGATATCACACCTTCTATTTTCATCCCCTCATATCAATAGCCGCTGAATAAATATCAGCAACTCCTGTGGTATTTCAGACTGCCACTACAGGCAGAATCGGGCTGACGGCACACGGTCCTCTTGGTCGATATCAAGCGACGGTGCCGACAGCGGCTGTTGCAAACGTTATTCATGCTCGTCAGTGGAAAGCTGCACGTTCGGCCTTATATTTCAGTAATATCCGTAGTCTTAGAACAAATCTGAATTCTGTTTACTTTTTTCTGCAGTCAGTATCCCGTTAAGCCCTTTTCCTCACAAAACCCCAAATCTCTTCCTTTACTGAAATATCTCAGTTTATTTTATTTTTCCCCTGGTTATCATCTCCTCACAACTTCCGTAACAAGGGTGACGCCTGTTTTATAAATCTAAATTTGCAGTTGACCCAATTTTGAACTTCACTTCAGCTAATTTTTATTATTCACTATATAAACTATATTATCTAAATATTACTAAATATATAATATCGCTCCCCGTGCTTCTTTAGATCCCAGAATATTTTACTCCATATCTAAACAGTTGGCTAAACTTAACCTCACCTCTAGCACTGAAATTACTGTTTTAGGTTATTATAATCTTCATAATGAATAATTGTTATTCCACTGCTCCAGGACTAATAATGCTGGTCTAGAATATGTGCTGTTTGCAGAATCAATTACTCTCACGCATTTGGTAAAACAACAAACCGGAATACCAGATAATCCAAACCATACAACCTATCCCTTGGATCTATTCCTGACAAATAATCCAGATGGACACAGGATAGAAGTACTGTTACTACTTGGATCCTCTAACAACAATCTCATCAAAGCCTCAGCAGTCAGTTCCATCAAACCTCCCTTTTCTGAACCTGTAAGGGTTGATTGATTAATCTGATCAATATAACCCGACGCATCCCATCGATGTATGGGTACGTCACAACATTTTGTCACAGCTAGACTCGTTGAATTACTGGTATGTCGTGCAATTGCATGGTTTATAATTTGCATAATTTTCAATTTTCGAGCGTGATTTTTGGTATGTATACACGGGACACCTTCCTCTATTCCTCTACAGGATGCCAGGCAGGGACAATGCCTTATCCCGCATGACCTCCCCCCCCCCGAACGCCATTGTCTTGGCAATTCACCTGTTACCAGTGACCTGGCCAATAAAGACAGTCAGGGCCAAAGTGATTCCCCAATCGATGATAACGTGGAGGACAAAGTTTACATAGCATTAGAGGAAGAAACAGTCAGAAATGATGATCAGGTAATGTCATCAAAAAAGGTCAGGTATGTTGATGTGTTAGTGAGTGAAACAATGCTTATATTGCCTACATTACTGTTTAAAACCAATATACTACATATAAATTCGTACCAAATAAGTAAATAAATACCGTGTATGAGTGGTGTGGAATAGTTACCCTCCCATAGAACTCGTTTTCTTTGGAGCCAGCCTTGATAGAAAACCCAGTAAGGTAAGGAGGTACTGCTACCTGTATCGAGTATTTTAAACCTCAGGTGAGCGATTTCTCTGTGAATTTTCGATGTTTCTCGCCAAAATTGGTCGGGACTGGGGGGAGTCAGTGGTGGAAAAATCGGTCGGGACGTGACGGGTTAATATGCCCGAAGGCGACAAACCTAATACAGTGCCATGCGGCCATTTGTGAGGTGAGTACAGGGGAACTTGTACCACGCAGGACACGCGTCTAGCTATAACAAATTAACACCCACCAAAGTGTGGATGATGCATGAGAATAACATCTAGGTTATCATCTTCCAACAAATGTTTACAAGTGTCCACTAATGTGAGTCCGTGTGGTATTAAATCAGAGACAAGTGGACATTACAGGCAATAATGGTCAAGCGTGTTGGCATTGGATGCATCACACAGCTTACAGGAGGAGAAATGAGGTGTGTTGCCTGCCCCAGCCCTCTGCCACACAGGTCGGTAGCCCAGTCTGAGGCAGGCACACACCAGGATATGTCGACGAACCATAAGACCACTGCGACGATATCTATGGGGACAAGAGAGAAAGTGGTCATAATGTTGGATGGACGCATTGTGAGCCCTCTCAGAATTTCTATGGTGGAGAATAGGGGAGCGGGCTGCTCTGTGTATTACCTGCTTGTAGCAAATGGGGAAGGGATTAGTAGCATCCACAGTGGGCAGTTTCAGTCCACAGGCAGTCCTTGCAAGGAGGTCAATAGTGTTGTTGGCTGTGAGACCAATATGAGAGGGAATCCACGGAAAGTGCATCACCAGCGAACGATCGCGGGCAGTGGCCAATTGATGGAGTATCTGTGTAACGAGGTGGTGATATGCAGGCCTGGGAGAGGAGAGGGCATGGAGGGCCGGCTGTGACTCACAGACGATCAAGCTGCTGTTGTTCGTCCATATTAATAAAGTAACTGCATCCACAGGTCCATGTAGTTCACAATACGTAGAGCTCGACAAAGTTGGCAGTCAACAGCCCAACCAGCCCCCTTGAGGTGGGTCCAGACTTGGAGAAAATACAGCACAGCCAGCACTGCCATCCTACTGCAGGGAGCCATCAGTGTAGATATGGTGGCCTGAAGGGAGGGAAGATGACTGCCTGGTGATTGTCTTCAAAGCTAGCTTTTTCTGAAGCTGAGGCAGGTCAGTCTTGGAGGCCAAAGTGTGTGAGATAGCAGGCACAGGGGTCTGCCAAGGTGGAACGCCATAGTCAACCTCCTCAGCAAACACCGGTACTTTGATGTTTAGTTGTCTGTCAGAAGTTTGAACAAACAGTAGTAACTAGTGTGCAGCCACCACTGCGAAGCAGAGGCCTTGGTGCAGTGGGATCAAGGGAAGTCCGAATGATGTGAGAGTACTGGGGAGAAAAGTGAGGATAATGCAGGCTCTTAACACTGAAGTATGTAACCACAGAGTATATTCTCTCAACAAGTGGTGGAACGTTGAGTTCAAGTTGCATGTTGACAATTCTGGTGGAGTCAGGGCAGCCCAAGATGAGTCTCAGTACTGTGTTTTGGAACTTCTCAAGAAGTTGTAAGGCTGTTCTGGAAAGTTGACAAAGAGCAGGGGAGAGATAATCAACAACTGATCGAATGAACGCTATGTATATGGTTCTTGCTACAGGAAGAAACACCCAGGCAGCATAATTAGTGAGCCACTTGAGAGGTTTTAGGCACTGCTATAGCCGGGTCAACAGATCCTGAACAATCGGATGCATGTGTTGTCTTGCAGGAATGGAGGGAGAAATTTGTACAGGTGCCCCCAGATAAAGGTACTGTGGGCACAGAGGGATAACACAATCCCCAACAGAGAATACTGGCAGCGTTCTTGCTGGACGGGAAGTGAAGATTCTACTCTTTTCTGTGGAGATAATGAGTCCGCATTTGTAAGCCGACTCGTGAAACAAGTGAAGGAAACGTTGCAGATCTGCAGGAGAATTTGAATGAATGCAGATGGCATCAGCATAAGCAAGTAATCGTGGTTCCAGGGATGTCAGGAAGGAGGGTGAGTAGACGATGTATGAGGATATTAAACGAAAAAGGACTAAGGACACCACCTTGTGGAGTACCAAGCTCGAAATCCTTAGCAGTGCTGTATGCGCCCTTAAAAAGAACATGAGAGGACCTATTAGACAGGTAACCACATATCCATCGCAACAGGTTTCCCTTAACTCCAAAACCTACTAGCTTGTCGAGGATGATGTCTCTGTTGGTGACATCAAATGCACTCTTTAAATCAATGAAGGCCACTACAATGGTTGGGAAGAGAAGGGTGTATAGCTCCATGAGGCAGTGATGTGTCCCTCGCTGTGGTAAAAAGCCATACAGTCGGGGCGAGAGCTTGTCCTGCAGCCTAAACAAGAGTCTTGCAAGGAGGATGCGTTCCAGTACTTTACTGAAGCAGAACGTGAGGTAAGAAGGTCGGAATTTATCAGTGGCAGGTTTAGGAATAGGCACAATTGTACTGCAGGTCCAGGCTTGTGGCAAGTATCCCAGACGGATGTAAAGGTTGAACAGCTGGAGAAGGGGATTACCAGGAACTTTCAGGAGGACACAGGGGACAGAAAAAGTGATGCCATCATCACCTGGAGCCATTACACTACCCCTGGCGAGGATCCGTTGCAATTCATCGTCAGTTATAGCCACACCATCCTCATCGTCTGTCCTCAGTAAAGCGGTGGTGAGATGGAGTGCATGAAACTTTTTCTGGGTGGAGAGCAGATCCTATATGTGTGCGGGAAGGGTGCAAGCCAGTAACTGTGCAGACCAGGCATCTACATGATCCTGTGCATACTTTGCTGGACTGTGGTGGAGGACACCAGGGGACTTCTTCTTGACAACCTTGTTGATAAGGCGCCACATGGAACCAACAGTCGTTTGATGGTTGATGCTATCGGTAAGTTTATGCCACGAATCGGTATAAACGCAATGATGGAGAGCAAGTAGATCATCCCTCAACATTCGTTACCAATGGAGACTCTCAGGGGAAGGTCGTCTTTGAAAGGCAAATCCGACTTCCACCGCCTTCCTCTCTGCCTGAGCAATGTGATTATCCAGTGTCCAGGTGTGGGCATCATGATGGCATGTAATGTGTGGCTGCTGACATAAAGAGTGTAGAAGTCATGCGTGGAGCTGACAAGTGATGAATACAACTTTTTGGGACAATGAAGGTCGAACGTGGGAAAAAAGTTGGTCATATAGGAGATATATGTAGGGCAGTACTTGGGTGGGATTGCAATGCGAGTGCATCTGTGTACAGAAGGTGTAGCAGGGAGGGAATAATGAAGGCTGAGAGCAATGTGATCAGAGAAGAGTGCAGGGATAGATGAACACCTGACCTGGGACGCCACGAGGCCGGATGTAAGGACATGATCTAGTGTGCCTCCTCGAGAGTGTGTGGCCCCACCGGTGTCCCTGCGGGTGAGCTGATTACGACTAATATACTCAAGAAATTTAGTCCTGTTACGGTTAACTGTGGCAGAAAGGTCCCCCAAAGCAGGGTGTTGGGCATTATAATCCCCCATGTATATCATGTCATGGATGGTGGGAGCTGGGAGAGCAGCTGTATTCAACCTGCCTGCCATAGAGAACACATTGCACAACTGAATTGTGCTGCTTCCATTGCTGACCTCAAGAAGCTGGAATGTTGTCTCATCATCTACAGAGCTTTGGAGGAAACGGTGCTGGATGGAAGAGTGGACATACGTGACAAGTCCATTCCTAACTTGATGGATGTAAGAAACATAATCACTGAGAGTGGGTGCCTCTACCCCAAGTAGCGCACGACCAACAAAGGATTCCTGAAAGAAAATGATATCCGGGTGGCGACTGTATACATATCTTTTGAGTGCAGTAAGTTTAGACCAGTTAGTAACACCACAGGCATTCCAAGAGATGACATTCAGTTGTGCCATGTTACCGAACTTTACCATGACATTTGCGAGGGCCAGATGAGGAAGCAGTGGTGGCATGAGAAGTGCTATGCAGCGTGCCACGAGGGGAAGACTCCCTCGGGGGAGCATTCAGTTGGCCAATGGGAGTGACAATGGAGTCCAGCTTCTCTGTAAGGGTGGTGACAGTCGTAATGATGACTTGTTGTGATAAAACCAGTGAATTTAATGTTGTCGCAAGTGTGACTTGCTTGCTAACCAAGCCATCAATGCGGGCTTCTATTGCACTGAAATGTGCTGTAAGTGAGCTAATCCGAGTCCTGAGAGTGGCAACAGCATCGCGAAGTTCAGTGACTGCAGCTGAGTTCAAACCAACAGTGGAGGCAGGGGGAGCAGCAGCTTGGAATTATGGTGGTGATGATGCTAGTGGAGCCCCACCCTTAGCAACGGGGGCAGAGTTAGCCCTGCGTCTAGTGCAGCCATGCCAAATGTTAACCCCTTTTTAATGACACTGGGGGCATTTCCAGTGCAAGGTATCTGGAGGTGGTGGGCTGGGTTGCATCGAGGCTGTATCAGAAGCAGGTGGAGGGGGTCAGTGAGGACACGTCCGAGAGTCGTGCTGGCCAGAGCACCGTGCACACCGTTCTGGTGCAGAGCAATACCGGGAGATGTGACCAATGCCTCAGCATTGAAAGCACCACAATTGCTCGTCCTTCATCTTGCGAAACTCACAAGATGGGAGGCAGGGAAGGAAGATGAAGGTGACAATTGGTGGTGGCTGGTGAGGAAGGCTTCAGGTGACTACCAGCCAGTTGATAGGAGTGCCATTCTGGTGGAAACATCAGGCTGAGTAGATACATGGCAGCTCCTTGGCCAAGTTGGGATGAATGCAGACAGGATAACGTGTAAAAGGGTAAGTAGGAAACTTGTGGGGCCTCTCAGGTGAGTCGTGAATTTCCAAAGAAAGGGATAGGAACTCTCCTTTAGTTACGCTATCTACAATGTCCCTGCAACGTCTGGAGATGTAAACAAAACAGGAAGTGATTGCGGACATCTTGACCTCCACTTGGGTGTGGTCAAGGTGAAAAGCACGGATGACCTCAGACAACCATCGACGTTTGATGTCCGCAGTTGGCTTGTCTTTGTATAAGAGTTTGTTGTAGTCAGCCCTGGGCACGAACGCCGGAGGCATAGAGGCAGGAAGCTGTGGCAAAACTTGAGGGGATTGAACAAGCTGCGGGAGGTGAAGAGTGTTGGATCTAAGGGCAGTTGCCCTCTGCAGAGGATCAGAAGTCTCCTGCCGCTAGGAGGATTTGGTAGCAGGGGATGAAGGCTCACTGTTGCTGTCTCAGGTGTTATGCAAGGGGTGCTTGGCAGAGGAAGATCCTTGGCCGATGAGGTGAGGTGCTGCAGTGCTGGTTCCATAGCTACTTCCTCAGCTAGCGAGACATTGCTACTACTTTGTGGTAGCTGTGGCCAGTCACTCTGAGTCAATTCATCCTCGTCACTCAGTGCCAGTTCAGCTTCAAGCTCCTTGAGGATGACAGGGCCTAAGTACTCCATGCTGCACACCTAGACAGGTAGCAGGGTGAGCAGGACGTCAGCTTCACCAGCACGACAGAAGAGACCAGTGTTGCAGGGGGAAATGGAATGAATCGTCCATGACGCCACACAGGTCGTACTACACATGCGTAGAAATGAGAAAACCCGACCAGGAGGGGCCCTGTCTGCCGTACTGAAATTTCCCCCCAAACTACAGGCTGTCGAAACACCAGAAAAACATAACCAACCGTGAAGTAAGCACTAGACCTTTATGTTGCTCCCTGCAACTTCAGGAGGGTGTTGGAAGGCAAGGACCAGCGGTAAAACCATAAACATGAGCCACACACAGCAATGATTTGTTTATGTCCGGCCCTCTGGTGGCGAAATCCCGCCTGTAAGGGTGACGAGATGGCACTCTGATATGGCAGACTGGGATGGAATCAGAGATTATCTTGTTGATATGCCATGACAGTCTTTCTTCTCCATTGACATCAGTTCTACTCAGTCCCACATTAATGGCTTAATAAAAGCTGGAATGGAATTGTTCAAACCAAATCAACAGTTCATCAAAAGATAAGACTCCCCCAAATGGTTTGTTAGTAACTGTACCAGAGCAATGACCCAAGAGTCCATAGCTTATAACTATTACAAATTAAAAAAAAATAATAATCACATAATCAATTTACAATTGCTAGAAATCTTGCAAAAGCAGCAATAAATGTTGCTAAATCAAAGTTTCTTTACAACCAAGCATCTAAATTATTAACCCTTAGCCACCAGGGGACAGTTATATCCAATGCGAAATTAGTGGGCCAGGGATGCTGGGTGTCAGATATAACTGCAAGTGCTTTTTGCCAACAGTTTGAAGGGACTGCCACTTGATCTAGTCACCAAAAGGGGTCGAGATAGACTCGTACAACCCGAGACAAACATCCCTCAGCCATCTCTGTTACTTAGCCAGGTGTAGAACAATGTTTTCTTAAACCTCCCTTCCAGTTCCATTTCTGCCTCAAGTGGACCCGTTGCCTTATCCACCCTTGCCAAGCCTCTTTCGAAGGATACTAGGAAAGGGCTCATTGATAGTGCCATGGAGAGTTCTTTGAATGCAACTGTGTCTAGTGTACCAAGTAATGGAGAAGTTATTGCATTGAGAGTGAAGCCAAGGGCACATGCATGAATACATTGTGCCTAGAGTGCCAAAGGTTACTTGTCTTCTAGTCCTTATTCATCAATGCGACCACTTACAGACCTGGGGATGCTTTTAATAGCAAGAAGAGTTGGTGAGTAATATGGTTTTTAACTGCTATGCACTCCGAGATATCAAGGTTTGAATACAAGCAATTTTGGAAAAATTAACCATACTGAGAAGGCGACCGCAGTATAAAGAGCCCAGCATCTAGGGGTTAACCACCATCCACCGGGTAACGTATACACGTCACACTCAGGCCGCTAATGGGCTACTGGGTAGTGGCTATACAAGTAGTGTCTTCCCGCCACCATTTGAACCAGCTACCATTTCATTTCATTACCAAAGGGTAGGGAGGGAGTCCCTCTACACCACACAGGTGAGAATCAGTCCGTCCCTCGCCTTTGCCAAGTATACAATGCTTTCTTCAGGTTCCTCTTTGTCTGATTCCGTCTGCACCGCCTGTAGCCAATTGCAACATCCACCCCTGCCAGGCCTCTTTCCAAGGATACTAGAAAAGGACACAGTGATAGTGCCGTAAGTCATGCCTTGGATGCAACAGTGTCTAGTTTATCTACTAGTGGAGTAAGTTATCACCAGAGATCTGGAACATATGTGAAGTACAAAAAATAGTTTTTCACATAAAACAGTGTTTTTTTGCAGCAAAAAAGAAACCAAATTACATCTCCTACAGATGTACCTAAAATGGCCTAAATAACATTTTTATCCTATCTCCGGTAATGATTCACCTCACCTGCTACCATGGACATGTACGACACAGGTTGGTAGCCTTGCATCAGTGGCTCAGGGTCCTGCCATAGCCCTCAGTTGATACCATTATATATATTTTATAGTGCTATGTTATGTACAGTATACAGGTCTGAATCCAGAATTTCATTTTGGGGGGTATCGTTAGTTAATTCAAAAAGTTATTCATATGTTCCTTTCCATGTCTTTCATTTTCTTAGCTATATGCACTTAATTTCAGTTTATGGCTTGCTGATAGTGATCAACTGATCATTCACTATTATATAAGGGTATTGTTTTGAAATATCAATATATTTCAGAGGGAATCCACCTCTTTCTCCCATGGGTGCAGGATTGGTTTTGTAACATTTCTGATTTGATTTTGTTTTCCTGAATTCACGGAAATAAATCACTGATTAAAACCACTTATTTTAGTTTTTCCATCACATAATTTGAGAAAATACTTATCATCAAAAAAGCTAAAATGGCCTAAATAACAACATTTTTATCTGATCTCTGGTTATCACGTTGAGAGCAAAGTCATAGTTGGCACTGTGGGCATATGCACGAACACGTCCTGCTCTCATGGTGAAAATTAGTTCTCTTCCCCACTTCATTACTCATTAGTGCAACGACCTAGAGACCGGGGGTACTTTTCATTCGCAGAGGAAGAGGTGATGAGTAAAATGGTCATTAACTCGTTTCCCTAAGTGCTACAGTTTCTGAAATAGTAAGGTTTCAAAACAAGCAAGTTTCTCCAGTTTCCGAAAATTGCCCCTTAGTGAGATGACGACTTCGTTAAATATCGCCCGGCATGTAGGGGTTAAACAATCCCAATGACAATAGAATATTCTGGTTAACTCTCAGTTCTCTCAATAATAACTTTAACAAGTCATCACCTATTCACCCAGTAAAATCTTCAGATGGTATTACAAATGACCAGCATGGTAAAACGAACATCATTGCCAGTACATTGGCCAGTAATTCTACTTTAGAAGAAATCAGGCAGAACATCCCTGTACTAGAACATGATGCGACCGAATTTATTTTACATAAGACACAGACTAGATATAGAAATAAAGTCCTAGACAATTTACTAACCAACAAAGCTCCAGGTCCAGATGGAATTTCTCCAATTATTTTGAAAAAGTGCTCTCCAGAACTTGCTCCTATTCTCGCTAAATCATTCAGACTATGTATGAGTACTTCTTCATTCCCTGATTTTTGGAAAGAAGCCAATATCCACTCAATTCTGAAGAGAGGAAATTCCTCTGATTACAGACCAATAGCAATCACGTCTTCTCTTGGCAAAGTATTTGAGACTGTAATTGATAAGCACATAACTAAACATACTGAATCCAGGAACTTAATTAGTGCTAATATGGTTTTCGCCACAAAAGATCCACTGTTGATATACACAGTCTCCTGACCCGTACCATCCATCAGTCAATTGATCAACATGGAGAAACTCATGTAGTAGCCCTTGATATTTCTAAAGCTTTTGACAGAGTGTGACACCTTCCCTGCTGTTCAAACTCCCTTGCTACGGCTTAACTTCTTTTGCTTCTCTAATTTCTTCATATCTCAGCAACAGAAAGATAAGAGTTAAAGTAGGTGATGTACATTCCAATTTCCACTCGAATAATGCCGGCATGCCACGAGGATCTGTTCTGGCTCCAACCCTATTCCTAGTTCACATTAATGATCTCTAATCCTCACCCATAATCCCATCCGTTTCCTAATTCACATTAATGATCTCTAATCCATCACCCATAATCCCATCCATTCATATGCAGATGACTAAACACTTCATAGTTTATTCACACTTGAACACCCATTCACGAAGATCAGTATCTCTAACTCACAACTCAGTACTGCAATCTTCATAAATCAAGACTTATCTAAGGTTACTGAATGGGGACAATATAACACTGTCTCATTTAATGCTAGTAAAACCAAATACATACAACTTACTAGAAGACAGATATTGCTTGATTCCAGTATTACCTTCAGTGATACTAATATTCCTATCTATAAAAGTATTGGAAGTCTTGGTGTTTCACTTAACAATACCCTCAGCTGCACCTCTCATGTTGGATCATTGGCTTCAAAGAAACATGGATTATTGTACAGAGTCCGTAACTTCTCCACTGACGAGCAGCTAGCTTGAAAGAGTCATGTGCGCTCTCAGCTGAAATATTGCTCACCCTTGTTGAATGGATGTGGAAAGGCTTCAGTAAAACAACTAGACAAAATCCAGAATAAAGCTGTTAGAATGATTAATAACCCTACTATTACAAATGAACTACCTTCCCTACAAGTAAGAAGGAATGCTGCATGCCTTGCATTATTTTAAAGATACTTTTATGGTACATGCACAGCTGAAGTTGCTTCCATTGTGCCACCTCACCATTCCTTCCCCCGCGCTACTTGGGCATCTGGTGACGATCATGAGTGGACTGTCACACAGCCTTATTGCAGAACTTCTGCCAATCAGAATCCTTTTATTACCCGAAATACATATCTTTGGAACTCGCCTCCCCAGATTGGTTTCCCTCCAAACTATGTCCTGCAGCTGTTCAAGTCCAACTGTCAAAGATTTTTCATGAATGAAGGATAGTTGTAATCTGATGAATGGATTATTTGCTTTATTCATTTGTTCTTCCTTCCTGTAATGTAATTAAAAAAAAGGAAAAAAAAATGAAACTGAGAAGTTTTAGGAACATAATATGTTTTACTAATTTTTTCTTGCTCTTTGCCGACAATTTTATTCGGTTTAAGGGACACTTTTCCAACTGGATGGGTTGGATACAGCCGTCTTTATCCCGGTCAATACGTTGGGGTTCTCATAACCTCTATAAAGCCATCTGGTAGTAGCAGGAGACCCCCCCCCCTCAAAAAAAAAAAAAAAAAAAGAAGAAACATGAACTCAGAGAGCAAAGGCTAACAGAAAAAAGATTACACACTAACGGTTTATTACGGTTCCACTGCCACATTTAAAAAAATACAATAGCCATCCTGTACTACCATGCTAAATATCGAAAGTGCCAGTACCAATACACATAATACAATAATACTCGAGGAACTTTTGTGGAAACACTGAGTACACATAACCCCTCCACTTAAACATAAGGGATAAAAACAAGCAAGCTCTTCTACCAAACAAGCTCTTCTGTCCATATAACTTCATCATTGGTAGGCAACAATAAACATCAGTAATACAGGATGGTATGTAAACAGCGCTTCACCAGAAGCTCCGTCGGGCCGTTTCTTGTGTTGCAGGCACTGTTTAGTGTGCTGGTGTGGGTGTGGGCTTGGCAGTGAGAGCAGTAAATCAATAAATGATGCAGGACAGACACTGATAACGGTGACTGAACCACCCCCTCATCACACAAGAAATCGCCCGACAGAGTGGAAGAGGAGCGTAATATATGGACCACCCTGTGTAATTAAGAACACATTTTACAATATACCACAAAGCTTCAAAAATAAACTCAACAACAAAACTTGTAACTGCCACTAAGCCTCAAAAACAACATAGCATAGCATATCACTTGTATTGCTTCTTATCATTTATAAAGGTTCCAGCATGCTGGCATGCATCGGCCTTGGTCACCAAATGGGAGCTCTCTAAGCTTAAAAATAAACAGAACTTGTAAAAAATAAAACAACATTACCTGGAAAAAATTAAAACTTCAACATTAAACATACACTGGATAACACCTTAAAACAAAAAAAAAAAAGGCTTGGAAAACCACCTTACTTCAAAAATATACATATGCTGAAAAAACACCTTAATGTAAATGTAAACATAGCTTAGAAAAAAATCATCATACTTGAAAGGTAAACATACCTTGAAAAGCACCATATATTAGAAGTAAACATGGGTTCGAAAAAACACCTTACACATAAAAACATAGCTTGGCAAATACCCATAATTCAAAAATAAACATGGAAATATAAACGCAACTTGGAAGCACAACATGTTTAAAATATGCAGTCTATAGCATACACTGAAAGTACAGTAGTCTTCAGGAGTTAACAGTCTGCTGCATAGCTTGGAAATACCACAATACTTTTAACATTATCATTCTGCAACATAACCTGGATATAACATTAAAATTCAGAAATAAGTTTACTTATAAGAAGTAACATTTAGCATCAGAAGTAAAGTTTAAACAAAACTTTTGAATAATTCTAAAGTTCAGTAATAAACGTTCTACAACACAACTTCAGAATGAGAAAAATGGTTACAGTTCACCCATAAGGTCTTCTGTATTTGTAGTTTCGCAGCGTAAAACTTGGATGCATGTTGATAGAGGAATTATTATTTAAGATCAGCCCAAGAATAAATTTGTGAGGTTTGATACACTCTTCTCAAGACACCCTGTATCAATGAACTATAAAATAAAAACAGCCATTGTACCACTTATAAGTATGAACATGGATATTACCGTGTTTGTCCTGTAGTATAAAATTAAATGAGCCTTTGGAAAGAGAGAAAGTTCAGCCCAAAGTTTGACGAATACACTGAGGAAAAATCAAACCACCTGAATCATACACTAGTAGAGATAGGGTTTTCATTGTATTTCGACTGTTGTAAATTTTCTTCAGACGGAGCCTGGAAGGTGGTTATTTCTTTTACTGTACTTTATTGCATTCTCAGAGTCTTGTTTATTCATCCTGTAGGACGCAATTAATGTAGTATTTTTGTACCATTGAGTATACTTAGGGACAGTTATGTTCATCCTGCAATAATTAGTTAAATGAGCCTTTTGTACCTTTCTGTGCAATGAAGACTTAATTTTTTTGCCCCATAGTATTCAGTGAACTGAGACTTTTATAACTTTATGTGTAATTGATGACTTCTTTGCTATATTGGTTTCACCCTATCTTGCCCCAGATTTTCGTCCATAGCATTTCTTCATGACTAGCATCATTTTATATTTTTATTCTATATTCACGTCTCCTCATTCGAGATGGGAAGACAACAATTTAGGCCAAGTTACAGTAAAAAGAGTACAATCCCGTAGTATTCAGCAAACTTCCTTGTTTGTCTGATAGTATTAAATCAGCAGAGCCTTTGCACCGTCTTGCGTACCTGAAGGCTTCCTAGTTCGCCCTCTGTATTCAGGGGATGGCTTGCGTCCATTACATGACCCTCAAGCTGTACACCACCCCTTTATCGCCAAGCATGTAGTTCGGGAAAACTCTTTCTGATATCTGCAAAATACAAGATAATTCACCAACTCTTTAACTGCAACATTTTCTCCTTCAGCTAAAAAATAGCATATATTGTTGGAACCCGAAAAGCAGATGGATGAATGGAGTGGTGAGGTATATAAGAGGGTGTGAAAGGAGAGGGGGGCGCTGAAAATAAAAAAAGGGGCAGCTTGATTTTAGAGGTCAGGGTGACATGAACGCGATTGGTTTGTGGCCAACCTTTCCAGGATTACGGCACCTCGATGGGGAAAGTTAGCCTGAATGAAAGTAGAATGCCCGGTCTTGATTTGGAAAAATACCGTGAGTATAGAAGTTTAAAGAGGATTGCTGTGGTATTACTAGTTTTTTGTAGCCCCATCATCAGAAACATGAACTCCATGGACCGCAGGCTGAAGTTACCCTCCCCGTGCAGCTCACCGTTCTCTATTCAGGGGACAGGAAAGCAGTTGCGAGACGCTTGTAGAACCAGGCAGCTCCATCACCTATTTATAGCACTGCCACCGCGTGAAGGCGCCTTTCTGCTATATCGTGTACTGTCGACCGCATTAATGTATGGGCATGAACCTCCAGAATAACATGAGTTTACAGTTATTCATGATCATATGTTGATTTTTAGGACATTCATTTTTAGTGTTAAGTCCTCAGGAATTGGGGGGGGGGGTTATGTTTCCTATTGAAGCTTCGCTGCTACTTATAAAACAAAATGGCTCCCAAATGAAGGAAAAAAGTTGTGATATTCTATTAACTCACACACACACACACACACACACACACACACACACACACACACACACACACACACACACACACACTATCCAAAACTAATTGAGATCTTCATGTATCAAGTCAGCAGTGATAACAGTGGAATGATGTGAATCAAAGAAGTCTGTCATTTAAAAGCTGGAAGATGCTTACATGATTACACACAAAATACAGACATGAACAGACTGGAAAGAAAAGGTATACAAATAACCTCTCTCTCTCTCTCTCTCTCTCTCCAGTATATATATATATATATATATATATATATATATATATATATATATATATATATATATATATATATATATATATATATATATATATATATATATATATATATATATATATATATATATATATATATGTATATATATATATATTTCATTCATTGCCAGACGCCATGTATCCCAAACAGGGTGGCCAAGGGCTTAGAGTTAATTGTTTTACAAGTGTAGTCCCTTTTGTGAGTGACAGGAAATCTGTGCGTATGACTCAGTTCGAACCACGCAAGGCATCACTACAGGTTGGTATAGGTTTCTCTGGTGTGTGTGTGTGTGTGTGTGTGTGTGTGTGTGTGTGTGTGTGTGTGTGTGTGTGTGTACATTATAATAAAGTTCGTGTATTAGCAAGGTGCTTAGGGTACTTTTTGGCAGAGTTGTAGAGTGAGGGAAAATAGTCTTTTTGGCCGACTGATCAAAAGCAATTTAGGTTTTACAGTTACTTTCCTACAATGTCACAGTGCAGCTTTATGTAGCATGGTACCATGCAGAATCCATTAACCAATCAAGATTCCTCAAAAGTTGCCATCTGGGAATTAAACCACGCAATCCGAGAATTACTGTACTGTACAGTTCTTACCTTAAGTATGGTGTATGTTGTTTATGTAAAACAGCTTCGGGTGTTAATTTAGAATTTATTTCATAGTGCACTGAGCAGCAGTAACTAGGAGAACATTAGAAATCACTGGACAGTAATAGAGTGATGAAGAAAATTGAGCATAATTTTCTTTTGTATTTGATGATGTACATCACAGGTTTAGCTGGAAAATGAGCTGTTTCCAGAGAAATGTACATGAGAATTTGGTATTCAGTATCACAAAGGCCTTCCATTAGCCCGCCCTACACCCCCAATGTACAATGCGCGTTGCAACTTTTTTGCACGCTCAGTCCCAATGACATGCATTGTACGTTTTGCAATTGAAAGACCTGTTGTTTGCACATTTTTCAAGTTTCGCAGGAGATTTTTGGTAGGCATATGTGGGAGACCTTCCTCTACCCCCAGCCAGGCAGCGACACTGCCTGACCCTGTGTAATCCCCCTCCCCCCCACACGCCATTTTCTCGGCAACTCACCTGTTAGCAGTAACCTGGCCAGTAAAGATATGTAGCATCACTGTCTCCCCGACAACGAAATTCAAGGCGAAAATGATTCCCAATGTGGAGGACAACGATTACATGGCACCAGTGTTAATAATGAGCAGAAGTGATGAGGAGGTAACATCTCCAAGGTAGGTGCGGTATGTTGATATGTTTGGTGAGTGAACAAAACGCTTATATCGCCTAAATTATTGTGTGAAAACCAATATACTCTTGTACTACATATAAATTTGTACCAAATATATAAATATCTACCTATTCTGAGTGGTTTTGGTTAACTTTCTCTCCCATAGAAAGCGTTTTTTATGGAGTGCGGCTTCACAGAAAGCGGTACCAGGTGAGGGGTCTCTCACCTGTTTAGGGCATTTTTAACCTCAGGTGAGCACTTTCTCTCTGAATTTTGGATGTTTCTCATAAAAAAGCGCAGGTTTCAGCCCCCCCAAAAAATTCGAAAATTTGTCGGGTTTTGTAATAAATTAGTCGGTAGGGGCGGGTTAGACCTGAAATGTGTGAATGTATCAGTGAATGTATCCGCAGTTGTGCCTATTCAAAATAAGAAAAATATATATGAGTGAGTTTGAGGGTAGGAGATTTGGATGGATATGGTAAGTGAATATTTGAAATAACGAGATGAAGAAGTTGAGAAAACAAAAGAAATGACGAATGATAGAAATGGCTGGATGTGATATGTTTAAAAAGTCGCATTCATTCCTATAGTCCTCTCCACTGCTTCTGTTAGTAAGATTATAGGGTTAGGATGATGATGTTGAACTGAACTGATCACAATTATAACATGGAGTTGTTGCTGTTGTGGCCCCAGGCTTATCTGAACGTGAATCCTATTGACTGCAGGCCGAAGTTGTCCTTTTTCCGCAGTCAGTTATCCCCTTTTTGAGGGGACGACAATGAAGGAATTAAGGAACGTTTGTGTAACTGGGCAGCTCCACTACCTGGTCATATCGGTGTCATTGCGTGATGGCAATCTTCTCCAACACCACGAGATAATATGTAACAAATAAACAGAGCAATGATATGTTCAGTACTACATTCTTTTAACCTTTTCAGTAGGTGCTGGAGAGGGACGCATTTACGTGATGGCACTGATCTAGCTGGACAACTCCACTATCTAGTTATACAAACGTGCCTCACTTCCCTCCCTGTCCTCACCCCAAATGGTGAACTGCAGGAAGAAAAGTCCGCCGTGCAATCCACCCTTTCAGTATGGAAACTCTCAGTATTCCCTGTCATTACTCATCTCTGCTCCCTCCTGCCAGACTAAGCAGCCTTTCTTCATGTCATCTCTGTCTCATCAAGCATTATCATCACCCTCTTCATCACCTTACCTTCCTGTACGAGCCTCTCTTTTCTAATATAATTATCTTTGCTATTCCTTCTGCCACGAGCACCTCTGTTCTTATTTCATCATGACCATACATTCCTCTTCAGTCATCATCATCACCTAACCATCCGCCCTAAGCTCGCATGTCATCATCATCATACCTTCTTCACAAATCCTCTCTCCTCCAGGTGATCCATGTGAGCCTCCAGCTTCTTCCTATACTCCACATCGTCGTAATTTGTAACAATCACCAGAAGACCCCCTGCAGAGACAGATTTGTAATTACATATATTTGTACTGACAAGATATACAAGAATCATTAAAGAATAAAATATTGCTCTTGAGTTGGTAATCATGCTATATTTTTTATTCGAGGTCCTGATCGCTGATATGCTTTTTAGAACAGGCACTTTTGAGAAACAAGTGATCAGCCATTATTATTATTATTATTATTATTATTATTATTCCTAGTGGTTCTCCGCTAAATTTTGCCTAACTACTAGCCTTTCCACCACAAAACGTTTGTATATACCATTGTCTTTGTTTTCATGCCGTTATTACGAACACAATGACCTATTCTGACCGAAAAGTCGAAACAATTATTTTCACATATTTACGCAGGTCGCGATATTCGACAAGTTCGTGCCGTCACGTAGCACGCGATTGACAAAATTATTGTTTGATATTAAGAAAAAAGAAGACAGAACCTGTATTTTTTCACAGGAAAAATCATCAGAGAAATTACCAATATGCCGGAAATCGAACCCAGGACTCTCAGGTGAGAGCCAGGCAGCATACCACTACACCACGACCAGATAAAAGTTAACTCACGTTGTCACAATCTTGTAACCAAGGTCCCTCCGCCCCCCACTGTGGGCCTGAAGAGGGTGAGTTAACCCCCTGGCACTCGGGCAAGTAGATGCTTTTAATCTATCCCAAGCACTTACGGCAAATCAGAATGAAGAGAGAACCTGTATTTTTTACACAGGAAAAATTATCAGAAAAATTACCAGTATGCCGGGAATCGAACCCAGGACTCTCAGGTGAGAGCCAGGCAGCATACCACTACACCATGACCAGTTAGCATAAGTTAATTTTTACCTGGTCGTGGTGTAGTGGTATGCTGCCTGGCTCTCACCTGAGAGTCCTGGGTTCGATTCCCGGCATATTGGTAATTTCTCTGATGATTGTTTGATATTATTTTGACACTCCTTTGAGTTACCCCGACCTAATGAAAAAAGAATTAAGTTAATGTCTGTTACCCTTTTCGTGGAAGAAACAAAGACGCAGACAGGCACAGATACACAGCGTGCCTTTAATATTATTATTATTATTATTATTATTATTATTATTATTCCATGAGGAGCATAGGAGCCCGGGTCTAGGCAGTTGGTCCCGACATTTAAGATATCATTTTTCTTACTACTACTACTACTACTACTACTGCTACTACTACTATTACTACTACTACTACTACTACTAATACTACGACTACTACTAATACTACGACTACTACTATGTACAGTTAATGATTAGAAAAAGTGAAGCACTGGGACCTCTGCCTCCTTTCCTACTAGTAGTGCGGTTTACCTAGGATATTTAAACCTATTGTGCATTTTTTCATAAAAGCACCAATTTTGGCACAGAGGTAGACCAATATATCATGAACAAATCTGGATGTGGAGCCATCGGCCAACTGACCCCTAGCGGCCGTGGCGGCCATTTTCCAAAATGGCCGATATGTGGCTGCCGAGGAATGAGAAGTACTGAGTAACTGTGCAGGAAAAAAATGATTGTTTTGAATAAGTACTGAGTAACTGTGCAGGAAAAAAATGATTGTTTTGAATAAGTACTGAGTAACTGTGCAGGAAAAAAATGATTGTTTTGAATAAGTACTGAGTAACTGTGCAGGAAAAAAATGATTGTTTTGAATCTGCAATGTTGTGCAAACATTATGTTGTATGTTGTTGCTAATGTAGGGTAGCAATTAACAACAAAGAAAGGTGCCCATGTGTTTTTAGAATCTTATCTTATTATCGATTTAATGAATTATTCATAGATTAGCATAACAACCATGACAAACATCATTTGAAATGTTCCAACTCAATTGAACATGTCCTAATTCACTTGGATTCTGAGTGCTCCTTTCATACAACTTTGTCATTCTCCATTTCCAGAACAATGTCAACGAGCTTCAAACTCGTTGAGCCTCGTGGTGCAGAAGCAGAAGCAGCTCAGTCTAACTCCGCCCAGCCAGGAACAGAGACAGACTGGTCATTATACTTTATATGCCAAGAAACGACGCCAGAGTCGCTGCCAAGTCCATCCCAGAATACACGCCAAGACATGGGGAGCAGCTACAGCATTCTCGCTGGACATCTGAGAAGATTCAATGAGCTTGGATTGCTCCCCAAATCTTTTCTGTTGAGCCGATTAGATGAAGGCAGTGGCGTTGAAGCAGCATTGAGCGCCAACAATGCACGATACCACAAGACCTGCAGGCTGAGGTATAACAAGACCAAGTTAGACACAGCTGAGAAGAGGCACCTGAAAATAGGCACCGACGAAGAAGAGGAAGTTGCTACCCGCAAACGAACTCCATATCTGTCACGACCATCAAGTACTGAGACGAAAAACCAAGAAGTGAAATGCTTCTTCTGCGGAGAAGCTCCTGGTAGTCCTGGTCTTCATGAAGCTGCGACATTCCAACTGGATTCGCATGTCAGGTCGTGTGCACTGATTCTGGGTGACATGGACCTCCTGATGCAACTGAACGCTGGGGACATGGTTGCACAGAAGGTCAAGTACCACCGAAATTTTCTCGTGAACTTGTACAATCGCACACGGAAGATTAAGGAAATGGCAGGCAAAGGTACAGACGATGAACAGGCAATAGAAGGACTTGCTTTCACAGAGCTGGTGGTGTTTATTGAAGAAGCTCTAATGGATGACGAGACGGCTCCAGTCTTCAAACTTGCTGACCTGGCGCAGTTGTACACATCAAGGATGGAACAGCTGGGAGTCAAGTATGACGGCAGGGTGCACACGACCCGTCTTAAGCAGAGACTGCTTGCTCACTTTCCTAACATGTGTGCACAGCACCAGGGGCGTGATGTCCGCTTGCATTCAATGAAGACTTCTGCGATGCCCTGGCAAAGGCTTGTGAACTGGACGGAGACCTTGATGCTGTCCACCGGGTGCGTGCTGCCCTAATTGTGAGACGCCACATCATCAGAGATGCCAAGGTGTTCAACGGGTTTCCTGTAGGATGCCAACAGGACTCCGTGCCACCCATGCTGCTTGCCTTGGTCAGTATGATCTTGGAAGGTCGCAGTATCAAGCACCAGAGTGAAAGCACAACACCAGCGGCACTGACCATCGCCCAGCTCCTCAAGTTCAACAACTTGAAACACCGACAGGCCGCCACAGGCAGTACGCCTCGCCTAGTCAGGCACGCCACCACGCAGGAGATGCCAGTTCCCATCTACATCGGCCTCATGCTACATGCACACATGCGCAAGAGGGAGCTCATCAACAGGCTGGCACACATGGGGATTTCTATCTCCTATGACCGGGTCCTGTCCCTCTCCACACAGCTGGGGAACAGTGCCTGCCGCCTCTACCACCAGGAGCAAGTAGTCTGCTCTCCCAAGATGAGAGGCAGTCTTCACAATTGCCGCGGTAGACAATATCGACCACAACCCAAGTTCCACCACAGCAAAACAGTCATTCCATGGGACTGCTATTTCCCTCATGCAACACCCTGCGTTCCCTGGGGCCGGCATTGACTGCATCATCATCATCCTTGGAGGGCTGAACGAAAGAGGCCTCAAAACAGTTGACTGTTTGCAGCGCTACTATACAGATGTTCCATCCGTCACCGGCAGCATCAAGACCACCCCTGTGCCGGCTACCAGCGTGACATCCCTGAGCAGCAACAGCAACCTCAAGCAACATGCTGAAAGAGAGCATCTCTGGCTACAACACACCCAAGTCGCCCTACAAGAAACTTCTCCAGTGGAGAACACTTCATGGGCTGCTTACCACGCAAGCCAGCAGGACATGCCAGCCAGTCAGGCCATCTGTCCTACCGCACTGTTCCCACTCTTCCTGGAGAGCGCCCACACCATGGCTATGATCAAGCACCCCATGGATGTGGTCAGGAATGCAGTGGAACATCTCAACCCTGGCCAGACTCCAGTGGTCACATTCAACCAGCCGCTGTTTGCTTTGGGAAAGCAAATCCAGTGGAAGTGGCCGCAGGAGTATGGTGAAGAGAAGTTTGTCGTCCTCTTCCGCGGTCTTCATATCGAGATGGCAGCACTGAAGACCCTTGGTGACTGGTTGCAAGAGAGCGGATGGGTGTAAGCACTGGTTCAGGCAGAGATCACAAGTGCCGGGACAGCGGACTCCTTCCTGCGGGTATCCCATGTCAGTCGAACCAGGAGGGCTCATCATGTGACAGCAGCAGCCCTCTTCACCCTGCAGCAGCACGCCTACAACCACTACATTGACCAGCTGGGTGACGCCCCGCAACGAGCAGGTGGAGTTTGACGATTGGTGCCAGCAAAAAGCGGAGACCTGCCCCCAGTTCCACTACTGGGCAATTGTCCTCCAACTGGAGGTGACGGTCCTGGTGTACGTGCGCTCTCTGCGCCAAGCGTCTTTTGCAATGTACGTAGATGCCCTGAGAGAACTAGCAGTGTGGTTCCATCCCCTGGCGCATACCAACTACGGGCGCTGGATTGGTGGAACTGCCGACGACACACCCTGAAATAGCCCAGGAATTCCGAGCTGGGAACTTCACCGTCCAGAAGACGAACAGGCTGTTCTCCGCCATTCCCATCGATCAGGCCCACGAGGAGAACAATGCTGCCATCAAAGGAGACGGAGGTGCAGTGGGCCTGACTGACAACCCCAGCGCTCTACGACGGTGGATGGTGGCAGGACCAGAGGTTGCCAGGCTCATCGAAGAGTTCCAGAATGAAACTGATGCAGGGAACAGACCACAAGACACAAGGCACCATGACCAGTCAGCAAGTGTGCAGACTGCTTTCCTCAAAGATGTACAGTCAATGGTCAACGTGATGGAAGACTTTGGGAATCCATTTGAAGAGGAGAGTCAAGATCTGCTGGTACTCGACACCAAGGAGATCGCGCCACCTGGAGCTGTAGCCGTCCTCCGTCATGCACATGAAGTGGGTCAGCTGCAGTTTGACAACTTCGTCAGAGAACGCCTGGTGGAGAGAACGAAACCCATAGAAGATGCCATCCACAGAAACAAGCTGAAAATCTTCGGTCAGCCTGCTTCGAAACCTCCGGGAAAGGGCAAGCAGCAGATGAAATCCCTCAAGAATGACGTGGACCTGTTCTCTCGTCTGTATATCGGGTGCCAGAACAGGGATGGGAATCTAGAGGAGTTCTTCCAACATGAAAACCAAGCCTGCCCCCCTGCACTATCAGATGGCGGTGGCATCTGGCTGGGTGTCAAGAGTGATCTTCTCGCTTGTCAAGAAGACCTCAGTCAGCTCAAGTCTGAGGTTCCTCCAACCAGCTGCATTGTGCTAGATGGAGCAGGCATCATCCAGATGCTGAAGCCAGCTACAGCAAAAAGTTTCATTGAGTATGCACACCAGGTCTTTGTGCCCTACATACTCTCAAAACTCCATCAAGCCACGCGACTGGACCTGGTGTGGGACCGCTACAATACAGACTCGTTGAAGGGTACAGCATGAGGTAAGTGCGGAAAAGGGATGAGAAGACGGGTGGTGGGTGGTGTAATGATCCCCGGGAACTGGGCCAGCTTCCTCAGAGTCGACGAGAACAAGACAGAGCTGTTCAGCTTCCTCTCTGGCATCCTCCACAACTCATTCCAGCTTGCAGACAAGGAGCTGGTCATCATTGAAGGAGATGATGTCTTGAGCAAGCCACCGCTCCTAGATACTGCAGCCCTAGTACCTTGCAACCACAAAGAAGCCGACAGCCGCATAATGTTGCATGCCGCCCACGCTGCTCGCAATGGCCACAAGAAAATCCTCATCCTCACAGTTGACACTGATGTTGTTGTCCTGAGAGTGGCTCTGGCACGCACCCTGGAGGAGGAAGCCGAAGTGTGGGTGTCCTTTGGCACGGGCAAGGCTTTCCGGTTCTTGGCAGCCCATGAGATGGCGTAGGCTCTGGGCCCTGAGAAATCACAGGCACTGCCGATGTTTCATGCTTTGACGGTCTGCGACACGGTCTCCTGCTTCGCCGGACATGGCAAGAGGACAGATTGGGCAGTGTGGACAGCTCTACCTCAGCTGACCCAGACACTCACTGACCTCTCCACTGCAACTGCAAGAAGGCCAGGCTGGAATGCACACCACTGTGTGCTTGCGGCGGGGAGAGCTCTCAGAACTGAACTCACAAACTTAAGATGAAGATTCTGAACTGTTCCAGACAGTACACAGGGAATGTAAAACAGTGAACTTATCTGCATATTGCATTTAGCAGATTATGTGTTAACATGATAATTACATGTAGTATTGTCCCTTGACCACAGATGTATAACATTTGAAATGCCCGGGATTGATCTGATAAGAGCAAGCCACCATAATTATCACTATCTGGTTCTGTTATTGTTGTATTATCGATGTAATTAGCATAATTGTGTTAATAATTTTGTTAATTGGCATCTTAATTGGCATGGGCAGTGTCCATGAATAGCTATTGACAGACAGAGGAAGAAGGTCAGATAACATTTCCACAACTTAAATGAATCTAGCCTATTCTCAAGGAATGTCAGCATTTGATGCCTGATCATGGGTTTCCTTGTCGCCATTTCATCTGTAATTAGCCTAAATATGTTAATTAATATCAGCAGCATCTCCCAAAATG
This sequence comes from Coenobita brevimanus, assembly GCF_032717465.1. NCBI lineage: Eukaryota > Metazoa > Arthropoda > Malacostraca > Decapoda > Coenobitidae > Coenobita > Coenobita brevimanus. Next base: position 6,474,086 of record NC_136970.1, read on the forward strand.
TGACTAAGAGCTATCTGGCATGTCTTGATTCAAAACATTCAATAAACATTCACTAAAACCTTCAGCAGCAAACTTTATCTAACTTCTGTGTATCTTTTGGGTGTCTGCTGGTGGCCATTTTGGAAAATGGCCGCCACGGCCGCCAGGGGGCAGTTGGCCGATGGCTCCACATCCAAATTTGTTCATAATATATTGGTCTACCTCTGTGCCAAAATTGGTGCTTTTATCAAAAAATGCACAATAGGTTAGCTTACCCGCCGCAGTATACAAGGTTTTGATTCTAAACCTATTGCTGTATGAGGGTCTTTAAAGCTTGTAACCACAATGGCTGAATCTCCTAAAGCTCGGGCTCGGGTTCTTGACCTTTTTCCCCGCAAATATCCTCTGAGCTATCAGCCATCAACCTCTACGCCCATTAATCTGACACTGTATAATTATGTAATGATGATATATTAAGGCTACTTCAATATACAATGGTACTACAAAAGATATTATCAAATGGTTGAAACTGCAATGACTTTCTAAGCAGATCAATATCAACATCATAGTCAATGTACATTAGGGTAGGTCAAAAATTTAAAATTCCATGAAACTTGGCTATTTTGATGACCTATAGTATGTTTTCACATGAACTAACTGCATTTTTAAATATGGGTCAGTGGTACTCAAGCAACTTTCAATTTAGCTTTTACGGCACTGACTCTCGAAGCATTCAGTGATTACTGGTGATTGGCAACGCAATAAATGATAACCCATTGTTGTGCATTTATGTTACCAACTACACGAACTGGTACTGGTTTACGGGTTTGAATGTTGTATGGGTGTGCGTATTTTACTGGAATATGGCCAGTTGCAGCACACGAGAAAGCACGAAAGACGGTTTTCAGCTCATCATGCATTCTTCTGGTAAATAATTTCTATTTTGTGTGTGTGTGTGTGTGTGTGTGTGTGTGTGTGTGTGTGTGTCCGACTCTGAGCATAGGCTTCACAGCCTGCTCGCAAGGCGCAGTAGTCCTCTACATACCATACACCTCCACATGTCACCACTTCGGCGCTAACACCCTCCGTCCATATTGAATCCATGCTAGGGCTGTCTCATACAGGACTGGTGTACTGGTATTAGCAGGGGTATTTTTATAACATGTCAGTGGGTCTTCTGGTAGATCAGTAAGGTCTGAGTTTATGAAATTCAAATCCTTAAACTGTTACTTGTCCCAGTGGGGCAAACCTGGGTCCGTTAGGACTGCAGGCCACCTCTCTACCGATTGAGCCACCGCCACCCCCATTAGCTGTGACGTCATAAGGGCATATTTGGAACATAAATCCACAAATCCGTCATTGAGCACCTAAACCTATGCGGAAACTGTTGCACTTAAAGTAGCAGGAATTTACGAGAAAGCTTCCGTCTCAACTATTGATTACACCAGTGCTGTTATTCGTGTGAAACGCCTGATGGCAAAGGCACAGAAGCTTACGAAATCCCCTGTGTGCAAAAGGACTTCCAACGCCTACATGGAGAAACTTGTCAGCTTTGACACCTTATTTGACATTAGTCGATGCAATTTCTGAAAAACTTCAATGCACGTGAGAGGTCTGAGGGTCAATGTGCTAGAGCAGACAAGATATCGCCTGAGGAGTGGCCTTTTTGGGTTGACCAAAATAGTTGCAGAAATATGTATATTGGTGGAATAGCCCGGAAGAAAACAGCACAAAATAAGTGTGCAGCAAATAGAGTGATGAAAAGGAAGCTCTATGAACAGTCCACTAGAGATTCTACGCAAAATAATAAAGATATAATGACAGCATGTATTGATGAAAGTGATGCCTGTGATGAACAATATGATCAATATGTTGATGATGATACTGAAGAAGTAGATGGAAGCAAACAGTCAGAACAGTGTCGGAACAGATTAGTCTATCCTGAGCTGAGTTGTGTAGCTGATTGATGTTAAGTAAGTAATAGAGACATCTGCTCCACTGTGAATGCACCACTTAAAGATATGAATATTCTTTGTGAAGAAAAGGTTGATTCCGGTAAACTTCACCGTCAGAATAAATAATGGAGAGATGTCACATTGCAACAGTCTAAAAATGACTTGATGGAGATAGTTCGTGTCGGTTTCGATGGAAAAATCGATCAGACGTTCAAGAAAAACCCAGATGGTCAGAGAATCGTGAAGGAAGATCAATACTCAGTAGCTGCTTTTCTTGACGCCGTTTACATCGACCACGTTTCTCCAGAAAGTGGAAGAGCAGCAGATATTGCCAAGGAAGTCATTTATGTCATTCGAGAAACAGATTCAGCAGATTCGTTGCAAGCTATCGTCTGTGATGGGACAAATGTCAATACTGGAATGAGAAATGTAGTGATTCATGAGCTCGAAACACAGCTTGACAGACCACCACAGTGGCTTATTTGTTTGTTGCATCTTGTTGAAATCATTTTCCAAAGGTATTTCGAGGCAGTTGATGGTTCGACAACAGGTCCACGAGGCTGCAGAGGAGAAGTAGGTTAATCACTTATATTTAACGCGAAAGATCTTCCAGTTGTTGGTTATGAATGTGTTGCTGGAAAAACCAGCATTTACCATTAAGAGTTGTAAGTGATCTCAGCAAAGATCAGGGCTACCTGTACCGTGCATGTTTGCCAGTGCAATTGCCAAGTGGAGGTAGTAATGAAGGTGTGGGACCATCTGCACAAACAGAACAACTAAATCATGCCAGGTGGCTTATGAAAGCTAATCGCGTACTGCGACTTTACATGCCAGTCATGTGGAAGTTCAATGGAAAATATTTAATGCAGCAGCACTGTCTTTTTCTGCCACTAGACTAAGAGAAACAAGCCGCAAAAGGACAAAAAATTTAGCTAAGAATAGCATAATGGTGGCGAGGAATTATAAAGGGACGAGGACGTCAAATTCAGCAATTACCCAGGGAGCCATCAAAGCTTGCTGTGACCCTGTTGATGATGATGATGGGTTTGATAATGATGATGCAGAGAATCTGGTAATAGAAGTGACAAGGACAAAGTTAATCACCCACCTGGTTTGGCGAAATGGATTATTTGGTCGACGCCACAGACTTCAATGTGGTGGGCCTTCATTGCGCCAACAACCACCACTAAGTCATATACGCCTGTCAGGAGAGAGAGAGAGAGAGAGAGAGAGAGAGAGACAGACAGACAGACAGACAGACAGACAGAGTTGTTCAAAAGTTCTGGTATAACATACTGAGCCGTATTCTCTTGGCCTAAGGAAGCTCCATAACACCTCTCCTTCCAGTAGTTAATTATTTCATATGGTAGTCCTCTCGTTCATCTTATATATGCAAACTGACTCTACATTAACCCTTTCAATCCGATTATGTAATTTATCGAGTAGTGCTAGCTACTTCTATGCGATTTTATTCAGCTTTTGCAGGACCTCATTGTCTGGCGGATAATCTAATCCCTCCAGTCTCAAAAGTCCATCCTAAGCTGTGAAAAAGTCTGATTATGACGAATAAAATATTAAAATGTGTCACGACATAGAAGGTGTTTGTAAACTGAAACTTACAAACGATTATTGAGGATTATTGTGAATAAATAGTTAAGGAAGGAAGTCCTACTGTAAAAGGCCTCCATGTTCACGAGAGTATAGCTGTGTTCTCACTTTTCCATGCCTTGGGTTTGTTTTGTACTCTTTTGTACAGTACAATTTAAACACCTAGTTTCCTTTGTTGTGATTATTGTAATATTAGATTATTTGTTTCTTCAGAGAAATACCTCCATTGTACTGTAACCACTCCTAATGGCAATTAGTATTTTTTTTTTTTTCATTAAATAACGTTGTAAAATAGTCCTCACAAATACATACTTTCCTTCGTAAATTATACACTGACCTTCAAGGACTTTGTTGTTGGTGTTGGTGACGTCAATGACCTCTTTGTACTTGTTGTTGTAGAGGCCAGTGTCTGTGAGTTCCTTCAGCATGCCCTCTGACGGCTCCAATGCGTCCAGGTTCCTGTGGGACAGAACCATTGCATCTCAGGGTGATGTTCAGGCACACGCATTGATTGTGCACACCAGTATACGAGGTGTGTTGAAATTAGGGTAATGTTCTCAACTGTTTGAAATGAGTGGCGTTTGATTTGTGCTGTTACTTGGATCCTTACAACTCCGTTGGAAGCAGTATAAAACTTGGACGATTATGACTTGGATGCGAGAGCTTTTAGGGCTTTACTAATGCGGATAACATACGTCGATTTGCTGCGATAATTTTTGTTGTTTTCGTTAATCATTTTTGTAATGTAGTAAACTGCCATACAAAACCGCTCACAGTAATGTATATTAAAATGCCAGTAAGCAATATTAATATGTATAGTAAGTGCATCACTTTACAGGATCTGTGAAAGCCTGACCTTACGTTTGTTTAGTGGCCTTTTTCTTCCAATAAATGATTACCACACCTTCTAAAGAGTATAGGTATATAGTAGCATATCATCTCTTCTCGTGCTGAGAAACATCTGACACGGGATCCGTAATGGATGTCAATATTATGAACTGCGATATCGTTACAAGCTAGCACTGATATGGCCCATAACCAGCAGTGGGGCGTTTCGTGCACCAGGTTCATGAATAACGAAGTCTGTCTCATGATTCGATATTATAAGGCACTCAGTGACAGGGTAATTCATATGCACTAAATCCAGAGCCCATGTGTGTTGCATTACTATTATAACCTTTTAACAAATTTATCTCCCCGTACTAAGATAATAATCACACATATTATGAGTGATACCTTATTTCCATATGGCAACACACCCCCTTTGCTGAGGACTAATTAAAGGTGGGTGAGACCATGTTTACAAGCCTGCCCGAGACAACGCTAGTCACACGAACAATATCAAATAAAGCAACTACCTCCTGTACAGAAAGCTGTTTCAGCTACTGTGCATCAGCCACTCAAGTAGGTACCACATTTTCATCGGACGAGAATACGATCCCATGTCTCAGCCATGTACTGACCTGAAGCCCAACTGACTGAGCACCTAGGCGACCCAGTCAAAGTCCACAACCATGTCCAGTACCTGACACAGCTCACTGAAGTGGTTAGTGCAGTAATATTGGACCATTACTGAACTGAAACCACCATAATCTAGTAGAACACGATTTACCCCCATGTTCTTGCTTGAACCCATCTTTCAGAGTTCCTGACCGAGGTTTTGACCTGAAACCTCTCTTCCAGAGCCCATAATTAAAATACTGACCTGATATTTTAGTCCCAGACCAAAGTGCTGACCTGAAGCCTATCTTACTGAGCACCGAGCCAAAGTATTGACCTAAAGCCTGTCTTGCTGAATCCCCAACCAAAGTACTGATCTAAGGCATGACTTTATGAGCCCCCTGACCGAAGTACTCACCTGAAGCCAAACTTGCTGAGCTCCCGGCCGACCCAGCCCGTGCCTGCCGCTACGTCTAGTACCCGATACAGCGGCCTCTCCTCCTTGGGGACCAGTAGACCAGCCTCCTCTGCGGCTTCATGGGGAGCATCGTACTGTGTCTCGGTATTGGTTACCTGCCAGGCACACTATGTACTACTGAACTGCTACATATGATGGTTACTGAAATGTCAATATGTATCATTTCTGAACTACTACATTTGAAGATTACTGAAATACCAGTAAGTATCATTACTGAACTGCAACATTTGAAGGTTACTGAAATGTCACTATGTATCACTGAAAGACATAAAAGAGCAGTGAGACTAAAACAGTGATAATTTGTAGCAAATGGTAATGATTTATAATGCAAATTATTATTTCGGTCTGTTTACACCAAGGTAACGTAAACAAAGTCGGCACGTGAGTAAATCCCACACTCGGATTTCTCAGGCAGACCAATATGTAATCGTGGAGATTCATTAATACCCGCCACGTCCCGGCAGATTTTTCACTACTGCCGCCCCCCCCAATCCTGGCAGATTTTTTTTTTATTTTCTTTTTTGCTAAAACCTCCGCTTCTTATGAGAAACATCGAAAATTCAGAGAAAGTGCTCAGGTGAGTTTAGAAATACCAAATACAGGTAACAGTACCCCCACCTTGGTACTGTGTTCTCTCTGGCCGGGATCCAGAGAAAACGTTTTCTTGGGAGGGGTAACTATTTCAAACCACTCATTAAATGTAAATAGTTATTTATTTGGTACAACTTTATATGTAGTACAAGAGTATATTGGTTTTCACACAATAATATAGGCAATATAAGCGTTGTTCACTCACCAAAAACATCAACATATGGCACCTTCCTTTATGACATTACCGCCTCATCACTTCTGCTTCTTTCTTCCTCTGGATTCTTTCTTCCTTTTTCCTCCACCTTGGGAATCACTTTTGCCTTCAATTTTATCACTGGAGAGACTGTGGTGTGACGTGTCTATACTGACCAGGTCATTGCTAACAGGTGCGTTGCCGAGAAAATGGTGTGCGGGCGGGTAGAGGGGGTCAGGTGGGGCCAGACATCATCCCCACCTGGCGTTGGGTAGAGGAAGGTCTCCCACATATGCCTACCAAAAATCACTCGTGAAACTAGGAAAATGTGCAAATGACGGACCTCGCAATTGCAAAATGTATGGATATGTCATCGGGTGTCACCGTGACAAAACATGGTGATGTATCCATATGTTGTGGGGATGCCTTGGGTTAAAGGATAAAGACTACAGAGTAAGGTTAAATTCCCTTAACTGTAAGTGAAACGTGTGGACAATAATATACTATTATGAGATATAACATAATTATTGAGCAAATACACACAATAACAGTTAATCAGAAGCTTAATCTTACTACATTTACACAGTAACATATCAGTAACAGTAATGCTGTGGCCTGCTGCAGTGAATGCAAAAATTACCTTAACACGTTATATTACTGGGGGAGGGGGTGGCTGAATCGGTAGAAAGGTGGCCTGCAGTCCTAATGGACCAAAGTTTGAATTCCCGCTGGGGCAGGGAACAGTTTAAGGATTTGAATTTCATAAAATGCAGACTTTACTGATCCACTAGTAGACCCGCCGACATGTAAAAGTATCATCGCTAATAACAGTACACCAGAACTGTATGAGACAGCCATAGCATGTAGTCAATATGGACGGTGGGTGTTTGCGCCGAAGGGGTGACATGTGGAGGTGTATGGTATGTGGGAGGACTGCTGGGCCTTGGGAGCAGGCTGTGAAGCCAATGCCCAGAATCGGACAAAAAAAATAAATAAATAAATAAAATAAAATTAAACAAAATACATCAACTTGGTAGTCACAGGAAAGGCAAAATATTTAACTCACTCAGTCCGATGACGCATTTTCATATTTTATTCTTGCTCTCTCCGGACACTTTTATTCAGTTTATGGCAGATCTCTAGTACTGAAGGGGCTAATGGAGGCTATACCTAACTCCTGGTCAAAAAGCTTTTCCATATCTGAACAGAATTGTCTGGAGGTAGCAACAGCAAACTAAAGAATTTCGTCATTGGACTGAAAGGGTCAAATCACCAAAAAACTTGAAAAAAAAAAAAAAAATCTTTCAATTCAAAACACTGACTGCCATTCAACCAGGCAGTCCAGTGGATGTTGAACTAGTCAAAGAAGTAGGATCAGACCTTGCACTGACTATGAACAATGTCATCACCAATTGCAGATACAGAAGCCAGCTACTCCTAAACCATTTGTGTTACTCTTCATACAGTGCTGTTTATTGATTTATTTACTTACTTATCTACCTATCAGTCAGTCTGTTAACAAGTTTTCCTATTGATCTTGATATCAGTCGGTCATTATTCATTTATATATTTTATTATTTACTTTGCTTATAAGAAACTTTCAGACTGAAGAGGCTGAACGTACTGCACACTTCAACCCCTTCACAACCGTGCCTCTTCCTTAACCCATTAGCGGCCAGTGTCCTCAACATAGGAAGGAACTGGGCACTTTCAAAATTTAATGAAGAAGGGAACCCCGGGGAAGGAACCTATGAGCTTCGCGACTATCAGCCGACAGGAGGAGGTCGGTACGCCTAGCACCCTTCCGGCAAAATCCCTTGCACAGGAACTCTGGGAGCCAATGGGTTAAACTAAGAAAAATCGTCCGTATGTAGCAAGCATAAACTAAAATGATGTCATCAAGGCAATGGGTACAGTATATCGGTCTCTCAGTAAGTACAACAGTGGATTCCAGTTGCCGTCCATCCATCATCCAATCCTATGTCGCCCCATAAGACGCGTAGGAACCCCGGGCTAGGCGAGTTAGTTCTGACATTTAAGATTAAAGTGACCAGCCTCACTCATCCCTGAGTCGCATCACTTGAGCAATAAACCGCAACCATTCCTTGGATATAAACCTACACAGGCTCAATCTGACTTGAGCACATTAATTACCCACTAAACCATCAGGTGTCATAATTTGGTTATATTGTTGCCACCCAGTGTAGTAAATGGTTTCCTGGTGTACAGGAAACCCTTTGTCGTGTCGCTCAGAGCAGAGACACCCATAGGCAGAAGGAAGAGGAAAGAATTAAAGAAGGAAAGAGAGAAGTGTAAAGTCACCCGTCTAAGCTAATATACGAGTCATATAATCCTGACCGATTGTGTGTGTGTGTGTGTGTGTGTGTGTGTGTGTGTGTGTGTGTGTGTGTTCAGAGCAGCCGTGACGGGAAAAAGCATTTTGATGAAACTGGCAGCATGGTCGCAACTGGATCACAGATGGGTTTATCTCATTTTCACGTGGATTGAAATATTCTGAAGGGGTGTTTTGACCCGTAATTTTTCCCACCGGTTTTACATTAATCAGCTTGCGTCGGAGATTTTCCGTGGAGTTTCCTGCATAGTGCATAAACCGTTGGTTGCGAACAAAGGCAAACATGGTCCAGAAATGGCTCTCATTTAGGCCAGTGCTGAGCGGCCCGGCAGGGCCACGAAGTGCTTGTCAGTATTTTAGTTCATTTGGTCTAGCCTCACAAAGATCCCTAACCCTCTTCAGTTCAGCTGAGGGCCAAATGTGGTCAGAGATGAGGATTGGTATGACTAGCAACCAGTCAGACTCATTTCTACCTCATAACTAATGTTCATTGAAATTCACGCAACAATGATTTCTAAGGTTCATTGAATTTCACACAATGACTACTTAGTATTCAAGATATGGGAGTAGCCCAGTTCCATCAGGTGAAAACAAATCATCTTCAATCAAAGTTTCCCTTGATATACAGCAACATCTCATTCAGACCCATTTGCATCTTGTTATTTGAGGCCTTGGGCACTGGAAAGGTCACTCATGCAACCCCGAGTAGATTTTGTTTTTTAGTTGTTATTTCACTTCCTCTGTCGTAATGGTAGCGCATTCACCTATATTTGAAGCGAAAATGACGGTCCTTGGTTTAAAGCAAAATAGTTGATTTGTTGGTTGACTGAATATAATTAAAATCTTGCGGCGCGACTCCCAGGGTCATATGCCGCCGGGTGTAACGAAATGGTTGTGGTTGTCTGGAAGTAGCAAAACTCTGAGAGCGATTTCTGCCAATCTCTAGCTAGTGGCCTGGGTTGAGTCTTAGTATGTGCAGGGCGTCATTTCACCGCGACCAGCGTCTGAGTGTGATATGTAATGTGGTCCAATCTTATCAACAGGAGATAGCAGTTTCATCTTGCAGTCCACTGGGTTTATGTTTAGATAAGCCAGGAGCCTCAACAACAACAGCTACTGCAGTGAAGTATTTCATTCTGTTCATCTATCTTAAGACGATTATATTAAATTTTGGAGAGAGAGAGAGAGAGAGAGAGAGAGAGAGAGAGACTTTGACCTTAAAAAGATATGGATTTAGGGTACTTCAAGGGGGGGGGGGCTCCTAAGCTGAATAAAATAGTCCACCTTAAGCCAGAACAATTTATGAGTTGAAGAAGCATGCATCGCATTCTAAGTGCCGTATAGGAGGTTTCATAGTGCCTCATTCTTAACGAATTGTTTTGCATTTTGCAGCTCAATACTCTTTTGTATGCTTTGGATATCGTTTTAATGTCGACAGAGATTCCACCAATAACGTACAGTTACCTCCAATGTTTGATATGTTTGGTGAAATGTAGCACCAGTGTGTTTGTTTACAACGTAGTAGTAGTAACTGAATGGGCAGACAGAGCTTCCCCTCCGCTACAGTATCTAGTAGCCTACCCACAGAAACAACGTTCTATCAAGTCATACTCTGTCGTCAGATACAATTGTTTGCCACGTATGTATAGTGGAGGGTAAAGAGGGGAACAAATAATAATGCCATTGGATCCCACTGTTTCTCTGACAGGAGATGACTGTGAGGCGAAGTGGAACGGAGGGGAGGGAGGAAAGGTAGTGGGGGAGCACGTGTCGACACTTTGTCCTGTTTCGTACAGAATGATGAAGGATGTGATTATACAGATGTTCTGAGGTGATCTGTAACTCAGTAGGCAATAACGTGTATTGGATGAATGTTGGAGCCTTAATGTTCGTCGTACAATGTGGTGATCAACTATAGTTGAGCCTAAATGCAAGAAGGCATGGTGTCTGGTTTCTCGAAACGTGGTTCATCTGAGTCTAGACAGTGTGCAACTCAACTGCTGTAACATTTTTGTGGATGAACCAGGGCGGCCATAAATGATTCATGGTTTTGCATGTGACACAACGGTGATGTCATGTTGTGCATCATCAAGTCTGTTTCATTGTGAGGAAAAACAATAATTATATTTGCAAACCATGGTATATGTAGATGTCCTGTTGGATAGGATTATAGCTACTTTTATTGCCGGACAGCTGTATGCTTGTTGTGAGAAAATGCTATGCAGTCATCATACTGATGGATTACGTGGAGGTAATGAGATACTATATTTGCATAATGACTGCATATCTTGTATTATAATACCGGTAATTGAAATAACGGTGTCAGGGATATTCAGTCCACAAATGATGTCGCTTTCTTCAAGATGCTATTTCTTTAGTCAGGATGGCTGTGACACAGCATCCACGAACACTGATCATCGTTTACTATGTTCTCTTAAAATTATTCAGACATTAATTTTCACACAAGTATTGCAGTGGTGGATGGGGGCGCCCATCATCCACTCACTCAGTGAAGAGTGATGCCATATGAGCTCTACACTGAGTGACAAGCCAAATGGTTTCCTGTACCCAGGAAACCATTAATTCTACTGGGTGGTAACCATATAACCGGGATTTCTGGCGGGGTTAAATGTCCCCCATATTCCCCTATCCAAAATCACTTAATCATGGCAGTCGTTTCAGAGAGCCTCGGAGGGCCCAATACCTGCCTAGGGCCCCAACCAAATAGGCAGATTCTAATGGCCATGTGGAATGTGAGAGGTGTGAATGAGGAGAGCAAGAGGGTGGAAATGGTGACTGTGTTTAAGTGTGCAAGATATGCCGTGATGGCATTGTGTGAAACAAAGATGAAAGGGTGCGAAGTGGAGGAGTGGGAGGGTGTGCAATGAATAAGATCGGGAATGAATGGGCGAGGAAGATGCAAGGAAGGAGTTGCTTTGTTGATTAATGAGGTGTGACAGAGTGGAATGAGAGACTACAAATGTGTCAGCTCAAGGTGCATGTCAAGTTCAAGTCTGAGATGGTGAAACTGGCAGTGATTGTAGCATATGCACCGTGTGAGGAGTACTCACACAGTGCATATGCCTCAGTAACTGAGGACAGGAGTGAGAGAAAGACAGATTTTGGGAAGAACTGGATGAAGTAGTGGGTGAAATGCCCAGGAGCTACAAGGTGATCATAAAGGGGGATATGAATGGAAGAGTAGGCACTGGTCCTGCGGATGATATAATGGGTTGTTATGGAGTACCAGGAGATAATGATAATGGGAAGGAACTAAAGGATATATGTCAGGAAAGGAGGTTGTGCATTTGTAACTCGTACTTCAAACACAAAGATGCACATAAATATACATGGTATATAGGGAATGGGGACGGTGTTGAAAGAAGCCTGACTGATTACGTGCTCATAGAGAGGTCAGTGATGGGAATAGTTGCTGATACGAGAGCCGTGAGAGGACGATGTGGAGGTCTGTCAGATCATATGATTGTGGTATGCAAGATCAAGCTGAGAGGAGTGAGGTGGATCAGGAGAGAAAGCAGTCAGAGAGAAAGGCTGAAAGGTGAGAAGCTGTGGATCAAAGAAATGGCGGATGATTACAGGACCAATTTAGAGGAGGAGTTAGAATCAGTGAACTGGAATGAAACGGATCTGGACAGCCTGTGGAATGCACATAGGGATTGCTTAGTTAGGAATGCTGAAATGGTGTGTGGTGTGGCAAGAGTAACAGCAAAGAAGAAAGGTACGGCATGGTGGGATAAGGAGGGTAAGAGAGTGGTGGAGGAAAAGAGGAAGAAGTGGCTAAAGTGGTTACAGGATAGGTTAAGTCGAATTAAGACCTGAGTATATTGAGAGTAAGCAGCATGTAAAGAGACTAGTGAAAAGGAAAAAGGAGGTAAATGATGAACTAGGAAGAAAAATGTATGTGACCTACTCTAAAAATAGGAAGTTATTCTGAAAAGGGGTGCGGAAATGTAAAAGTGAAAGCGGAAAGAAATGTGACGGTGTGAAGGATGCAGGTGGTAGATTATTAACCCATGGAGATGAAGTAAGGACCAGATGGAAAGAATATTTTGAAAGTCTGATGAATGGGAATAGAGAGAGCAGAGCGGCTGTAAACATGAATGGTTTTGGAGGGGTGCAGAGAAGGAATCCATTGCCAGGAGACGTTACACTCGCACAGGAGAACAGTGCTGTGAAGCGGCTTAAATATGGGAAGGCAGCTGGGGTTGATGAGGTGTATGCAGAGATGATTAAGTGTAGTGGAGAGAGTGGAATGATGTGCTTCTTGGAGATATGTAAGGCATGGATGAGTGAAACTGTGCCAGCAGAGCGGGAAAAAGCTGTGATTGTACCCCTATACAAAAATATAAGTTGAACAAAGTGAGTGCAAGAATTATCGTGGCATAAGTTTATTGAGTGTGGTAGGGAAGGTATATGGAAGAATTATTACTGAGAAAGTAAGAAAGATGTCAGAAGTCCTAGTGAGTGATGAACAGGGTGGCTTTGGAAGTGGCAGAGGATGTGTGGATCAAATATTTGCAGTGAGACAGATAGCAGAGAAGGCTTGTGAGAAGGACCATAAGGTGTTTATGGCATTCATGGATGTGGAAAAACCATACAAAGACAGCATACTAAAGCAAAGTAGACAGAGAGGGATTGTGGAAAGTTTTGTGCATGTACGGTGTAGATGGTACGCTGCTAGGTGCTGTCAAGAGTTTTTATGATGGTAGCGAAGCATGTGTAAGGGTAAATGGGCAGCCAAGTGAATAGTTCACGATCGATGTGGGCGTGCGATAAGGTTGTGTGATGTCCCCATGATTGTTCAATCTATATTTGGATGGGGTGATGAGAGAAATAAAAATACGAGTAATGGAGAGAGGGATGGCGTTGGTAATGAATGGTGATGGATGAAATATCTCAAATTTGTTGTATGCTGATGATGCGGTACTGCTTGCAAGTACCGGACAAGAACTTGGTAGGCTGGTACAGAGTTTTGTGATGTCTGTGAGCACCGTGTCTTGAGATTAAATGTAGAAAAAAGTAAATCGATGGTTATTGAGAGAGAAACTGACTCCCAGTGTGATGTTACAGTGAATGGAGAGAGACTGGAAGTGGTGAGAGAGTTTCAAATTCCTGGGTATAGTGATGGAAAAGAGAGGAAAATGTGCTAATGAAGTTGAAAGTCGAGTGACACAAGGAAGAAAACTAGCCGGTGCAATGAAGGCTTTGATAAGAAACAGAGGCTTGAGTGTTGCAGCTGCACGAGGCTTACATGAGGGAGCGTTAGTGACAACGTTAACATATGGATGTGAGACTATGGTGTGGCATGAAAATGACACGTCAAGAGTAACAACAGTGGAGATGGGACTGCTGAGGAATGTATGTGGAGTACAGAGGGTGGATAGGATACGAAATGTGATTCGTGAAAGGCTTTGACTGAGAAAGTCGGCAGACACTAGAATCGAAGAGAGTGCACCAAGATGGTATGGTCATGTGGAGAGAATGGATAACAATAGAGTGGTGAAAAAGGTATATCTGAGCGAATTTGAAGGTGGGAGGAGGTGAGGTAGGACAAGAAGAAGGTAGAGAGATATGGTGGATAAGTGTGTGAGTAAGAGAGGTTTGGAAGTCGGTGAGGCTAGGGAACTGACAGGAGATCGAGCTGGCTGGATGAATGTTGTGAGGAGGAGTCCATGATCAGGGATTTTGGCACCCATTTTCAACGTGGTAGTGTCCGGATTGACTCAGTTGAATACGTTTATGTGAAGCTACAGAACGTGGTGAATGTTTTTGGCGTATCCGATAGAGCAAGGATTCCGGGGGCTTGAATGATGAGTGAATGGAAGTGTGACTCATTGGATTGGCCAATTATGGGCTGTCTGGACATTGCTACTCCTCACCCTGCCCTTGGCTGGGAAAGGAGGTCCTGATGATGATGATGATGATGATGATAATGATGATTGCACATTCAAGGCCTCCTTAGCTCCAGACACATTATACTGTTTAATCGTGTGTCCACATTCACACGCTTTTCCTAAACGGGGAGGAATATTTCCCTTACCAACATCAAACATCACATATGGTGGTGATGACCTTACTCCTATCTGTCCACCTCCTCACTCTCTCGTACTCCACAACAGTCCAATTCCACACACACCTTGCCACTAAGTAGGGTGGTCAAGCCATCCCACCCTCTCTATTCCTGCAAAATGTCCTTCCTCTTGTAATATCCCGTCCCACTGACCAACCTTTTCTCAAGTATCCCCTTACCAAATATTCTATTATATTTCTAATTGCTTTGGGAGGATCGTTTTCAATGTTCAGCGCCATGGTACACGGCATCACAGATATCGGTAATATCAAAATCTGTCGTCGAACTTGAGGTTATTATGAATCTCGTATGATGGCTCTAAACAACAATACCAGTTTCGCTTCCCATCTACAATCACCACCACCACCAGTCCCCAGTTTACATTACACTTCATGATATTTTAGGTCCTGCTTCCCTTTGTCCTACGATTCTAATGCTGTGTGTGTCCATTGTCTGCCATGAAATTGCAGGGATAGTATCAGGCCAGTATTCACAGTAAGAGAGGCACTTCGGTGGTTTGGTTTTGCTAGGAAAATTGTGTAGTCTAGCCTTGTTTGTGCAGGGAACCAGTAATGCAACTGGATAATCCAGATTTATGTTAACACAGTAGATGACGACATCTGCAACGTTTGTGTACGATAAACAGACATATAACGAACTGCAACTCTGGCAGCAATATGCATGTCAGTCTGTTGTCTGCCATTATAATACAAAGTTTTAGTATGCGGCCACGGCTACACAAAATATATCGGTAACGAGATGCAGCTGGGAGAGTGTTAAATTGTATATAGTGTACATCTGTTTGTGCAGGGAGTTTGGTAATGCACTTCACCGACGTATTCACACTCATGCCAATATGGCAGCCAACATCGCAGTTTGGTGACTATACTGACTGACCATTGAACACACTTTCACCTCCCAGCAGTCTGAATGTGGTTCCGTTTTCAACCAAAAGGAACGGTAAGTAATACAGTGAATAATGCAATTTTATATGTAAACTAGGGAGTGCTTTATGCACCGTGTCATCATACAGGCATATACAGTATGAAACAGCCTAGGATAAATTGGACCTACAGTAGGATAAAGGTTGAGTGCTGCCGGAGCGTCCAAGTAAACGCAAGCAACATTGATGCACAAGCACCTGGATTGTAAAACCCAACCACCGCGTTTTAGGCAAAATATCCCCGGGTTCTGAAGCTACTCCACGTCATCCAGTAGATTTACACAAGGTCATTAATAAGACTGCAATCTAGGCGTAGTGATGCGATATGATAAGGAAGTCATATCAGGTCTCGTTACCCATTGTTTTGTGTGTGTGTGTGTGTGTGTGTGTGTGTGTGTGTGTGTGTGTGTGTGTGTATGTGTGACAGAGAGAGAGAGAGAGAGAGAGGTCTCTCTCTCTCTCTCTCTCTCTCTCTCTCTCTCTCTCTCTCTCTCTCTCTTTCCAGACTCATTATACTATTTACTAGTGTGTCTACACTCACACACGATTCATACAGGAGCAATATTCCCCTTACCAACACCAAACATCACATATGTTGCTGATGAGCCTTCCACCTGCCCACCTCCTCATTAGCTCCTACTCCACAACAGTCCACTTCCACACACACATTGCCACCAAGCAGGGTGGTCAAGCCATCCCACTCTCTCTACTTCAACAACATTTCTTTCCTGTTCTAATACCCCGTCCCACTGAGCAACCTCTCCTCAAGTCCCCCCTTACCTACCAAATACTCTACTCTATTTCTAACCTCCTTGGGAAGATCGTTTTTAATGTTCAGCGCCATGGTACACGGCATCACAGATATCGGTAATATCAAAATCTATTGACGAACTTCAGGCTGTTATGAATCTCGTATGATGGCTCTAAACAATCATACCATAATGACGTTTCGCTTCCCATCTTCAATCACTACCACCACAGTGCCCGGTATACATTACACGTCATGATATTTTAGGTCCTGTTTCCCTTTGTCCTACGATTGACATGCTGTGTGTGTCCACTGTGTCATGAAATTGCAGGGATAGTATCGGGCCAGTATTCACAGTTACAGAGACAATGACCACGCTGTCCTTCCCTGGGTCAATTATGTCGTATTGCAGCAACTTGTAATGACACCATGAATGCACCAGTCTGTCTGAGTCTCTCTCCCTCTCTCTCTCTCTCTCTCTCAAAAAGTTCCAGCCTTTCCTCGTATAACGGGTAACGAGGCCTGATACTGACTTCCTAATCATATCGCATCACTAAGACGAGATTGCAGCCTTATCAATAACCTTGTGTAAACCTACTGTATGACTGGGGAGCTTCAGAAACCGGGGGCATTTTGCCCAATGCGCGGTGCTTGGGTCTTACCATCCAGGTGCTTGTGCACCAGTGTTGCTTACGTTTACTTGGACGTTCCAGCATCACTCAACCTTTATTCTACCGTGGTCCAGCTTATCCTTGGCTGTGTTATACCGTATATGCCTGTATGATGACACGTTGCATTGAACATTCCCTACTTTACATATAAAATTGCAATGTTCACCGTATTACTTAATGTTTCTTTTGGCTGAAAACAGGACCTCATTCAGACTGCTGGGAGGTAAAAGTGTGTTCAATGGTCAGTAAGTATAGTCACCAAACTACGACTCTGGCTGCCATATTGGCATGGGTGTGAATAAGACGGTGAAGTGCATTACCAAACTCCCTGCACAAACACGCGTACACTAAACGCAATTTTACACTCTCCCAGCAGCATCACGACACCGATATATTTTGTTTAGCCGTGGTCACATACTAAAACCTTGTGTTATAATGGCAGACAATGGACAGACATGCAAATTATTGGCAGACAATGGACAGACATGCAAATTATTGGCAGACAATGGACAGACATGCAAATTATTGCCAGTGTTGCAGTTCGTTATATGTCTTTATCATACACAAACATTGCAGACATCGTCTACTGTGTGAACATTAGGTGACCAGAGTCCCGCTTGTAAGCGGGACCCCGCTTTTTGGACGTCTGTCCCGCCTTTTTAATTGTGACTAGAATGCCCCGCTTTTTGAGCAAATTATCTTAAATGTCCCGCTCTTAGAAAGTTACTATTGCTAAAGATATAACATGACCTTTTCTTATGGAATTAGGATGAATTAGAAAAACTATGCAAAATCCCAGCCAAATGAAATACCGAATTATTAATAAAAAATCTGTAATACTAGTTGGTAACTCTGGTCGGCCCATTCACTGTACCGTACGGTATATTCGGAGTTGTTATGAGACGTTAGTGTTTGATTAGTAGTCCCAGGTGAGGTGCAGCGCAGCAGCAGTCGCTGTCACTGGCATAAATCAATGTATATATATATATATATATATATATATATATATGATTATAAAAATACCAAAAAAAGGGAGATTTAAGTGTGTGTGGCAATTGGAGGGGGATAACTTTGACACCTGTAGTTGCAAAAGTCTTTTCCAAAATCTTGTTGAACAGAATAGAGACAGTAATTGTTAAAATTATAAGAGAAGAACAAGCGGGATTTAGAAAGGGTCGAGGTTGTAATGATCAGATTTTTATTGTAAGGAATCTAATGCAACAAGCTAATGAGATGAAAATGCAACTTAGTATGTGTTTTGTGGATTTTGAAAAGGCGTTTGATAGTGTTTCACGTGGAGCTATGTTGAAAATTATGAGATTCTATGGTATACCAGAAAAGTTTGTAAATATTATTAGAAGCCTGCATGAAGGTACTTTTTGTAAGGTAATGATGGGTGGTTCTTCGAGTGATCCATTTCAAGTTAGGTCAGGAGTGATTCAAGGAGGAGTTCTTTCGCCATTGTTGTTTGTTTTGGTTGTGGATTATGTTATGAAAAAGGTTGTAAGGAGAACAGGTGCAAGAAATAACTGGAAAGAAAATAAGAAGCTGATGGATTTGGACTATGCTGATGATATTGTACTGATCTGCGGAAGTATTTACGAAATGCAGAGGGTGCTTGATTGTCTGGTGGAGGAAGGAGAAAAAGTGGGATTGGTAATTAATTGTGGAAAGACTGAAATTATTAATATGAACGTGGAGAACCAAATCGATTGTGTAATTGGAAATAATGTGGGGAAGAATGTAGAAAACTTTAAAAATCTGGGAACGATTGTATCATCCAATGGATCATTAAACAATGAAATTGAGGAGAGGATTAGACAGGCTTGGCGAGCTGTTGGAATGTTGAAATCTGTTTGGAATAATAATATGCTTTCGGTACATACTAAAGTGAAAATTTACAAGTCCATGGTTAGACCAATTTTAATTTACGGGCAAGAGTCATGGTACAGTACAATTGCAACAGATCAGAAAGTATTAGGATTTGAGAATAAAATACTGAGAAGGATTCTTGGGGTAAAGTGGCAAGACAGAATTACAAATGCAAGAGTAAGGGATATTACGAGAGTGGAACCAGTTAATGAATATGTGAGACTGTCTCACTGGAAGTGGCTGAGGCACACATACAGAAAAGTAGGTAGTTTAATACAGGATGTGCCAGAGTGGACTGCTAGAGGAAGAAGAGGTAGGGGAAGGCCGAGGGAAACCTGGTTGAGGACAATGAAAAAAGAAGCAGGAGAGGAGTGTTGGTGGGACCTGAAGGAGATGGCAAGAGACAAATATTGGTGGAGAGTGTTCATTGAGACCCCATGCATCCGGTGGGGTGCCATGATTATGTTAATAATAATAATAATAAGAAGAAGAAGAAGAACCTGTAGCATAATAATCCATTTTCTGTATGTTTGTTGGTTTGTCCAATCGTTACCGTAACACTGTAGAAACAGCAAATTATATTGCAATTTCTGTCGTAGCAAGGTACCGCTAAAATGCTCTAACTTGAAGACTAAAACAATTTTAGTCCAATCGGATCACCGCTTCCCGAGTTATGAGTTATTTCTTGAAATCGTAAAATGACTGTGTACACGCCTATGGAATATAAACAATTGCGTTGCACTAAAAAAAATATAAATAAAAGAAAAAAATACTATTATGACGGCGCAATTTAGCGCACTTTGTGTTAGAGCAAGGTACCGCTAAAATGCTCTAACTTGAAGAATAAAACAATTTCCAGTCCAATCGGGTAACGGTTCTCGAGTTATGACTCATTCCTGAAGATAGAAAGTGATCTGACATCGAGCTTCGGCGGCCTATTAGCGAGTAATGATAATAAACTACCCAGCGTAGATACACCATTTAAAAAGAAGAGGGTGATACGGTTTAATTGTGCAGAATCAGTGGCTGAAGAATCGGTGTTACGGAATCTTCAAAGCTATTTAACCACTTGAATCCAGTTGCATGTTTTGTTGCTCGTATTCTTGCTACCTCCAGATGGCTTTATTCAACTATGGGAAGACATTTTGTAGTAGAGGAGTAAATGAAGGCGACATCTCACCTCCCCAGTACGAAAAAAAAAGAAAGAAAGAAAAAAAAAACTATTTCAGCTCCAGTTTGAAAATGCATTATCTCACCTCCCCAGTTAAAACAAAAAGAAAAAGCAACATCTCACCTCCTCGGTGAGGGGAAAAAAAAATCACTCCCCTAATTCAATTAAGGCAAAATCTAATCCCCACCCTTCTTTCGGTAAAAACACTATCTCACCTTCCCGATTCGAAAAAAAGCAGTATCCATCTTCCAGGTAAAAAACTGCTGTATGTCACCTCTCTAGTTTGAAAAAACAAAAAAAAAAGGTAATATTTCACTTCTGTTCGACAAGTCGTCTGACTAAATTCGTCTGGAGTCAGAAGGACTATAATAATAATAATAATAATAATAATAATAACAAAGTCGGCTTAAGGTGCCAGACGTACCTCATCGTAGTAACTAGCCACGTCGTCAAAAAAGGCTATGACTTGGCTGTTGCTTTGTAAGCTGTTGAGAATTTTGATCTTGTCCTCCAGGAACTTGCTGTTGTTGCCTCCCTTGCCGTCCATCTTGTCTGCAAAATGGCAAATAGTATAATGTTCTGCAGTTTCGTAAAGACGGAGACAAAAGTTTACTTACTAGTTCACTGCGTCCATATGAAGGCGTGTCATTTCCTCTCTGACCCATCAACCACACACACACACACACACACACACACACACACGAATGGGTAGAGAGAAACAGTATATCAAGCTTACGGGTAAACAAAAGAGGATATAAGAGGTAAATTATGAAGCGAAATTTAGTCCCCGACTCCAAAAAAAAACTCCAACAAACGCTGGAAATTGCGCTGCTAACGGCTGTGTAATATCGCTAAAATCCGGTTATCCCTGAGTTGCTGCTTAGCAATTGCTCCCTCCCTTGCCTTCCATCGTGCATGTTGTTGTTACTGTTGTTGTTGTGGTCATGGTCTTCTTATCTGGACTTGAATCCAGTGGACTACAGACTGAAGTTAACCTGTAGTCCACCATCCTCCTTTCGGGGGATAGGGAGGTAGCTGAAAGACGTTTATGTAACCAGCCAGTTATTCCGCCCAGTTATATCGATGCCACCTCGTGAAGGTGTCCCTCTCCGGCACCACCTTGCCTGTAAAGTGGCCAGATAAAAAACATTAAACTTGCGTTAACCACTTCAACCAGATGACGTCTTTTGCAATGTAATCAGGTTGACAATTATATTACCTCAGTGAAGTGTCTCTCGTATGCTGATTCATATTATCCGGTGGTAGTAAGGTACATTAATGGAGTGTATTTAAGGACATTAATCTATAAAGAAAAAAAAAGTAAGATCTAGGCGATGGAGCCAGAATTCCGGGAGCTTCAATGATGCGTTGATGATTATGCGGCCCATATAATTGGGAATGTGGCTAGTTCTCTCTCTCTCTCTCTCTCTCTCTCTCTCTCTCTCTCTCTCGTGTCCGGGTCCATCTTCACCTCCTCGATAACTGGAGAAGATAATGAAGATGGAGTAAAGCTCCAGACATCGCTAGAAATAAAACATAAAATTTCAAGGAAATGGTAAAACTAATAATAAAGCTCTTAAAATGCTGCTGGAGATCGAAATTTAGTGCTAGAAATGCTTCATTTTCTTCAGATCTGGGGCCGTTTCCATAAAAGACTTCAGCCAGTTTCTAAAAATCCAATCTTCATTGCAGTTAATTAGTGTAAGGATATATTTTTCAATCTAGCATTCACCCTGGTGTGTTTGTGTCATATGAGTACAGATAAACCTATAATCGAACAACCTTATACACAGCTTAGGCTCAAATACGGTTATGAATTCGGTTCCTAGTGCCAGTCGCCAGATGAAAGGGTGCTAGAGTGTTAGTGTTGCCATTTTGTCGCATTTTCGGCCAAATCTAACGCTTTCGAGCCCCCATCTGGCAGCTACATTTATCTAGTGGATGACATTTTTTTTTCTTCTGACTTAGGAAGCTTCTGGCGGATTTCTAGCTTTTTTTTTCTTTGTAAACGTACCCACACAATTTGTGAACACCTTAATCTATGTTCTTAAATGAAGTTAATTGTTGTATTACACAATGTTAGGTTTTATATTTCATGAAAGATTTCCCATGTTTAAATTGCTACACTGTGTCCTATCTGACTGGCCACGAGGCACGGTTGTTGGTGTGAAGGCAACAGAGGATTTTGTTATAAATGTTATACTAGTGAAGCGCCTATGGCAGGGTGGTTGGGACGGCACGGTTGGAACTCGACATGCAACAACTTCCCCGTGGTGAGTTCTGGGTGACTGGAGATGTTATATCTCTTACCATCTGAGTTATACATATACATATATAAATAAATATATATATATATATATATATATATATATATATATATATATATATATATATATATAAATAGATAGATAGATAATAAATTATTTTGGTTTTATGCCAGGTATCCTCGAAGGGCCAAGGCGTTGCCCCTGGGTAGAGTACTTTGGATTGGAGCGTGTAGCATTTTATGACCGGATGCCCTTCCTGATGTCTACCAATGACCCTTGGATGGATTCGATCCTCCGACCCTTCGGTCAGCGCGGAGCACTCTAACCCATTCAGCCACGGCTGCTACTATCTATCTATCTATCTATATATATATATATATATATATATATATATTGCCAGACGCCTCAATCCAGTTGAGGTGGCCACAAACAAATCGCCTCCACGTCGCCCTGTCCCCCGCCATTTCACTGCCCTGCTTCCAACTCACACCCCTCTCTCTCATATACCTCTCCACCCCATCCCTCCATCTCATCCTCGGCCTCCCCCTCCCTCTTCCCCCCTCCACCTCACTCACATACACTCTCTTCGTCAGTCTTTCACCCTCCATCCTCTCCACATGGCCAAACCACCTCAGTGTATTCCTCCTAACGCTTCCTATCACATCCACATCCACACCACAACGCTCCTTTATATCCTCGTTTTTCAGCCTGTCTCTCCAAGTGCCTCCACAGGCTCCTCTTAAATAACTCATTTCCACTGCTCTCACTCTTGACTTGTGTCCTTCCAACAATGTTCAAGCTTCACTTTCATACGTTAGAGTTGGTATCACAATACTGTCATGTAGTAACTTTTTCACTTCCATGCTCACTTCCCTGTTTCTTATCACTGCTTTCAAGGAACCAGCAACCTTTCTTCCCTGCTGTACCCTTTCAAGCACTTCACCCTCCAAACCTCCATCCTTACTCTTCACACTACCCAAGTACGTAAACGTACTCACATTTTCCAGTTCCTCACCATCCAACCTCGCTGTACATTCACTGACTTCACCTCTCTCAAAGACCATCACTTTACTCTTCCCTACATTCACCTTTAGATTCCATTTCTTACTCTCCCAAACTCATCCACCAAGGCCCGCAGCTCCCCTTCGTCTTCACTCAGCAACACAGTATCATCTGCAAACAACAGTACAGGGAGTTTCCAAACACTACCCTCTCTCACCAGGGCCACTCCAACATCCACTACCCTACCTTGTACCTCTTTTATTACCCCATCCATGTACAGATTGAACAACCATGGAGACATGACACATCCCTATTTCAAATCGAAGCTTCAAAGAAAAAAATTCACTTAGTTCACCATCCACACGCACTGCAGCCTTCGCACCATCGTACATACTCTTCACAGCATTCAACAACTTCCCATCTACTCCATGTATTCTTAACACTTTCCACAATCCTTGTCTATCGACCCTGTCATATGCTTTCTCCAAATCCATGAAAGCTGCATACAACTTTTTTCCCTTCTCTAGAAACTTTTCCACTAAAGATCTAAGAATGAATATCTGATCTACACAACATCTTCCCTTCCTAAAGCCTCCCTGTTCTTCTCCAACTAATTCCTCTGTTCTTTCTCTAACTCTGTCAATAAGTATCCTACCATAAACTTATCCTGTTATACTAAGAAGACAAATGCCCCTATGATTACCACACACTTCTTTTTCCCCTTTTCCTTTGTACAAGGGAATAATTATACCTGACTTCCAATCCTCCGGGACTCTACCTTCCTCCCAGGCCAATCTGCACATCTTCCACATCCATTCTACTACTATTTCCCCCCCATGCCTCAGCATTTCATCACACACTCCATCAATTCCTATGGCTTTCCCCAATTTAACTTTCTTCATCGCTTCCACAACTTTTATCCCACTGATTTCTCTCTGTCTTCCCTCCTCTCTTCTTCTCCCAGCCATTCCCCAGCCACTTATACTCGCATTACTTCCATCCTGTATGTTCAACAATTCCCTAAAGTGTTCTCTCCATCTGCTCACTTCTTCTCCCTTCTCCACTAGTAATCTACCATTTTTACCTTTCACTCCCCTGCTAACTTCACTTCCACCCTGTCTTATTCTCTTCACCTCTTTCCAGAACATTTTCTTACAGTCCTTCCACTTTACACTCAAATTCCTTCCAAATTCCTCATCCACTCTCTTACTCTCTCTTACTAATCTTTTCACCTCTCTCTTTCTACATATAACTATCTCTTCCACCTCTCAACTTCTTCCACGCCCCTATTTCTCATCCCTTCATTGTATGCTTTCTTCTTTTGTGCCACAGCCTGGCTCACCTCTTCATTCCACCACGCTGTTCCTTGCACCCCCCTCCATCTTCTCATCATCCCACACACCTCATCATATGCTGCACATATTTCCTTTGTGAATACCCTCCACACACCTTCCACGTCCCCCATCTGCTCCAATTCATACTTGCCCAATCGTTCCTCCACTTCTCTCTTATATTCTGCCTTTTTCTCATCCTCTTGTTACCTTTCCACTCTCCTTGCAAATACTCCTTCTTCCTGTCCTTCCCTTCTTCTATTTGTCCATCTTATTTGGATCTTTATTCTGGCCACCACCAAGTAGTGGTCAGAAAATCCACTCCCCCAACCTCTATAAGCTCTTGCATCCATTACAAATCTTCGCATCCTTTCATCCACACACACATAATCAGTCATTGCCTTCCTTTCATTCAGTTCACCAACCACCCTTCTCATCACTCGCCATGTGTACCTGTGGATCATTTTGCGCCTGAAGAGGATATTGGCTATCACCAACCCCCTCCCAGCACAAATGTCCACTAACGCACTGCCATTCTCATCTATCTCAGCAGGCACATCCCACTCACCAACTATTCCATCCACTTTCACATTCCCAACTTTATCATTCATATCACCGATCAAAAACACTCACTCATTCCTTTCAAACTTTTCCATGTACACTTCCACATTCGTCCAGAACTCTTCTCTCACTCTGCTTGCACGATCTTGCGTCGGCGCATACACACACACAATCGCCCACATTTGTATTCCAACTTTCAATCTTACCCACAGAATCGATGACCCTACTGATCCATACTCTTATGTTCTTCCATCTTTTACTCACAACTATACACACTACTTCTTTTGCCCTCTTATTCTCACCTACTCCTGCACATATACCCCATCCATACTCCCATTCTCTCACACACCTCTCCATTTAGTTTCAGTTACTCCACATACATCAACTTTCGCACCCTCAAGCACCTAGACAATCTCTCTCTCTCTTTCACCTCATCATTCGCACCTCTTATATTTCATGTTGCTGTTACCATGTCCTTTGTCCAGTCCTTGGTCGTCATCTTTTGGACAGTCCTGTCTGAGGCTTCTTGTTCGTCTTTTTAGTTAGTTGTTTTCCGGGGAGGGGCACTAACCTTCCACCAACCCGTTTAGTCGCCTTGTTTGACAAGCAGGGATACTGGGGGAGTATTCTTGAAACCCCCCCCCTACCCCCAGGGGTATATACTGTATATATATATATATATATATATATATATATATATATATATTATATATATATATATATATATATATATATATATATATATGTGTGTGTGTGTGTGTGTGTGTGTGTGTGTGTGTGTGTCCTGGTCACTGGGTGGAAATTCAAGCAGTTTTTTGCAAATCCTAAAATATTTTAAACTGATGTACACTCAGTCACAAAAGTATCGATGCACAACATGCGTGAAACATTTGGGACCACAGAACGAAAGTCACTGAAATATTAGTATCCGACCTACCACACGTTGGTAGCCCTGATGTCGGGAGGTGTTATATATCGCAAACATATAGCAAATGTAATGTTTATATAGACAGATACTGATGATACACAATGACACGTTGGTAATGTCAGCAGTTGTTCGAACCTTTTCGGCAGGCATCGCACCCCATGTGCACCGATACTTTTTTGATCGAGTGTACGTATGTATACAATTACTATATTCAATGGCTACAATTACTATATTCAATGGATGCCAAAGAAACATGAATGCTAGTGGATCAGGGGGCAAATCTAATGGAACTTGGAAGCTGATCTGGCGAATCTGTTGATTTGTGGATGGCCACACTGTAGACAGTACCTTGGTTGACCTGTGGATGTAAAAAAAAAAAAAAAAAATCCACCCTTTTAGTGGAACAGTTATGCTTACATAATGCTCTGAAAAGTATGTTGGTTTACGAGTTCATTGCTCATTGTGATGCTGTTTATCATAAAAAAAAAATAAAATAACCAAATACAGTGTCCACCACAGCATCTAAAACTCCATACCATTATAGAAATGCAAAAAATTTATTTAAAAAATTCTATAGTGCCAAAATCTGTAAAATACCATTAGAGTGCATCAGAATTTAGAAAAATACATTAATTTTTCCCTCTTTGATGTTAAATAACAGTGAGCGAAAGTTGCCAGAGTGCTAAAAATGTCAGTTGGATTTTATTTTATGCTAGACAGAAGGAACCAAAGGCCACGGGCCCGCAGTATCTGTTCCTTCCGAGAGAAAAACACAATACAAGAGAGAGCCAAATTCAAGGTCTGCTCATTTCGACATACCTGGACACACTGTGTTTGAAAGACTGGAGATCATAGCTAGCAGGAAATACATACAGTGGGAGATAGTTCCAGAGCTGACCTGTTGCATAAATGAAGGACTGGGAGTAACGGTTAACTCTTGTATTTGAGAGTTGGACAGAAAAAGGATGAGAGTTTACAGCTAGACGGGTGCTACGTGCCCGTCGTAGAGGTGAAGGAATGCAAGCAGACAGTTCAGAGGAGAAATGACCATTGAAGTAGCGATAGAAAAGAGATAAAGATGCAACAGTGCGGCGAAGAGACAGAGGTTGAAGGGAACCAGTAACAGGAGGAGAATTAATGAGACGAAAAGCCTCTGACTCCACCCTATTGAGAAGAGCTGTATGTGGGAAACCTCCCCACACATGCGAGTTGTACTCCACACAGGGGCGGATAAAACCCGTGCATAGAGTCAACAACTGTGCAGATGTAAAGAAGGAACGAAGTCGGCTTAGCACACCTAATCTCTTGGAAGGTGATTTTACAAGAGATGTAATATCATCTTTCCAAGATAAGTCCCGAGTGAATGAAACCCCAAGCATGTTCAAGGATGATGCAGGATTAAGCTGAATATTATTAAACATTATTGGGTACACCTGTGCAAGATTTTGTCGGGTTCATAGGTGTAAGAAATGAGTCTTTGATGCATTAAAAACAACAAGATTATTTTTACCCCAGTCAGAGTTATGAGCCAAGTCAGACATTAGGTGTATCATAGCCTCAGCCCTCGTTTGTCGAAGTAACTGCTGAGATGGGCATTGCGGGAACTTAATGTAAAGATGAAGTGTGAAGTCATCAGCATATGAGTGGATAGGGTTAGATGTACAGCTTGGAAGGTAATTAATGAATAAAAGGAAGAGGTTGGTGATAGGACAGAACCCTGAGGAACACCCCTGTTGATAGATCGAGGAGAAGAACGATGGTCGTCTACAACAGAGGCTATAGAACGACCAGAAAAGAAGCTATAGATGAAGGCACAGACAGAAGGATAGAAACCGTAAGAGGGCAGTTTGCATATTAAAGACTTATGCCAGACTCGATCGAAAGCCTTTGAGATGTCAAGTGCAATGACAAAGCTTACGCCAAAGTTCCGAGAGGAGGATGACTAGGAGTCTGAAAAGTAGGTGAGATGATCGCCAGTGGAGCGTCCCTGACGGAACCAATACTGACGATCAGAAAGAATGTTCTGATAAGGAAGATGCTTTAAAATTTTCTATTAAGAACTGACTCGAAAACTTTTGAGATATAGGATGTTAAAGCAACTGGACGATAGTTAGAGGGTTGGGAATGGTCACCATTCTTTGGGACCGACTGAATGAGAGCTAACTTCCAGCAAGAAGGTAAGGTACAAGATGACAGACAAAGGCAACAGAGTTTGCCTAGGCAGGGATTAAGCACAGAAGCACAGTTCTTGAGAACAACAGGAGGGACCCCATCAGGCCCATATGCCTTGTTAGTATTGAGGCCTGTGATGCCAGAAAATACATCAGCTGAAGAAATTTTGATGTCAGCCATGAGGAAGTCAGAGGGGGGAAGTGATGGAAGAACAGCACCGAATTCGTCTAAGGTGGAATTGGAGGAGAAAGTCTGAGTGAAGAGATCTGCTTTATCAGTAGAAGAAATAACTACAGAATCATCAGAGTAGAAAAGAGGACGGAAGGATGATGCGGTAAAGTTGTTAGAAAGGTTTCTGGCAAGGTGCCAGAAGGAGCTGGAAGAATTCGAGTTGGAGAGTTGAGAGCATGTAGTGCTGATGAAATTTAGCAGAGCGAAGAACAGACTTAGCACGATTCCGGGCAGAAACGTAAAGATGATGTGATTAAGGGGTGGGTTGGCTTCGGTACCTTTTTTAGGCCCTGTCCTTGTTGTAGACAGCATTTGAACAAGCGTGATTAAACCAAGGCTTTCTT
This sequence comes from Coenobita brevimanus, assembly GCF_032717465.1. Lineage (NCBI taxonomy): Eukaryota > Metazoa > Arthropoda > Malacostraca > Decapoda > Coenobitidae > Coenobita > Coenobita brevimanus. Next base: position 6,503,015 of record NC_136970.1, read on the forward strand.
GCATTAGACAAAGGACATGAGAAAGGAATGTATGCTTCCATGCCCAAGAGATTTTTTTTTTTTTTTTTTGTCCAACTCTGGGCATAGGCTTCACAGCCTGCACTCAAGGTCCAGTAGTCCTCCTACATACATACACCTCTACATGTCACCACTTTGGCACTAACACCCACCGTCCATACTGAATACATGCTAGGGCTATCTCATACAGGACAGATGTATTGGTATTAGCGGGGGTATTTTTATGACATGTCGGCGGGTCTTCTGGTAGATTGGTAAAGTCTGATTTTTATGAAATTCAAATCATCAAACTGTTCCCTGCCCCAGTCGAGATTTGAACCTAGGTCCGGTAGGACTGCAGGCCACCTCACTACCGATTAAGCCACCGCCTTCCCTTAATAACCTCCGTAATGTGCAAGGCACACCCAGATGGCTCCCGGCCATGGAAGCAATAATCATTCCAGGGAAAATCAAAGAAGTACTGCCTGAGGGCCTCCCGATCCGCAGCTCCAAAGTGCCACGGACGACGTTTCATTGGAAGGTCCACAGGCTGTACTTGAGTGATAGGACAGGTTAAGTTGATAAGGTTGTGATCAGAGGAGCTCAATGGAGAGAGAAGATTAACAGTGTAAGCAGAAGGATTAGTTGTAAGGAAAAGGTCAAGTATGTTGGAGCTCTCTCCAAGGCGGTCTGGAATACGGGCAGGATGCTGTACAAGCTGCTCTAGGTCATTAAGGTTAGAAAAGATGTAGGCTTGTTCATTTGCAAACATATAGCAAATGTAATGTTTATATAGACAGATACTGATGATACACAATGACACGTTGGTAATGTCAGCAGTTGTTCGAACCTTTTCGGCAGGCATCGCACCCCATGTGCACCGATACTTTTTTGATCGAGTGTACGTATGTATACAATTACTATATTCAATGGCTACAATTACTATATTCAATGGATGCCAAAGAAACATGAATGCTAGTGGATCAGGGGGCAAATCTAATGGAACTTGGAAGCTGATCTGGCGAATCTGTTGATTTGTGGATGGCCACACTGTAGACAGTACCTTGGTTGACCTGTGGATGTAAAAAAAAAAAAAAAATCCACCCTTTTAGTGGAACAGTTATGCTTACATAATGCTCTGAAAAGTATGTTGGTTTACGAGTTCATTGCTCATTGTGATGCTGTTTATCATAAAAAAAAAAAAAATAACCAAATACAGTGTCCACCACAGCATCTAAAACTCCATACCATTATAGAAATGCAAAAAATTTATTTAAAAAATTCTATAGTGCCAAAATCTGTAAAATACCATTAGAGTGCATCAGAATTTAGAAAAATACATTAATTTTTCCCTCTTTGATGTTAAATAACAGTGAGGGAAAGTTGCCAGAGTGCTAAAAATGTCAGTTGGATTTTATTTTATGCTAGACAGAAGGAACCAAAGGCCACGGGCCCGCAGTATCTGTTCCTTCCGAGAGAAAAACACAATACAAGAGAGAGCCAAATTCAAGGTCTGCTCATTTCGACATACCTGGACACACTGTGTTTGAAAGACTGGAGATCATAGCTAGCAGGAAATACATACAGTGGGAGATAGTTCCAGAGCTGACCTGTTGCATAAATGAAGGACTGGGAGTAACGGTTAACTCTTGTATTTGAGAGTTGGACAGAAAAAGGATGAGAGTTTACAGCTAGACGGGTGCTACGTGCCCGTCGTAGAGGTGAAGGAATGCAAGCAGACAGTTCAGAGGAGAAATGACCATTGAAGTAGCGATAGAAAAGAGATAAAGATGCAACAGTGCGGCGAAGAGACAGAGGTTGAAGGGAACCAGTAACAGGAGGAGAATTAATGAGACGAAAAGCCTCTGACTCCACCCTATTGAGAAGAGCTGTATGTGGGAAACCTCCCCACACATGCGAAGTTGTACTCCACACAGGGGCGGATAAAACCCGTGCATAGAGTCAACAACTGTGCAGATGTAAAGAAGGAACGAAGTCGGCTTAGCACACCTAATCTCTTGGAAGGTGATTTTACAAGAGATGTAATATCATCTTTCCAAGATAAGTCCCGAGTGAATGAAACCCCAAGCATGTTCAAGGATGATGCAGGATTAAGCTGAATATTATTAAACATTATTGGGTACACCTGTGCAAGATTTTGTCGGGTTCATAGGTGTAAGAAATGAGTCTTTGATGCATTAAAAACAACAAGATTATTTTTACCCCAGTCAGAGTTATGAGCCAAGTCAGACATTAGGTGTATCATAGCCTCAGCCCTCGTTTGTCGAAGTAACTGCTGAGATGGGCATTGCGAACTTAATGTAAAGATGAAGTGTGAAGTCATCAGCATATGAGTGGATAGGGTTAGATGTACAGCTTGGAAGGTAATTAATGAATAAAAGGAAGAGGTTGGTGATAGGACAGAACCCTGAGGAACACCCCTGTTGATAGATCGAGGAGAAGAACGATGGTCGTCTACAACAGAGGCTATAGAACGACCAGAAAAGAAGCTATAGATGAAGGCACAGACAGAAGGATAGAAACCGTAAGAGGGCAGTTTGCATATTAAAGACTTATGCCAGACTCGATCGAAAGCCTTTGAGATGTCAAGTGCAATGACAAAGCTTACGCCAAAGTTCCGAGAGGAGGATGACTAGGAGTCTGAAAAGTAGGTGAGATGATCGCCAGTGGAGCGTCCCTGACGGAACCAATACTGACGATCAGAAAGAATGTTCTGATAAGGAAGATGCTTTAAAATTTTCTATTAAGAACTGACTCGAAAACTTTTGAGATATAGGATGTTAAAGCAACTGGACGATAGTTAGAGGGTTGGGAATGGTCACCATTCTTTGGGACCGACTGAATGAGAGCTAACTTCCAGCAAGAAGGTAAGGTACAAGATGACAGACAAAGGCAACAGAGTTTGCCTAGGCAGGATTAAGCACAGAAGCACAGTTCTTGAGAACAACAGGAGGGACCCCATCAGGCCCATATGCCTTGTTAGTATTGAGGCCTGTGATGCCAGAAAATACATCAGCTGAAGAAATTTTGATGTCAGCCATGAGGAAGTCAGAGGGGGGAAGTGATGGAAGAACAGCACCGAATTCGTCTAAGGTGGAATTGGAGGAGAAAGTCTGAGTGAAGAGATCTGCTTTATCAGTAGAAGAAATAACTACAGAATCATCAGAGTAGAAAAGAGGACGGAAGGATGATGCGGTAAAGTTGTTAGAAAGGTTTCTGGCAAGGTGCCAGAAGGAGCTGGAAGAATTCGAGTTGGAGAGTTGAGAGCATGTAGTGCTGATGAAATTTAGCAGAGCGAAGAACAGACTTAGCACGATTCCGGGCAGAAACGTAAAGATGATGTGATTAAGGGGTGGGTTGGCTTCGGTACCTTTTTTAGGCCCTGTCCTTGTTGTAGACAGCATTTGAACAAGCGTGATTAAACCAAGGCTTTCTTGCATTAGACAAAGGACATGAGAAAGGAATGTATGCTTCCATGCCCAAGAGATTTTTTTTTTTTTTTTTTGTCCAACTCTGGGCATAGGCTTCACAGCCTGCACTCAAGGTCCAGTAGTCCTCCTACATACATACACCTCTACATGTCACCACTTTGGCACTAACACCCACCGTCCATACTGAATACATGCTAGGGCTATCTCATACAGGACAGATGTATTGGTATTAGCGGGGGTATTTTTATGACATGTCGGCGGGTCTTCTGGTAGATTGGTAAAGTCTGATTTTTATGAAATTCAAATCATCAAACTGTTCCCTGCCCCAGTCGAGATTTGAACCTAGGTCCGGTAGGACTGCAGGCCACCTCACTACCGATTAAGCCACCGCCTTCCCTTAATAACCTCCGTAATGTGCAAGGCACACCCAGATGGCTCCCGGCCATGGAAGCAATAATCATTCCAGGGAAAATCAAAGAAGTACTGCCTGAGGGCCTCCCGATCCGCAGCTCCAAAGTGCCACGGACGACGTTTCATTGGAAGGTCCACAGGCTGTACTTGAGTGATAGGACAGGTTAAGTTGATAAGGTTGTGATCAGAGGAGCTCAATGGAGAGAGAAGATTAACAGTGTAAGCAGAAGGATTAGTTGTAAGGAAAAGGTCAAGTATGTTGGAGCTCTCTCCAAGGCGGTCTGGAATACGGGCAGGATGCTGTACAAGCTGCTCTAGGTCATTAAGGTTAGAAAAGATGTAGGCTTGTTCACAAGGTGGATCAGTGAATGGAGAGGAGAGCTAAAGGTGGTGGTGAACATTGAAATCTCCTAAAATGGAGATTTCAGAGAAAGGAGAATTGGATAGAATGTGTTCCCTCATAGAAGTAAGATAGTCGAAGAATTTTTGAGAGTAGAATTAGGAGATAAGTAAACAGCACAGATATATTTAGTCAGAGGTTGAAAGGAAAGCCAAAGCCAGAGTGTAGAGAATTCAGAAGAATCGAGTTCAGGAACACGAGAGCAAGAAAAGTTGTTGCGTATATATATACAACATCCACCTTTGGCTTTGAAATGAATATAGAGAAAGTATGAAGGTATAGAAAAAGGTTTGCTGTCAGTTGCCTCAGACAGCTGAGTCTCAGTTAGAAAGAGAAGGTGAGGTTTAGAGGAGGAGAAGAGGTGCTCAACAGAGCGAAAGTCAGAGGAAAGGCCGCGAATGTTGCAGATATGAAGAGGAAGTGAGGCAGACTGGTTCCAGGCAGCTCAAGTCGTCACAGGGAGAGGGGCCGAAGGTGGGGGCATTTATGGTCCCCCCCCGGGACTCGGAGACTGAGTGTTGAGTAGCCATGATTATTATTTTTTTTTTTTTTAGAAAAGGAAGTGAAGTGTGTATTATGCATGTAGTTTGATGTAGACAGAGAAACTTGTACTGGGGAGCATGCTGGCCTACTCTCTGTGTTACTGAGACACTGAGAAAGTCCAGGAAAGAGGGATTGTCAGGATCTAGTCCTGAGGGCTGATGAAACGGGAGCTCCAGCTCTCCTTGTCAACAGCTTTCCATCCACCTAGGGAGTACTGCCCTGCTCGGATGAGTTGCCGACAATAATATCTCGCTATCCTTAAGTCGAACAGTTATTAATATATTCCATAATTTACTAGGAAATTTGTTGGGTTATAGAAACCTCAACTCTAAATTTCTGGCAATTTGTATATTCGTAACTGTACAGGAAAATTCCAAATTTCGTAGGGAATTACACAATATCACGAACTTTGCATAATACTGCAAAATGAAACAGATAGACTAAGTATGGAAGGAAAAGGCAGGATGGCTCACCAAGACTCAGTAATTTTGAGATTTATTATGATGATGAAGACCAGGTAATGTGAAATAATTTTGTTTAATACCCAAGCTTTCACCAACTCCTCTTCCCACAGTAACCTTACCCTCAACCATTCATTATGTGCTCACTGCTCAGTCTCTCCCAGTCAGGTAATGGAAGGTGAAATACAATAATCATGCAGTGAGCTGTTTGGGTTGCAACAGAAATTACTCTTTTTACACAGACACATTTCAATGATGTTTGGCCGACACATGCAAAAGGGATTAATCTAAATTCTGGTAGGTGACTGTTGCACGCACAAGTAATTTTTTAAAACCTCTAGAATGAAATTATTTACTATAACTCTTGGCATTATTGTGTGTGTGTTTGTGTGTGTGTGTGTGTGTGTGTGTGTGTGTGTGTGTGTGTGTGTGTGTATGTGTGTTCTTACCTAATTCTTACCTATTTGTATCTTTACAGGAATGAGTCAAGCTCGTACTGTCCCGTGTCTTAAACCATATTTATTGTACATATCCTTAAATTTGTGAATTGTTTTGGCTCACACTATTTCATTCGGCAGTGCATTCCACTGATCAATTGCTCTGTTTGGGAAACTGAATTTCCTTACGTCTTTATCACCTCTCTTCTTATGCAGTTTTTTGCAGTGTGCTCTTGCTGATGCTTCCCCATATGTTAAGTAATCATTTATGTCTATTTTCTCCTTCCCCGATATGCATTTATATAGCATTATCATGTCACCTCTTTTCCTTCTCTCCTGTAGTGTTGGTAGATTCAGTTTATTTAGTCTTTCTTCGTAGCTTAGATCCCTTAAGCTTGGTATCCATCTTGTAGCGGCCCTTTTAACTTTTTCAATCTTGTCTATATGTTTCTTGAGATGAGGACTCCAGACTACTGATGCATACTCCAGGGTTGGTCTAATGAATGATGTTATTATCCTTCTTAGCATGTCTTCATTTATGTATGTGAATGCTATTCTCATATTTGCAAGCAGTGTATACATGTTCCGTACCTTCTCACTGATGTGGTCAGCCGGAGATTGTCTGTTATTGATAATCACACCTAGGTCCTTCTCTCTTTCTGATGTCCGTAGGGTTTTATTTCCTAACGTATAATCCCAATCAGGTCTTTTTCCACTTTTACCAAACTTGATTACATGACACTTGTCCACATTGAATTTTATTTCCCATGTATTACTCCATTCATGAAGTTTTTAATTCTTCTTGTAGCTCTTTAGAAGAGTATGTGTTAGTAATTCTTTGTATTTTTGCATCATCTGCAAACATAGTTAGATAGCTTTCATTTCCAGTGTTACTGTTTATATCATTTATATGCACTAAAAACATGAATGGTGCCAGCACTGAACCCTGTGGTACTCCAGTAGTCACTTCTTTCGATGATGAGTAGTTTCCCCTTAGTACTGTTCTCATTTCTCTTTTTATGAGAAAATCTTGCATCCAACAAAACAGTTTGCCTCGATTTCCTCCTTGATGGTACAGTTTCCATAAAAGTCTTCGGTGTGGTACTGTGTCAAATGCTTTCGTGAAATCTAAATAGATACTGTCCACCCATCCTTCTCTTTTCTGTATTGTGTCTGTTACTGTCATAGTAGCTCAACAGATTAGTAACACATGATTTTCCTCTTCTGAAACCAAACTGTCTGTCTGTTATCATATTGTGTTCTTCTAGATGATTTACCCAAACTTTTCTTATAAGCTTTTCTAATACCTTGCTTACAACACTGGTCAGTGATACTGGTCAGTAGTTGAGTGGATATTGTCTATTCCCTTTCTTGAATAAGGGGACCATATTTGTTTTCTTCCAAATATCAGGTAGTTTACCTTGACTCAAGGATTTCTTGAAAATTAAAAATAATGGTTTACTTAACTCCTTTGCACATTCTTGTAGCACCCAACATGAAATTTCATAAGGACCATTTGCTTTTCCTCTGTCTAATTTACTTAACTCCTCCTGTATTACTTTTTCTGATATTTGTATATCTGGTAGTATGTGTGGACATGCATGTTCCACATTGTCCCTCTCAAAATTTTTTTCTTCTGTAAAAATTGATTGGAAATTCTTATTTAGTGCTTCACAAATATCTTTCTCTTGTGTATAGGTGATTTCCTCGTCCATAATGGATTGTATTATATCTTTTACTTTGGTTTTGCTTCTGATGTAGCTGTAAAATAGTTTCGGTTGATCACTACTTTTATTTATGATATCCTCCTCAAACTGTTTTTGGGCTTCCCTCCTTATTCTTGTATAATCGTTTCTTGCCTGTTTGTAATTATTATTTGCCCTTTCACTATTGTGTCTTCTGTATCTATTCCACAACAAATCTCTTTTCTTTTGATTTTTTACATTCCGTATTGAACCATTTCTGTATTTTCTTATCTGCTTCTGTGCTGTGGGATGTAATTCTGGACTCCTATTTCATAAAATTCACAGAATTTTTTATATACAGCACTTAAATCTTGTCCTCTAAGCTCATTTTCCCAAGCAACTTCTAAGAAATATTTCTTTAGGTCTTGATAATTTCCCTTTTTATAGTTTAGGCTCTTTTTGTAACTTTCATTGCTGTTAACTATGTCATATACTATCCTGTGTGTGTATGTGTGTTCGGGTAGAATTAATGCAGTTTTAGGATCAATCCTCCACTCTTTCTGACGGCATCCCATTACTACGTCCCCTCGTTGAACCCCTTTTCATCAAAACTCTTGACAGCATCCACATCATACAGAAGTTACGACCGTATGCTTAAACACATATGGAGAGGCCCTACATTGGTCCCTACTTTACACACTAAGGAAAGCACAGGCAAGCTCTCAATTTTTACACGGTATGCTAAGAGAGTATTCAGGGAAAGGGGGTGGTTGGTATCCCTGCGTGACCAGTTGGTACGTCGGAAGTGCTCCTGTGGGAGTCGCCGTGACTATTCTCTGTCCAGACGATGTCAATCAGCACAAAAACAAAATAATTCCCCGTCATTTTTTTTATATATCAGCACTTATTTGTACATATACTTTATGTACTACTATAGTAATAAACTTTTCAATCAATACTTATGTTGTAAATATGATAGTTAGCGCTGGAGATAGGTCAGGTTAGGTTAGGATAAATTGGGTTAGGTTACCTTAAAACTGGTTAGGTTAGCTTAAAACAAGTTAGGATAAATAAGGTAGGGTTGAATTACGAAAATTTATGTTAGGTTTGGGTAAATGAGCACTGATAAAGGGCACTTTCGCTGAAAAACAGCGTTCTTAGATGGCGTTTGTCGGCCTTTGCGCACAGGTTAAGACAAGTTTGGTTAGGTTAGCATAAAATTGGTTAGGTTAGTCTAAAATAGATTAGGTAACGTTAGGAGAAATAAGGTTGGATTGTTACGAAAGTTTAAGTTAGGTTTGTTTAATTAGGCCTTCAAGGGTAATTTCGATCGTATATGGCGCTCTAAGATGGCGTCCATCGGTCTTCGTGCACCGCAAGATAGTGGCTGTCCATGAACAATCACCGCTTTTTAAAGCACTTCTTACCACATTTAAAAGAAACGAAAAACACTGTAACTTGAAAACACAATTCGAGAGTACTTGAAGAATTCCATGAATGGCTAAAGCATGGAAAAAATGCAAAATAAGGTTATCCTATGTCTCCTTAACGATTACCAAGGATTATGAATAGAATGCTGCTGATAAATAACTAAAAATGGTATTATAAGAAAATGAAAAACAGTTTGCAGTGCCTGAGATTAAAACACAATGATGATCCAATGCTGGCACGACGCTTCATAGTTGGGCCAATGAGCGAAGAACAGTACCTTTCTCGTTACATATATTAATGTATATTATTACCTTTAGCAGTGACGGAACGTTCTATATTCAGTTAAATCACGTGGGTAACGTATAAAAGTGGTTTACACATGTCAATTTTAGGATCTCGCCTACTGTTAACTACTCTTAAAAAAATAAAAATGACAGTGCGTTTCACCCCAAAGGCAGAGACAGGCCCCGAGTTTGACCTACTACTCGGTAAGGTAAAGCCCGCGTGTTTTAATAACCAACGATTCAGTTCCCGTGTATGTTTGCATTGCACTTTTAGCAAGTTAAAATATTTTTTACATAAACTATTTACATTAATCTATGCCTTCTGGAGGTAAAGAGTTACTTTGTTACGAATAATTAAATATAGGGTTTGCGACAGCCAAGCATTCCTCCCCTTAAAAAAATGTTGGAACAATCCCTACATATTGAGGGAAGTCTTTCCCTACTTAAACTTAGCATACCGTTTTGATATAGGGCCCTTAGGAAAGGCCCTACATTAGCTTTAAGCATACGGCCGTTAATACTTTCCAAAATAACTCCTCGTTCAGTGCCTCATATGTTTTTTCCTTTTCCTAAAATTTCATAAATAAATATCACACAGTTATTTCCAGTATCAAAGTGTTGCTTGCTTAACTCATATTCAACTTCCAGACACAATATATTTAATTAGAATTGTCTGCCGTGACAATTACAAAGGCAAATAATAACTTCCTTTCTGAAAAAGCTTCACCTATCTGTTAATGTTTTCTTTCCAGTTACTACGTTACCATTTCTTTGCATACACATAATACTCATAAGTGCTAGAGAAATATTGCAAAAATTGGTGTCGAAATACGGTTTCCGGATAGCCATTGTTGCCCAGGAAGAGGGTTAGATTTCTATTTACAGCTGAGTTCAGCAGTTCCTTTGTATAGGTAAAGCAGTAGTTTGACCTATGTGAAGAGACTGTTTCAGGTCGTACATCTTGATGTACAGTAGCTCACGTCAAATGTGGCAGAGTCGCATTAGTAACGTAAATATGCAGCTATGAATGAACACTGTTATCTGCAGACGTGGCCGGTGGGTGTGTATGCCAGAAATCATAATAGTAAATAAATAGGGAAGCAGGTAACACATCACAAGGGACAACATTACAGATTGTGTTTATGTATTAATACGAAATATCAATAAGAATATAAATGGAGAAAAAAAAAAAAACAATAGAAATATCATGAAGGTTGTCGCTTGTATAGTCATCATGCATCAGCCATCCTTACCACAGCGTATGTGTAATCTGGGGTGTTAGGGCTATCTCATGGAGCTTGCTGTGGGACAGTTCGAAACACCTTATGAATCATAAATCATATGAATACGTATCTAAACGTGTGAACTGGAACGTGATTTGGTAACAATGTTTGCCCATTGGGCACTGCCCGCTCGTGAGGACGGGACCTAACACTACTGTTGCATGCATTCTGACGTCTCATGAGTATTTACCATTTGTCATATTGGAAATTTCAGACAGTGACTCGAACTGCATACATACTGCATTACTCTGAAACGATACCTCTCTAGAAGTCTTGTGTTGAATCAATAAGTATAGTCCTATTTATATAATGTTATTTATTCCCCTTCTATGTTATATTGCTTTGGTTTATATATTATTACTATATGCCTATGATCACAGGTTTCCATATGTTTTAAGGTTTATAATGTTTTTTGAACTGTCCCATAGCATGATCCATGAGACGCACTCAACACCTCAGATTCCACAGTAAGGTGTGGTGTGAGTTGCTGATGTATGATGACTATACCTGCGACAACCTTCATGATATTTTTTTATTATGCCATTGCTTGTATTTATATTTCTGTTGGTATGTCATATCAAAATATAAATTTTCTTTTAGAATATGCATAGTAATGTTACTGTTGTCTCTGGTGATGTGTTAATTGCTCCCACATTATTAAGTATTATGATGTCTGGCATATACACCCATCACTGACGTCAGTGGTTCTCACGTTCATTCATAAATACCCCCTTACGCTACTACTGCGACGTTGCCAGCAATTACTGCTGCGATGGTGCCACATCTTAACGGGGAGGTGCAACATTAGTAAAGGAACTTAATGAGGCAACTGTACTATACTTTTACACACAAACCCATATTTTTTGTCGTATTCTACATACTATGCCACCTTTTCCCATGAGCTTGTGTTCTTAACAGCTGTATATCACTCATACTTTGAGAAAAGCGTTCAAGAAACTTCAGTCATTAGTGGTGACATTTACCTGCCAGGCTCCTACGAGCCACTCTTCGGAGAATAATATCGTCTGGCGTTAGTTGGAACAGAATACTAGGAATGTTTTGACCAATGAGGGGGTTAACCATTTCGCTCCAGGGGATCCCCTCTAAGTGAATTGAAATCGCTGGTGATGGCTTGATTGAAATGAAAAAGGTATCACCGTGCTAAAGAGGAGGGTGTTCAAATGAAAAGCGACCCTTTTCCAATAAAATCGTCTGGTTGTATGAAGAACAAAAACACAAGTACTCGTCATTGAACAGAAATGTTGGTAATCAACTTACATAATGTTAAAATGAGAGTGCCCTGATTTGTTCTCACAACATCTATTTGAGACATGAGTGGTGTTATGACCAAGGAGGTGCTTGAGCTAGCTTACCAATAAAGAGGATTGTGCTTATAAACTCACCTAACCTGATGTTTTGAAAAATGTATTTGCGTTTTGTGGTAGTTATGTTTAAGGGTTGTACATACACTTGTCTTTCTTTTTTTCGTTTCTGGTCATTTTATTTTTTACATTCTCATATTATTGTACTGGATTGTTTACTGGAGCTAAAATCAAAAGTCCATTCACCTCCCTTCCCTCTGTCATGGCTGGGGCCAGATGCTTGAAAGTGACGTAGTGGACAAAGGTACATACTCGTATTGGCACCTGCCAGTGGCTGGTAATGTACACCGCAGTCCACTATGCCACATCGTAAAATTCCGGCCATTTCTCGTATAATGGGTAGGATAATAGTCCGGGCTAGAAAGTATGATTTTTGAGTCAACCTTGCACTTGGACATATAGTTTATTTTCAACACTGGTTTTACACAGTTTCGACCTGCCGATTTCAAATGTAATGAGTGCAAGACGATAAAAGTTGAGCGTTTTTGTAGAGATCTCTTTAAAGCAGGTATATAAAATCATGGCAAAAGGCATTGGTTATCTCCTTTTATACCTATCTAGAGCAAGGACTCTGCCAAGATCGACAAATTTGTATAGAGTTCTGTAAAATTAATATAATTTTACTCTTCATATTCTAATAACAAAATAGGTCAGTATTGTACATCATTAACCCCTTAACCGCGGGGCGTCACTTTCGTGACGCTCGGCTACAATGGATCATACCGCGGGGCGTCACTTTTGTGATTCTGTGTTATTTTGAATTATCCCGGGCTCTCAAGTGGTGGCTTGTATCATATATCAGTACTGCCAATGTCCAACACTAGTCAGCACTCCAAATCTCATCTGTACTCCCATCCATTGTTGACATTTTAGCTATTTTAACCCCTTCCTGACTCCCCTCCCTACCTGCCCTCCATTACCCTCTCCTCTCACCTCCCACGCCGCGCTGCGCTACGGAAATTTCCCCCTTCTCTTTCCACAGATTTCATCCATTGAAATAAGCCCTATGCCCTATATTTTTACCCAATAATATATACAAAAAAAAAAAGGTAAGTGATAGTGTTATACTCCAGAAATTGCCTAATTATCACCTGACAACACCTCACGTGCATTCATTCGCTACATTACCACGGTAATTTCCCCTTTGATTTATGCCTTGTAATCGATGTCTGTAATAAAAATATATATCAGAAAGGAAGGGAGAATCCTAATTGACATTTACAGTCACCTGGAACTACCTATTTCTATATTTATTGCCGAGATTTTCTACCTATAAAAAATTAGCATGTAAGTTAGCAGCAGTAAGCCTAAAGTGTCATTGTCAACCCTTCCCTTCTCAGATAATTTACCCCCTTCTTGACTCCCCTCCCTACTTGCCCTCCATTACCCTCTCCTCTCACCTCTCACGCCGCGCTGCGCTACGGAAATTTCCCTCTTCTTTTTCCACAGATTTCATCCATTGAAATAAGCCCTATGCCCAATATTTTTACCCAATAATATATACCAAAAAAAAAACAGGTGAGTGATAGTGTTATACTCCTGAAATTGCCCAATTATCACCTGACAAAACCTCACGTGCATTCATTCGCTACATTACCACGGTAATTTCCCCTTTGATTTATGCCTTGTAATCGATGTCTGTAATAAAAATATATATCAGAAAGGAAGGGAGAATCCTAATTGACATTTACATTCACCTGGAAGTACCTATTTCTCTATTTATTGCCGAGATTTTCTACCTATAAAAAATTAGCCTGTAAGTTAGCAGCAGTCAGCCTAAAGTGTCATTGTCAACCCTTCCCTTCTCAGATAAGCCACGGCATTTAGTTCCTTGTCCACTGCAGAGACAACATGTCGCACTCGCGCCCCGCCATTCCTGCCGCTTCTGCGCCCATTGCAAAGGGCCCCGTGACCTCTACCCCCAAGAAAAGTGTTGAGGCAAGCAGGAAAGGCCTCAGTGACTCTGCAGTGGCATGAGAACTTGCTGAATTGTCGATGATAATAATGGACAGCGATTTTGACGATTCCGGTGAATCGTGTGATGAGCCGGGTGAACTTATCGCGCCAGAAACAGCGACAACAAGTGCTCCTACCAGTGAATCTGTGTGTAGCTCCAAGGGAAAGGAGCCTTTAGTGCAGGAAGGAAAAGAATTTGGGAAGGGAGTGAAAAGGCGGCGTGTTAGCCCCAGAACAATGCCCCCACGTGACCCAGCCCGCCATGAGTCACGAGATCATTCACCTCCCCGTTCCCCAAGCCCCGCTTTACTCATCTCGTCATCATCGTCGGCTGAGTTATCTCCGGAGTCTTCATCATCGGAGTCACCACCAGCATCAACAGTGAAGGCCGGCCGTAGAGGTAGAGGTAGATCTAAGAGAGTGAGAAGTAGTGTAGCTAGTAGGGCAAGGGCTGCTAGTGCTGTACGGCAACCTAGGGTCAGTGCGAGTGACCTTGACTGTGATAAGCCTCCCTCTCAGCCAACCTCCACCACCACCACCACCACCACCATCCCTCCACCGCCACGCCAGGGAATCCTGGACGCCTTCGCGTGGACGGAAGGGTCAGATTTTGTCCCCGAAAACCTGGTTTTCGATGAGAGCTCGTCAGGAGTTCAGCCTACCTTCACTATGGACGAAAATGCTGAGTGTGTCGACTACCTTTTGGCCTTCCTAGATGACGAAGTCATGCAGCACATATGTGATGAGACTAACAGGTTCGAATCACAACGTGCTGCTAGTGGTACAGGTGCAGCCAAGATGCAACAGTGGACCATGCTGGGAGTGCAGGAGCTGTATGTGTTCTTTGCCCTCATGCTTCTTATGCCACACTCCAAGAAGCATGAGTTGGAAGAATACTGGTCCATGGACCCCTTACTACCCTCACCGACCTTCAACAAGTACATGGCCAGAGATCGCTTCCGGAACATCATGGGAAACCTGCACTTTGCCGATAATGATGTACCTTCCCAAACCGACCCACTCTGGAAGATCCGGGAGATTCTGAACAGAATGAAGGATAAGTTCATGTCATTCTTCCACCCATTTCAGAAGGTTGTCATTGATGAGTCCTTGGTTCTGTTCAGAGGACGTCTTCGGTTTGTCCAGTACATTCCAAGCAAACGCCATCGCTTTGGAATTAAGTTCTTTGTACTGTGCGACTGTAAGACGGGGTACATCCTTGACTTCGTCATCTATTCAGCCAGCACTGTCGATCTCGATAAAACACACCCACTTGGCTTCTCAGGCTGTGTAGTGAAAGTGCTCCTAGAAAAGTATTTTGGTGGGAATCATGTGCTGTATACAGACAACTACTATACAGCACCGAAACTTGCCAAATACCTTTCTGAGCACGGCATTGGCTCCTGCGGCACTGTCAAAAGTAATCGTGCCAACTTCCCCAAATTCCCAGAGGCATGAAACTCGCAGCGAGGAGACGTGCACCTACGCAAGTCTGAGAAGATGCTGGCAATACGGTGGCATGACAAGAGAGTCGTGCACATGCTCACCACCGTACATAAGGGGGAGATGAGAGACAGTGGGAAGGTCGACCGTAGGACAGGCGAACCTGTGATGAAACCTGATGCTGTGTTGGACTATAATATAAACATGCGGCTGGTGGACAAGTCCGACTTGATGATTGGTGAGATCGACTGCCTCAGGAAGAATACTAGGTGGTACAGGAAAGTTTTTCTGCATCTCATAGATATGACGATGCTGAACGCCTTCATCCTGTACAAGATGAAGGTAAAGCCACCCAAGTCCTTCTCCCTGAGGTTGTTCGCCAGGACTTGTGTCCAGCAGCTGCTGGAAAAATATGGTAAGGTGCAAGCAGCAACTCCAAGGCGCCATCCAGTTACACTTCCCGACCGACTTGAGCAGAGGGCGTATATGGATCGGCACAGACTTGAGCTAATGCCTGCCACAGGGAAAAGGAAGGCTGCGATTCGCAGGTGTCAGGTATGTGCGCATACCACACGCCGCACACCTGAGCATAAACGCACCTCTTGGCAGTGCGCTGAATGCCAGGTTCCCCTCTGTGTAACCTGCTTCTTCGATTATCACAGCCAGAAGCAGTTCTAACAGTGCAAGTGTGGAAGCAGAATTATTTGGAAATAATGTGTAAATAATGTGTAAATAATGTGTAAATAGCAGGTGAAAGCAATGGATGTTCAGTTCATATGATTGAACAGTGTACTATAGTTTCATCTTACTGAAAGTGACAGTGAATAACATATTGTAAGTAAAATAGAAGGGTAAATATTGAAAATAGAATAGAAAATGTAAATAGTAATGTAAGTAATTAGTAATATAAGAATATGAGTACAAATAATTTATGTTATAACAGTGAGAGTGAATCCGTGGCTCTCTAAAAAATAGAATGACTTCAGTGACAATAAAATAATACGACTGAATGAAACTTATGGAGAAAGACTCCAGATATATATAAGTGTGATATAGTAATAGAAATATAAAGTGTGAGGGGTTTTATGAATAATAAATGACAGAGTGCCTAGAGCGAACTAGCGCAAGTGCGGCGATCAGACGCGCTCGTAATTTCCATTGCTTTCACACTGTTTTATTTTTTAGTATGGATCCCAAACTACTTGAAAATGGTAGAATAGTGTTTATAGTGTTTGTATCTGGCTGTGGTAATCATATAACGGGTTGTCGGGAAGTGTAAAGTGGAGACTTAGTTACCCTACTTCAGAGGTCTCCACAAGTCCTACGGAAACTGACGAAGGCTCAACAATCATTCCAGGAGAAAGCTGAAGGTATGTGCTATAAGCATATATAATTTTATTATTCTAGGACTAATAACTGATTTTTAGCAAATATTTTTTGAGAGTCTGTCGGAGCCCAAATAACCCCGCGGGACACGCAAGTAATTGGTAAACAAGCCCGCGGTGTAGGGGTTAACCTGCCCCATCCCGACCACTTTTCCACCACTGACTCCCCCCAATCCCGACCATTTATGGAAAAAAATTTTGGGGGCTCAAACCTTCGCTTTTGGTGAGAAACATTGAAAATTCATAGAGAAATCGCTCACCTGAGGTTTAAAAGTACTCGATCCAGGTAGGAGTTCCTCCTTACCTTACAGGGTTTTCTATCAGGCTGGCTGCAAAGAAAACGAGTTCTGTGGGAGGATAACTATTCCACACCACTCATAAACGGTATTTATTTATTTATTTGGTACGAATTTAATTGTAGTACGAGAGTATATTGGTTTTCAAACGGTAATATAGGCATTATAAGCATTGTTTCACTCACTAACTCATCACCATTCCTGACCTTTTTTTGCCACATTACCTGACCATCATTTCTGACTGTTTCTTCCTCTAATGTTTGTCCTCCACATTGTCATCGATTGGGGAATCACTCTGGCCCTGAATTTCATACCGTGGCATGACATGGCTTTACTGGCCAGGACACTGATAACAGGTGAATTGCTGAGAAAAGGGCATGCAGGGGGGAGGAGGAGGTCATGCTGGGTAAGGCATTGTCCCTCCCTGGCATCTTGTGGAGGAAGGTGTCCCGTGAATACGTGCCAAAAATCACTCGCGAAAATTGAAAATGGTGCAAATTAGGGACCTTGCAATTGATTCGCGTTTATGTACGTCGACGGGATTGGCAGTGACAAAACGTGTGGACGTTAATTC
This sequence comes from Coenobita brevimanus, assembly GCF_032717465.1. Lineage (NCBI taxonomy): Eukaryota > Metazoa > Arthropoda > Malacostraca > Decapoda > Coenobitidae > Coenobita > Coenobita brevimanus. Next base: position 6,520,435 of record NC_136970.1, read on the forward strand.
ACGTCGACGGGACGCCCCGGGTTAAAAAAACTAAAGATGCTATAAATTATAGTTGCATTCAAAATCGAATGCTGATTATAAGGCTGGTAAATATTTGTCTTTGTCTTTCTTGCTGTAATGGACTGCTTGATATGTGGACATGACATCATCTGAACCAGACACTATAAAAACTGCTATGGTTGAAAGTCAACACCTCACATCATTAACTGGACAAAAATGGACCCTATTCACCACTGACCAGCAGCTCTGTCAGGTGGCTGTTAGCACAACCTGGGTGGACAGCAACCTCTTCAGTAAATTTGTCCCAAGGCTTGGCAGTATGCACATGACAATGAGCTTTGCAGGTGCTGTGGGTGTACTGATGGCAGGAGGTGGCCTTGAGGCCATTCTAAAGTCTACATTTGCTAGAGTGCCTAAACTGCTTTCTGGCAAGAAGTTCCCTCAAAATGTAAGAGCACTGCACCTTGTTGCAGAGGGACTTTTGCATCCAATACTGGTCGGTCAGGAATTACACACAGTAATGGAGCTCAGTGACTACCTTGATGCCAAAAGCCCGCAAAGTAACACAACCAAACTATGGATGGACAGCCTCATCAAACCTGTATTCATCATGATGGCAGTTATTCGAGCAGAGAGGGAAGGTGACAGGCCACTCCATTTGTTTGCAGTGGAAAAGATGCTCCCATATTTTTTCGCATCAGGTCATGTCAGTTATGCACGCTATGGGCTCTATTATCCACGGTCTATGCAATGTCTTGATCCCAAACTTCTGAAGAGGCTTATGTCTGCAGAGCATGTCAAGCATCACCAAGATGGCCTATGGAATGCTATATGGTCAGATCTCTTCATTGAGATCACCTACATGCGATATGGCAAAGGACCATCTGGCATCATAGGATCTACTTTGAATGAATCCACTCTAGCCATTTGGGCACTGTCTCACATGTGCACAGGTGATGAATGACCTGGAAGCAATGAAAGATGAAGAAGCTCAAGATGTTGTCACCTCCCACAAGGAGGAGCAACTGACACACATCACAGCAGATGTGACTGGTAGAATGAACATACATCATGCTCTTTCAACATGCATTGACATATTTGACAATGATAAGCATCCAGTCTCTGGTCTTGTTGATATATTTTTTGGGCGAATTGTTGATGATCCTACAGTTAATGTTCATTCGTTGCCTCAAAATCGGAACTGCCTAGTGGTTAGAATATGAGAGCCTATGGTCATCAGGGTTCCACAACAAGTTGAAATGTCAAGACCATAGCAGCTGCAATGACATGTACTACTAAGGTTGGCCAAAGTCACATCATTGTTGATATTGAATTAATCTGTGCACATGTCACTGCGATAATGGCATCATCTACAGAGACTATGTCCATAGATAGACTATTCTGTCATGAACTGGCTCCACACCCAGCTTCTCTCGTTAACCCGTAAGCTTCGAAACACCTATACCTGGACATTCCTGAGTGTGTGCGATACACCCAAATCTAGCCCAGACCTACTTCCCAAAGTGGGACATTATGGGTCACAGCGACACCTGTCAGCCCCTTTTCACCATCTCCCGGGTCAGTCACCTGCCAGTCACGAAGAAGGGTGGATGTAGCCAAGGCCCATAAAACCAAGAGGTCGACTCAGCAGCCAGAGTACGCATGTAGGCGGGGTTTGGGTTGAGAAAACCGTGACGTAGCGGGTAGGACTCGAGTGGCCAGATGTCACCGCCTCTCTCTCTCTCTCTCTCCCCAATCACGTTTTTCTTTTACCCATTCTCTTTTTTCACCTACAAACCTATCCCTTTCCACTATTATTTCATTTCTTTCATTTTCCCAAACACTTCTTTTTTTTTACCCATTCTGTTGCGCTCAAGTGATGCAGCAGCTTCATCTGTAGCATTTGTTTCTGCTATTATTTTTCCCCTCTTCTTCTGGCATTCACTTCATCAACTGTAATGGAGTCTGTGACAATAATTAGTTTCATGGTAAAATCGTACAAGTAAATTTAACTTCAATATAATAATATTTCATTTACCGTCTTACGTGGGGAGAGAGAGAGAGAGAGTGAGAGAGAGAGAGAGAGAGAGAGAGAGAGAGAGAGAGAGAGAGAAATTTGGGAGGTGGGGGGAGAGGATGAATGAATCACTGCCAACAGTTGTCAGTTAGGTATATCATTTCGTGAATTTGATGTGCATTAATCTTCTAACTCTCCGTTAAATACTCGAGAACATAAGAAGAGAAGATAACTGCGTATCTGACAGTTCATTTTAACATGACAAAATTAACATTTATTATTTGTGTAGAAACATTATGATGGAAACATTGAAAGGATTATACGTGAGGTCAAGGCCATACTTAATCTCTCTCTCCCTCTCTCTCTCTCTCTCTCTCTCAAAGTGGATAGCACGAATACATGTAATAATAATAATAAAATAACAATAATAATAATAATAATTATTATTATTATTATAACAATAATAATAAAACTAAAATAAATAATAATGGTAATAATAATCATAATAATGAGTTTAAACTAAAGTAATAAAAACTATTGTAATATTAATAACCACCATCAGCATCGATGTGAAAATGATAAATTATTTTAGAGGTGTGGTCAAGGCCATAATTTACCCTCTCTCTCTATCTCTCTCAAATTAAAATGGATAACACGAATACATGTAAT
>NC_136970.1:6528220-6616587 GCF_032717465.1 Coenobita brevimanus
TATGTGCAGCATGTTATGTGGTGTGTGGAGTGAAGAAAAGACAGAAGGGGGTGCAAGGAAGAACATGATGGAATGAAGAGGTGAGAGAGGCTGTGGCACAAAAGAAGAAAGCATACAATGAATGAATGAGAAATAGGGGCGTGGACGATGTTGAAAGGCGGAAAAGAGAGTTATATGTAGAAAGGAAGAGAGAGGTGAAAAGACTAGTAAGAGAGTAAGAAGAGAGTGGATAAGGAATTTGGAAGGAATTTGAGTGTAAAGTTGAGGGACTGTAAGAAAATGTTCTGGAAAGAGGTGAAGAGAGTAAGGCAGGGTGGCAGTGAAATTAGTAGGGGAGTGAAAGATAAAATGGTATATTACTAGTGGAGAAGGGAGAAAAAGTGAGCTGATGGAGAGAACACTTCAAGGAATTGTTGAACATAGAGAATGGAAGTAATGCGAGTATAAGTGACTGGGGAATGCCTGGGAGAAGGAGGGAGGTGAGAAGACAGGAAGAAATCAGTAGGATAGAAGTTGTGGTAGCAATGAAGAAAGTCAAATTGGGGAAAGCCCCAGGAATTAATGGAGCGTGTGGTGAAATGCAGAAGCATTCGCCAGACGTAGTAGTAGAATGAATGTGGAAGATGTGCAGATGCCTGGGAGGAAGGTAGAGTCCCGGAGGATTGGAAGCAAGGTATAATTATTCCCTTGTACAAAGGAAAAGGGGAAAAAGAAGTGTGTGGTAATCATAGGGGCATTTGTCTTCTTAGTGTAATAAGAAAAGTGTATGGTAGGATACATACTGACAGAGTTAGGGAAATAACAGAGGACTTAGTTGGAGAACAGGGAGGCTTTTGGAAGGGAAGAGTTTGTGTAGATCAGATATTCATTCTTAGATCTTTAGTGGAAAAGTTTCAAGAGAAGGGAAAGAAGTTGTATGCGGCCTTGATGGATTTGGAGAAAGCATATGACAGGGTGGATAGACATGGACTTTGTAAAGTATTAAGAATATACGGAGTAGATGGGAAGTTGTTGAATGCTGTGAAGAGTATGAATGATGGTGCTAAGGATGCAGTGCATGTGGATGGTGAACTAAGTGAATTTTTCTGTTTGAATGTTTGGTTGAAACAGGGATGTGTCATGTCTCCATGGTTGTTCAATCTGTACATGGATGGGGTAATAAAAGAGATACAAGGTAGGGCAGTGGATGTTAGAGTGGCCTTAGTGAGACAGCGTAGTGTTTGGAAACTCCCTGTACTGTTGTTTGCAGATGATACTGTGTTGTTAAGTGAATACGAAGGGGAGCTGCAAGGTTTGGTGGATGAATTTGGGAGAGTGTGTAAGAAACAGAATCTAAAGCTGAATGTAGGGAAGAGTAAACTTATGGTCTTTGAGAGAGAGGAAGTCAGTGAATGTACAGTGAGGTTGGATCGTGAGGAAATGGAAAAGGTGAGTACGTTTAAGTACTTGGGGAGTGTGATGAGTAAGGATGGAAGTTTGGAGGGTGAAGTGCTTGAAAGGGTACAGCAGAGAAGAAAGGTTGCTGGTTCCTTGAAAGCACTGATAAGACACAGGGAAGTGAGCATGGAAGTGAAAAGGTTACTACATGACAGTATTGTGATACCAACTCTAACGTCTGGAAGTGAAGCATGGGCGTTGTTGGAAGGACACAAATCAAGAGTGAGAGGATTGGAAATGAGTTATTTGACAGGAGCCTGTGGAATCACATGGAGAGACAGGCTGACAAATGAGGATATAAAGGAGCATTGTGGTGTGGATGTGGATGTGATAGGAAGCGTTAGGAGGAACACATTGAGGTGGTTTGGCCATGTGGAGGGTGAGAGAGAGTGTATGTGAGTGAGGCGGAGGGGGGGAGAGGAGGGGGGGAGAGGAGGAGGAGGCCGAGGATGAGATGGAAGGATGGAGTGGAGAGGTATATGAAAGTGGAGGGTGTGAGTTGGGAGTAGGGCAGTGAAATGGCGGGGGACAGGGCGACGTGGAGGCGATTTGTTTGTGGCCAACCCGTACGGGATTAAGGCGTCAGGCAATAGACAGATAGATTGATAGGTCCAGCTTATCCTTGGCTGTGTTATAATGTAATAGCCTGTATGATGCGACGGTGCATAAAACACGCCTTACTTAACATAAAATTGCATTCTTCACTGTCCTGTTTTATGTTTGTGTTAACTGAAAACTGGACCTCATTCAGACTGCTGAGAGGTGAAAATGTGTTCAATGGTCAGTCAGTATAGCCAACAAAACCTCGACTTTGGCTTCTACCTTTGCATGAGTGTGAATAGGTCGATGAAGTATGTTACCAGATTCCATGCACAAACACAAGACTATACGCATTTTTACACTATCGCAGCAGCACCACACCACCGATACCTGTATATTATGTGTAGCCGAGGTTACATACTAAAACCTTGTGTTATAATGGCAGACAACGGACGGACATGCATATTGTGGCCAGTGTTGCAACTCGTTATATATCCGTTTATCACACACAAACGTTGCAGACGTCATCTACTGTGTTACCATGGGACTGGATTGGCCAGTTGCATTACTGGACCCCTGCACAAACAAGGCTAGAATACGCAATTTTCCTAGCAACATCACACAACCGAAACGTTTTTGTAACAGTGAATGCTGGACTGATACTATCCTTGCAATTTCATGAGAGGCAATGGACACAAAGTATATCAATCGTAGGACAAAGGAAAGCAGAACCTAATATATCATGATGTGTAATGTGTATCGTAAACTGTGGTGGTGGTGACTGTAGATGGGATGAGAAACGTCATCATCGTATAGTCGTTTAGAGCCATCATATGAGATTTATAACAACCTCAAGTTCGGCAATAAATTTTATTACTGATACCCGTTATGCCGTGTCCTATGATGCTGAACATTGAAAACAATATTCCCAAGGCAGTTAGAAATAGAACAAAATATTTGGTAGGTAAGGGGGGACTTGAGGAGAGGTTGGTCAGTGGGACGGGGTATTATGAGAGGAAGGAAATGTTGCAGGAATACAGTAGAAAGGGGGGCAGGGGCTTGACCACTCTTCTTATTGGCAAGGTGTGTGTGGAAACAGACTGGTGTGGAGTAGGAGCGAGAGAGGTGGGCAGGTGGGAGTGTGGTCATCACCAACATGTGATATTTGGTGATGGTAAGAGAAATGTTGTTCCCTCTGGATGAACAGTGTTTGAGTGTAGACACAATTAAACAATATGATGTGTCTGGAGCTAAGGGGGATATGAATTTGTAATATTTGTATGAAAACTAATGTATGAATGTTTTAATGAGAATATGATAAACGATGATCCATGTTTGTGGATGTTGTGTTACAACCATCCAAACTAATGAAACGGCCCCTCGAAGTAAGCGACATAATTTCTGGAGTTCACACCCGTAACACCGTTATTTCAATTATTATAATACCAGAATTGCATTCATTATGCAAATGCAGTATTGCATTACCTCAGCATGATCCATCAGTGTAATGACTGCACAACATTTTCGCACAACAAGCCAATAACTGTCCAACACTCAAAGTAGCTATTATTCTATGAATAGGACATCTACTTATACCAAGGTTTGTGAATTTAATGACTGCTTTTTCTCACAATAAAACAGACTGGATGATGCACAACATGGCATGACCGTTTTGTCAAATGCATCATCATGAATCATTTGTGGCCACCCTGGTTCGGCCACAAAAATGTTACAGCAGTTGAGTCACACACACACTAGAATCAGGTGAACCACGTTTTGAGACACCGGGCATCTCACTAAGACACTTATGCACAACAACAGTTGTTCAAAACATTGTACAACGAACATTAAGACTCCAGCATTCATCCAGCACACGTTATTGCATACGGAGTTACAGATCACCTCAGAACATCTGTATAATCACAGCCTGCATCTGAATTTCGCCACCAGAGGGCCGGACATAAACAAATCATTGCTGTGTGTGGCTCATATTCCTGGTTTTTCGGTTGGTCCTTGCCTTCCAACACCCTTCTGTTATTGCAGGGAGCAACATAAAGGTCTAGTGCTTACTTCACCGTTGGTTGTGTTTTTCTGGTGTTTGGATTTTGCCTGTAGTTTGGGGGGGGGGGGAATTAGTACAGCAGATGAGGCCCCCCTGGTCGGGTTTTCTCGTTTCTGCGCATGTGCAGTACGACCTGTGTGACGTCATGGAAGAGTCACTCCATCTCCCCTGCTACCATTGGTCTGTTCTGTCATGCTGGTGAAGCTGATGTCCCACTCATCCTGCTACCTGCTTAGGTGTGCAGCATGGAGTACTCAGGCCCTGCCACCCTCAAGGAGCTTGAAGCTGACATGGCGTTGAGTGACGAGGATGAAATGACTCAGAGTGACTGGCCACAGCTACCATAAAGTAGTTGCAATGTCTCTCTAACTGGGGAATTAGCTACGGAACCAGCACTATCTGTACCTGCCGCATCCCACCTCGTCGGCCAGTCATTTTCCTCTGCCAAGCACCCCATGCATGTCACCTCAGACAGCAACAGTGAGCCTTCATCCCCTGCTACTAAATCCTCCAAGCGGCAGGAGACTTCTGATCCTCTGCAGAGGGCATCTGCCCTTGGATACAAAACTTCTCGCCTCCCGCAGCTTGTTCAATCTCCCCAAGTTTCGCCATTGCTTCCGGCATCTACGCCTCTGGCATTCACACCCAGGGCTGACTATATCAAGCTTTTATTCAAAGACAACCCAACTGTGGACATCAAACTTCGATGGTTGTCTGAGGTCAATCGTGCTTTTCACCTTGACTGTACTCAAGCTGAGGTCAAGATGTCTGCAATCACTTCCCATTTTGTCTACATCTCCAGGCGTCACAGGGACATTGTAGATAGCGAAACTAAAGGGAAGTTCCTATCCCTTTCTTTGGAAATTCACGACCCACCTGGGAGGCCCAGCATGTTTCCTACTTACCTCCTTACACGTTATCCTGTCTGCATTGATTCCAACTTGGCCAAGTAGACAGGTATCTACTCAGCCTGACATTTCCACCAGAATGGCACTCCTGTCAACTGGCTGGTAGTCACCTGGAGCCTTCCTAACCCACCACCACCAATTGACACCTTACTTCCTTCCCTGCCTCCCATCTTGTGAGTTTCGCAAGATGGACGACAAGCAATCATGGTGCTTTCGATGCTGGGGCATTGGTCACATCTCCCGGTATTGCTCTGCGCCAGAACAGTGTACATGGTGCTCTGGCCAGCACGACTCTTGGACGTGTCCTCACCGACCTCCTCCACCTGCTTCTGATACAGCCTCGATGCAAACCAACCTGCCACCTCCAGATACCTTTCACTGGAAATGTCCCCGATGTCATCAAGAAGGGGTTAATTTTTGGCATAGCTGCACTAGACACTGGGCTAACCCTGTCCCCATTGCTAAGGGTGGGGCTCCACTAGCGTCACCACCACCACCACTTCTCGCTGCCGCTCCCCCTGCATGCACTGTTGGTTTGGACTCAGCTGCAGTCACTGAAGTTTGCGATGCTGTTGCCACTCTCAGGACTCGGATTAGCTCACTGTTACATAGCCTATGATTTCATCATCCTTCATATAATTCTAACGTACAGTATGCTGCATGTTTGATCACGATTCGCCTCGTGGCTTCCATAGTGACCAGGCTTGCGTGTTCTACCTCACTCCCCCCTTCTTTCCCTTATAGTAAAGTCGTTCTTTCTGTTGTTCAGAGCAGGAGTGTCAACTCTTCGTCCTCTGTGCCCTCATTTGACCGTCCTTCTTGCAAGTTGAATCAAGCTCTGCCGACCCCTATATAATGAGCTCAGTCTCTGCATTAATTGTCACTTAGATCTACTTCTCATTTTGTTCACATCTCTGTCCTCCCCTGTATAGTGTATTATCTTTGTGAGTGCTCAGGAAGTCTCCAACCATCTAGCTGCTGCATAATTTGAGTATAAGTGTTGTTACCATTTTTCTTGTACTGTATGGCCTAGGGTGTTGATTCGTGGGCCTGGTAAGGTTTTTGTGATTCATGTAGAGTTTTAATGTCAGCCAATATTAATAATATTTTGTCTCTGTAATAATATTATATCTTGCTTTAACTGAGCATTATCCGGTTTTCTCATTTATTAGGGCTGACTTAGATAAATTTGCTCTTGCTAAATTCATGTTAATAGAGGCTATTGCAGTTAACCATATCTTTAACCTGTTTTTGCCGTTACATTATCCTTATGAGTCCTGAATGTTTAGTTGTTAATTTGAGCATTAAACTTTAACTTGTAATTTTACCTAAGTCTTTTGTTTTGAACCTGGAACTTTGCGGGACAGTAGTGATTTTAGTATTCTCACTTGAAGTGTTCATTATCTCTCTCTGTTCCGTAACATCACTTACAGCACATTTCGATGCAACAGAAGCCTGCTTTGATGGCTTGGTTAGCAAGCAAGCCACACTTGAGACAATATTAAATTCACTGGTTGAATCACAACAAGTCATCATTACTACTGTCACCACCCTTACGAAGAAGCTGGACTACATTGTCACTCCCACTGGCCGACTGAATGCTCCCCCGAGGGAGTCTTCCCCTCATGGCACGCCGCATAGCACTTCTCATGCCACCACCACTTCCTCATCTGGCCCTCGCAAATGTCATGGCAAAATTTGGTAACATGTCACAACTGCATGTCGTCTCTTGGAATGCCTGTGTTGTTACTAACCGGTCTAAATTTCCTGCACTCAAAGGATATGTATACAGTCGCCACTCGGATATCATTTTCATTCAGGAATCCTTTGTTGCTAGTGCGCTACTTGGGGTAGAGGCACCCACTCTCGGTGGTTATGTTTCTTACGTCCATCGTGTTAGGAATGGACTTGTCACGTATGTCCACTCCTTCATCCAGCATCGTTTCCTCCAAAGCCCTGTAGATGACGAGACAACATTCCAGCTTCTTGAGGTCACCACTGGAAGCAGCACAATTCAGTTGTGCAATGGGTACTCTATGGCAGGCTGGTTGAACACAGCTGCTCTCCCAGCTCGTACCATCCTTGGCATGATATACATGGGGGATTATATTGCCCGACACCCTGCTTTGGGGGGCCTTTCTGCCACCGTTATCTGTAATGGGACTAAACTTTTTGAGTATAGTTGTCGTAATCAGCTCTCCCGCTGGGACACCGGTGGGGCCACACACTCTCGAGAAGGCACATTAGATCACATCCTTACATCCGGCCTAGTGACGTCCTGGGTCATGTGTTCATCTATCCTTGTGCTCTTCTTTGATCACAATGCTCTCAGCCTTCATTATACCCTCCCTGCTACACCTTCCGTACACAGATGCACTTGCATTGCAATCCCACCCAGGTACTGCCCTACATACATCTATATGACCAACCTTCTTCCCACGTTCAACCTTCATTGTCCTGAAAAGTTGTATTCATCACTTGTCAGCTCCACGCATGACTTCTACACCCATTATGTCAGCAGGCCACACATTACATCCCATCATGATGCCCACACCTGGACACTGGATAATCGCATCGCTCAGGCAGAGAGGAAGGCGGTGGAAGACTGTTTTGCCTTTCAAAGACTACCTTCCCCCGAGAGTCTCCATCAGTATCAATTGTCGAGGGATGATTGAAATGCTATCCAGCACTGCGTTTATACAGATTCGTGGCATAATCTCATCGATAGCATCAACCATCAAATGACTGTTGGTTCCATGTGGCGCCTTATCAACAAGGTTGTCAAGAAGAAGCACCCTAGTGTCCCTCCACCACGGTCCAGCACTGTACGCACAGGATCTTGTAGATGCCTGGTCTGCACAGTCACGGGCTTGCACCCTTCCTGCACACATACAGGATGTGTTCTCCACCCAGAAAAACTTTCATGCACTCCATCTCACTGCCGGTTTACTGAGGACAGACGATGAGGATGGTGTGGTTATAACTGACAATGAACTCCAAAGGGCCCTTGCCAGGGGTAGAGTAACAGCTCCAGGTGATGATGGTATCACTTTTTCTGTCCTTTGTGTCCTCCTGAAAGTTCCTGGTACTGTAATCCTCTTCTTCAGCTGTTCAACCTTTGCATCCGTCTTGGATATGTGCCACAAGCCTGGACCTGCAGTACAATCGTGCCTATTCCTAAACCTGGCACTGATAAATTCCGACCTGTTTCCCTCACCTCCTGCTTCAGTAAAGTACTGGAATGCATCCTTCTTACAAGACTCTTTTTTAGGCTGCAGGACAAGCTCTCGCCCCAACTGTACAGCTTTTTACCACAGCGAGGGACACACCACTGCCCACACCAGTGTAGTAGCCTTGATTGATTTAAAGAGTGCATTTGATGTCGCCAACAGAGACATCATCCTCGACCATCTAGTGGATTTTGGAGTTAAGGGAAACCTGCTGCAATGGATATGTGGTTACCTGTCTAATAGGTCCTCTTGTGTTCTTTTTAAGGTCGCATACAGCACTCCTAAGGATTTCAAGCTTGGTACTCCACAAGGTGGTGTCCTTAATCCTTTTTTGTTTGATGGATCCTCATACATTGTCTACTCACCCTCCTTCCTGACATCCCTGGAACCATGATTACTTGCTACACTGATGACATCTGCATTTATTCAAATTCTCTTGCAGATCTGCAACGTTTCCTTCACTTGTTTCACGAGTCGGCTTCATATGCGGACTCTTTATCTCTCCAGAAAAGAGTAAAATCTTCACTTCCCGTCCAGCAAGAACGCTGCCTGTATTCTCTGTTGGGGATTGTGTTATCCCTCTGTGCACACAGTACCTTTATCTGGGGGCACCTGTACAGATTTTTCCCTCCATTCCTGCAAGACAACACATGCATCCGATTGTTCAGGATCTGCGGACCCGGCTACAGTGGCGCCTAAAACCTCTCGAGTGGCTCACTAATTATGCTGCCGGGGTGTCTATTCCCGTAGTACGAACCATATACATAGCATTCATTTGATCAGTTGTTGATCATCTCTCCCCTGCTCTTTGTCAACTTTCCAGAACAGCCTTACAACCTCTTGAGATGTTCCAAAACGCAGTAAAGAGACTCATCCTGGGCTGCCCTGGCACCACCAAAATTGTCAACATGCAACTTGAACCAACCTTCCACCACTTGCTGAGAGAATATAATCCATGGTTACATACTTCAGCATTAAATGCCTGCATTATCCTCACCTTTCTCCCCACTACCCTCATCATTCGGACATCCCTTGATCCCACTGCACCAAGGCCTCTGCTTCACAGTGGTGGCCGCTCACAAGTTAATACTGTTTGTTCAAACGTCCGACGGCTAAACATCAACTTATCGATGCTTGCTGAGGTGGACTATGGCGTTCCACCTTGGCAGACCCCTGTGCCTGTTATCTCATTCACTCCGGCCTCCAGACTGACCTGCCTCAGCTTCAGAAACAGCTAGCTTTGATGACCATCGCCAGGCAGTCATCTTCCCTCCCTACAACCCACCATATCTACACTGATGGCTCCCTGCAGGAGGATGGCAGTGCTGGCTGTGCTGTATTTTCCCCAAGTCTGGACCCACCTCAAGGGGGCCGGTTGGGCCATCAACTCCCAACCTCGTTGAGCTCTATGTATTGTGAACTACATGGACTCCTGGATGCAGTTACTTTATTGATACGGACGAACAACAGCAGCTTGATATCTGTGTCTCACAGCCTGCCATCCATGTCCTCTCCTCTCCCAGGCCTGCATATCAACACCTTGTTACACAGATACTCCGTCAATTAGACACTTCACCAGATCCTGTTTCAGAAATCTGCCACTAGGTTCGCTTCCGTCGCCCACCTCTGATGCAGGGTAACCATTGAAAAAGTAGCTAGTCCGTAATTTCATTTTAATTTTGACAAAGTAAAACACCCCAAAACAGATTTTACTCATGAAATTACTGAGCTGGCATGATATGCTACAAAGAAATTACAATATGGGAGCCTTTTTATTATATGTAATGTATTATAGGTGTCAGCTTTCGTCAGTTTACTCATCTCTGTCAACATAACAGAGAAGAAACCTAGGCAATTTTACTAGAACCATCCATAAAAAAGGATGACAGTGATTATTATATATGTCATTGGATAGTATCCACAAAAGAAATTAGATATGCAGCCGCAGGTTCGGCAGCACCTTTCGATATGCTGCCCTGCCTGACGTATGACTTTTCATATCAGTATGGACCTGTTGAACATCTTGATCATCTTAGTAACTAAATTCTAACATAAATAATGTTTTTACATGTTTCCTTGGCTCCATTGCACAGTTTAGTAAGTTTACACTTCAACTCCTCGTACTTTGCCGTGGTTATAGTGTCGTACAGCACTGCCGTTTGTTTGGATTAATATGGCTGATTCACCAACTAAGCAATCGTTTAATACATTATTTTCAGGGGTACTGCTTACTTCTTTAAAGCATGCTAAAATACACACATCAGAAGTCCTGAAAGTAATCTCCTTTTACTAACTGCATACGATTTATTCAAATGTATGTAAATAGACAGCACAATATTTTAGTCCCCAAGCTAAGATTCTCAGAGAGCTGGTAATTTTTTCTTTACAGGTATATAAATATGCACTGGATTGAATAGGAAGATTCTTATAAATAGCAATATTATTATAAACTTAGTATTAGGTACAATTTCAAGTCTTTAAAACCCCCCAAAAATATTTTATTTCAAGTCTTTAAAACCCCCCAAAAATATTTTATCGAGGCTGGGCGACAGTAGACCACCTGGTGGCAGACCTCTGAAACAGGGTTTGGTGAAGCCTCTAATTGGCCACTGCCCGAGATTGTTCACTGGTGGTGCACTTTCTGTGGATTCCCTTTCATATTGGTCTCACAGCCAATGACATAGCTGACCTCCTTGCAAGGACTGCCTGTGGACTGGATCTGCCCACTTTGGATGCTACTAATGCCTCCCCTACATGCTACAAGCAGATAATATGCAGAGCAGCCCACTCCCCTATTCTCCACCGTAGAAATGCTGAGCAGGCTCACAGTGCGTCCATCCAACATTATGACCACTTTCTCTCTTGTCCCCATAGATATCGTCACAGTGGTCTTACGGTTTGTCGACATAACGTGGTGTGTGCCCACCTCAGACTGGGCCACCGAGCCGTGTGGCAGGTGGCTGGGGTGGGCAACGAACCTCATTTCTCTCCTGCAAGCTGTGTGATGCACCCAATGCCAACACCCTTTTTTTTTTTTTTTTTTTTTTTTTTTTTTTTAATGCGAGGAAGAAGGAACCAAAGGCCATGAGCCCGCAGTAACAGTTCCCTCCATGAGAAAAACAAAATACAATAGAGAGCCAAATTCAAGATCCGATCATTTTGAGATGCCTGGACACACTACGTTTGAAAGACTGGAGATCATAGGCAGAAGGAAATACAGACAGAGGGAGACAGTTCCAGAGCTGACCTGTTGCATAAATGAAAGACTGGAAGTAACGGTTAACTCTTGCATTAGAGAGTTGGACAGAAAAGGGATGAGAGTTTGCTGCCAGACGGGTGCTACGCGCCCGTCGTAGAGGTGGAGGAATGCAAGCAGACAGTTCAGAGGAGCAGTGACCATTAAAGTAGCGATAGAAAAGAGATAAAGATGCAACAGTGCGGCGAAGAGACAGAGGTTGAAGGGAGTCAGTAAGAGGAGGAGAGTTAATGAGACGAAAAGCCTTTGACTCCACCCTATTGAGAAGAGCTGTATGTGGGGAGCCTCCCCACACATGAGAGTTGTACTCCACACAGGGGCGGATAAAACCCCTGTATAGAGTCAACAATTGTGCAGGGGTAAAGAAAGAGCGGAGTCGGCTTAGCACACCCAATCTCTTGGAAGCAGATTTTACAAGAGATGTAATATGATCTTTCCAAGATAAGTCCCGAGTAAATGAAACCCCAAGCATGTTCAAGGATGATGCAGGATTAATCTGAATATTATTAAACATTAGTGGGTATACCTGTGGAAGATTTTGTCGGGTTGATAAGTGTAAGAACTGAGTCTTAGATGCATTAAAGACAACCATATTATTTTTACCCCAGTCAGAGATATGAGCCAAGTCAGACATTAGGTGTGCCATAGCCTCATCCCTTGTTTCTTGAAGTAACTGTTGAGATGGGCGTTGCGGGAACCGAATGGAAAGGTGAAGGGTGGAGTCATCAGCGTATGAGTGGATAGGGTTAGATGTACAGCTTAGAAGATCATTGATGAATAAAAGGAAGAGAGTTGGTGATAGGACAGAGCCCTGAGGAACACCACTGTTGATAGATCTAGGAGAAGAACGATGGCCGTCTACGACAGCAGCTATAGAACGACCAGAAAGGAAGCTAGCGATGAAGGCACAGATAGAAGGATAGAAACCGTAGGAGGGCAGTTTGGAAATTAAAGATTTATGCCAGACTCGATCGAAAGCCTTTGATATGTCAAGTGCAATGGCAAAGCTTTCGCCAAAGTCCCGAAAGGAGGATGACCAGGAGTCTGAAAGGTAGGTGAGAAGATCGCCAGTGGAGCGTCCCTGACGGAACCCATACTGACGATCGGAAAGAAGGTTGTGATAGGAAAGATGCCTTAAAATTTTTCTATTAAGAATTGACTCGAAAACTTTTGAAATACAGGACGTTAAAGCAATTGGACGATAGTTGGAAGGTTGGGAGTGGTCACCCTTCTTTGGGACTGGCTGAATGAGAGCAAACTTCCAGCAAGAAGGAAAGGTACAAGTTGACAGACAAAGGCGAAATAGTTTGCCTAGGCAGGGTGTAAGCACAGAAGCACAGTTTTTGAGAACAACAGGAGGGACCCCATCAGTCCCATATGCCTTGTTAGTACTGAGGCCAGTAATGGCAGAAAATACATCAACTGAAGAAATTTTAATGTCAGCCATGAGGAAGTCAGAGGGGGGAAGTGATGGAGGAACAGCACCGGAATCGTCTAAGGTGGAATTGGAGGAGAAAGTCTGTGTGAAGAGATCTGCTTTATCAGTAGAAGAAATAGCTACAGAACCATCAGAGTAGAAAAGAGGAGGGAAGGATGATGAGGTAAAGTTGTTAGAAAGATTTTTGGCAAGGTGCCAGAAGGAGCGGGAAGAATTCGAGTTGGAGAGTTGAGAGCATTTAGTATGGATGAAATTATTTTTAGTAGAGCGAAGAACAGACTTAGCACGATTCCGGGCAGAAACGTAAAGATTATGTGATTCAGGGGTGGGTTGGCTCCGGTACCTTTTGTAGGCCTTCTCCTTGTTGCGGACAGCATTAGAACAAGCGTGATTAAACCAAGGCTTTCTTGCGTTAGTCAAAGGATATGAGAAAGGAATGTATACTTCCATGCCCGAGAGAATAACCTCCGTAATGCGCAAGGCACACTCAGATGGCTCACGGCCATGGAAGCAATAATCATTCCAGGGAAAATCAAAGTAGTACTGCCTGAGGGCCTCCCAGTCCGTGGCTCCAAAATGCCAGAGACGACGTTTCCCTGGAGGGTCCGCAGGCCGTACTGGAGCGATAGGACAGGTTAAGGTAATAAGGTTGTGATCGGAGGAGCCCAACAGAGAGAAAAGATTAACAGAGTAAGCAGAAGGATTAGTTGTGAGGAAGAGGTCAAGTATGTTGGAGCTCTCTCCAAGGCGGTCAGGGATACGGGTAGGGTGCTGTACAAGCTGCTCTAGGTCATTAAGGATAGAAAAGATGTAGGCTTGTTCACCAGGTGGATCCGTGAAAGGAGAGGAGAGCCAAAGGTGGTGGTGAACATTGAAATCTCCAAGAATGGAGATTTCAGAGAAAGGAGAAATGGACAGAATGTGTTCCATCGTAGAAGTAAGATAGTCGAAGAATTTTTGATAGTCAGTAGAATTAGGGGATAAGTAAACAGCACAGATATATTTAGTCAGAGAATGACAGGAAAGCCGAAGCCAGAGAGTGGAGAATTCAGAAGAATCAAGTTCAGGAACACGAGAGCAAGATAAGTCGTTGCATATGTATACACAACAGCCACCTTTGGCTTTGAAATGAGTATAGTGAAAGTAGGAGGATACAGAAAAGGGTTTGCTGTCAGTTGCCTCAGACAGCTGAGTCTCCGTTAGAAAAAGAAGGTGAGGTTTAGAGGAGGAGAGGTGGTGCTCAACAGAGCGAAAGTTTGAGGAAAGGCCACGAATGTTGCAGAAATGAAGAAGAAGAGAGTCAGACAGTGGTTCCAGGCACCTCGAGTCGTCACCGGGAGAGGGGCAGATGGCGGGGGCATTTATGGTCCCCCCCCTGGGGACTCCGAGGCTTGACCATTATTGCCTGCAATGTCCACTTGTCTGATTTAATACCACATGGTCTCACATTAGTGGACACTTGTAAACATTTGTTGGAAGATGATAACCTAGATGTTATTCTCATGCGTCATCCACACTTTGGTGGGTGTTAATTTGTTATAGCTAGACAGCGTGTCCTGCATGGCACGAGTTCCCCTGTACTCACCTCACATATGGTCGCATGGTATTGTACTAGGTTTGTCGCCTTCTGGCATAATAGATTAGTCAAATCAAATCAAAGCCTGCATCTTTATTAATGAAACACAACAAAGTTTCAATATATTTGCCCCCACCACCTCCCCCCCTCCTCTCTGTTCCACCTTGCCTCACAGTCACCTCCTTGCAGAGAAAAAATGGGTGCCAATGGCATTACTATTTGTTTTTGTCTCTACCTTTCAATATACCTACGTGGCAAACACTTGTATTTCCAGACTGAGTATGACTTGATAGTACTTTGTTTCTGTGGGTACTAGATTCTGTAGTGGAGGGAAAGCTTTGCTGGGTCTGTCCATTCACTATTACCACGATGTAAAGAAACACATTGGTGCCACATTTCACCGAACACACCACCCACTGTACTCAGAAGTGGAGTTAAGTGTATAGTTGAACAAGCAGAAACTGCAGAAAAAGTATTGGAGTATATGGCGACATTTGGCCGACGTATCTTTATAAATGAAACACTCACCCTAGAGCCTGTGTCGGGTAGAATGTGATTTGCTGAACTTTTGAGTGGTGGTGAAGCAAATACTCATATTATTCGTAAATGAAGGTTAATAACAAATATGTGGTAGGAAACATTATAAAGAGAATACTACAGTATTTAATGAACGAACGTGGAGCGTTAGCAATGTGTAAAACATAAATGGCATCATAGTACAGACGAGCAGCACGTCTATTGTTGTTGTTGTTGTTGGATATTTGCCCACCTGTTGTGGGACACGGGCAAACTAAGAGCCCATTAGTGATACGCAGAGAATAAACAAGACAGAGAGAGAGAAAAAGAAAAGGGTGAGTTGGACTTAGAATAATGACAGGGGGTGGAAGTAGCAGTCAACGAGGAGGAGGATAATCCCGTACAGTTTGTAGGAGCCTTTGAAAGGTTGCATTGCCAATGGCCCTAGCAGCATCGTACACATCATCACAGTAGTAACCAAAGCCCTCTCCAGGGGGCTCAACAAAAGCTGTTGCAGGGCAATCGAGAATGTAATGGCAGAGGGGTTCAGCAGACTGCTCGTAGCAGTTGGGGCACAGTTCAGAGTCCAAGCCAGCAATCTGACAGAAGCATAGGAATCCCATGCGTAAACGCCGGAGCCTGAACATGAGATAATTGGGTAGGCATGGAGGGATTAAGATGGGGGAATATGATGTGGCTGCAGCATACCAAGTGGCCAAGCGTGAGCCGTCGGCGACACATAGGCAATGGTCGTCCCTTGTAAATCTGTAATAATGCCAGCCACAGCAGAGAGAACTCTGGAAGCACTGGGGCGAAGCGGAAATGTAACATCAGGGAGTTATGTAGCTGCATGTGCAGCAGCATCGGCTAGTTCATTACTCTGTATCCCAACATGCCCAGGTACCCAGTGAAAAATCACAGAGCCACCCCGCTGCTGGATGAGGGAGGACACTGTAAATATGGCAGTAAGTAAGAACCGGTGGGCAACTAGAGAGAGAGATGCCAGGCATTGAAGGGAGGATAGGGAGTCAGTGTGGAGAATGACACTTCTACGTCAATGGCTATAGGCATGGCGCAAGGCACCAGGAAGAGCCACTAGCTCCGCCTGAAAGGTGGAGACACCGTGGTGATGCACCAGGATTCAGTATGGTCCCCATGAGAAAAAGCAGCTCCCGCTGAACCATCGGAGGAAACAGAGCCATCCATATAGAAGACTGCCGCACCAGAGGAGGTGAACGCAGCGAGTCTACTGAGACTCTCCTGCCAAAGGATGGCCGGGATCGAGTGGCGAGGCTTCATGTCGGTGGGACTGATAACGGTGAAAGGGGGAGGCTCCCAGGGTGCAGGAGGTTCGTAGCCTAGACATACCAATTCTGGATCTTGGCACATCTCTGGTGCCACACCTAACTTGTGAAAGAGAGCTGCCATGCTTAGAGCCCAATCCCGAGGGGGGGACGGGTCTGGGGGCCTACTAGCCAGGCGTTTGAGCAGAATGAAGACATGTAGCATCAGGTGAAGATTCACTAAACAAAACGTTTCTGCCAGTGCACGCAGTGCGATCCGGTGGGCGAGTGATGGAAGCCCACTCTCCATACGTAAACTGACCACTCGGGTCCAGCATGGAGTGCCCAGCATAACCCGAAGGGCGTCATTTTGGAGTACCTCCAAGGACTGGAGATAGGGGAGGCCAGCCCTGGGAGGCAGATCACACTGTAACCGACTAGGAAGTGGACTGCGTGGACATAGAAAGTACGCAGAACTGCGTATGACGCCCCTAAGCTGCGGCAAGAGAGGTAGCAGAGAGCAGAAATGCGGGAGGCGGCCTGCTCTCGTAAGTATCTCAAGTGTCAGGCGAAGACTCCTAGCTTAGACTCTGTCGGGTGAGGAGGTCTGGCCGATTTCTCTCGAGCTCTGAACTCTGGTTCGTTTACTCGTGACGATTTTCGCCTGTTTTCCTCGTTTTTTGCCTGTTTAGGACTTAGTCCCTGGCATAGAGGAAGAATTTTTGCTACTTTCCAGGTTTTTTCTCGGACTTAGTCTCCGATTGCCTGGGTGTGAGTGGGAGTGTGCGTGTGTTGTGACTGTGTGTGTGGGTGTTTTTTTTTTTTTTTGGCCTGCCGTTAGTGTCCCTCACCGTAGTACGACGCCGAACCCTGAAGGGGTGCCGTTAGGGCACTTCCATGAAGGGGGGCCTTTAGGGCCTGGTTATAGGAGGCGGTGAGGGCGGCTCTGTTAGATTAGGGAAGACCCGAAAGGGGCAGTGGCGGGGCCTCCCATCGCCCTTTAGAGGGCGGGGAGCATAGGTTGCCCGTCACTGTAGGGACCTGGCCACTTTTGCTGTTTTTTGTTTGTTTGTGCTGTTTGAGTGGTTGTGTGTGTGAGGTGTGTGTGTGTGTGTGTGTTTTGAGTTTTTTTTGGCTGCTGCTGTGAGCAGATGAAGGGATCCAGCATCCCTAGGCCCCAGGGGCATTCCCGCCTCCCGCTTCCTCAGTCGAGGCCCTCCATCCCGTGTCCTGCCACAGGCACGAAGCGGGAGCGTCACAGCTCTGACTCGAGCTCCCACTCGTCAGCTCACAAGGTTTCCTGTGCCAACCCCTCTCTACCCAAGTCTGCGGGAGTGGTGCCTTGCTCGCGTGGTGCCTCTACCCGTTCTGCTAAGGCAGCCCGCAGACATGAGGCTATGGAGGAGGTTGCACCTGCTCCTCCCTCTCTCTCTTCCACCAAGGGCACTTCAGCTTCCCTACGTGCAGTTGCCAGCCCTAATCCACGGCAAGGCACCCCCGTGAACCGAGCCCTCGGTCCGCAGCCTCGCGCTCCCACCTGCGCACCCTCTCACGAGCCTAGGCCGGCTAGGTCTCCTCGTATTCTCGAGCGGCTGGAGGTCCCGTCGGAGGCTCCTGCTGCGACTCAGATCTCCCCCTCTGCTGAACCTGCTCTGCATGATGATGAGGGTTTCACCCCCGTGGTACGCAAGGGATCGAGGCGTGCTCGCCAGGGAAACGGCCCTTCTCCGGCAGTACGCACTGGGTCTCCCATCAAGGGTCCCTCTGCTGCTCGTCCCTCCGTGACAGTAGCTGTGCGTCCGCCGCCCCGCTCTGCATTCCCAGCTTTCCGTGTGCCGGTACAGGACGGGCATGCGACGAGTTACGACGCCGTCGCTGCACTAGAGCGTCACCTGCCAGGGCTACGCTGCTCCAACCTGATAGGTCGGGATGGAAGCTCGGTGTTGGTGCCGAAGGACGAGGGAGCCTACAACCTCTTAAGAACAGCTCTGCAGGACGAGGCCTGCCCTGTGAAGCTAGTCGAGCTGACGCCCGGCCAACAGTCTACAAAGGCAGTTGTAATGGGTTATCCCTTGCGAATGCCTATGGAGATACTGCTCCAGCATCCTCAGGTCGAAGAGGCAACCCGCTGCCAGAAAGCGCGGACCAGGGAGGAGACTCGACAGGTCATCGTCACCCTGTGGGGTCCTCTGATCCCTGTTATCGACCTGGGGAACTGGGGAGAGTACCACCTCCGCCCCTTCACCCCCGAGCCACTCTGCTGCTACAGATGCCAGCGATACGGGCACCACAGAGCCAATTGCAACCGGCCTGTGATCTGTGGGATGTGCAGTGTCCCACACGACACGTAGAGATGCCTTGCAAAATTCAAGGCCAAGGAGCCAGTCTCCACCCGCTGCCCCAACTGCTCGGGGAAACACCATGTGTGGCACCCCAGCTGTCCAACCAGAATTGCTCTGGTCGATCGTGGCCGAGAATTCCAAGCTGCCTGGGTGAGGGAGAAGCAGGCAAGCAGCAGCACTCCGGCACCTCCGGGCACTTTCATTTGGGGGCAGCAACGTCGTCCAGCAGCGACTGCACCCCCAGTACTAGACGAGAGAGCGTTTCCGCCACTTCAACCTGCTCTCACTCGTCACACGACGACCGCGGAAGTCCATCACCCTCCTCCAGCCAAAGTCCAGAAAATAGTCGAGGAGTCTCCTCCACCAATGCCTCACAACACGGACTCTCCTCTCATAGTGTTTACCAGAGAGGAACTGCGAATGCTGGGCGCAGAAATTGCCAGAAGCCTGGCTCAGATGCTGGGGTCGATCCTCGGCAGGCCTCTGGAAACGGCGCCACTTGTACAGGCCGTCAACGTCATGGTCGACCGAGTGGTGGAGGCAAAGGAACACCCTTGCCCTTCTGCCCTGGCACCTCCAGCATCATCTCCCACACAGACAACCATGGAGGAACCGCTACCCAACCAGCCTCATCTGCCTCGCCCTTGCATGTCAGATATGACTCTGGGGCTCACACCAGCCACAGCAGCCATAGAGGAAGAGCGAAGGGCTCTTGGCCTCCAGACAGATCCTCCCCAATGCCAGACACAACTGTCAACCCCAACCCAGACGATGGAGGAGGTTTGTCTATGTCTCTCTCCGGACGGCAGGGCAACACCTCCCTCAGAATCCTCCAGTGGAACTGCCTAGGAGCACGGAGCAAGCTCCCGCTCTTGCAGGAGGCGGCTGTGAGGGACCGCCCCCATATCATATTACTGCAGGAGACCCTGCTCCCAGACAGTTCCACATTTCGTCTCATGGGTTACACCACCCATCTCCTCCCGTACGTTCGTGGCGTCACACGGGGATGTGCCGTTCTGGTTCAGGACCGCATTGCGTGCACGGATTGTGAGCCCCCTCCTTTCTGTGGACCTGATGTGGAGGTCCAGGGCGTGGTTCTCCACCTGGCTGAGTCGCCTCTGACGGTATATAACATATACCGGAGCCAGAGGGGCACTCTAGAGTTGGAAGATTTGTTCTCCCAAGCTGCTGGGGGAGCCGTGTATATAGGGGGCGACTTCAATGCCCACCACGCCCTTTTATCTTCGCCTCTTCAGTCCAATGAAGCAGGACGGCACATCTCTTTGGTTCTGGAGGAGATGGGTGGTGTCTCCCTACTCAATGATGTGACAGAACCCACCCATATTGGGGGAGGTCACCTCGATCTCTCCCTTGTCTCAACACCACTTGCGGGTCTGGCGTCGTGGTCACTCCACCCCCACCTTGCGAGTGATCACTTCGCTCTCAGGGTTAACCTGCCTCTCGCTCCCCTCCCGCCACCCCCACCTCCACCACCACGGTGGGACCTACGCAGGGCGAACTGGACTGCCTTCACTCGTGCTCTCACAACGGCCTTCGAGACATCACCTCATGCCTCGGATCTCGATAGTCAGGCAGATCAGGTAGCATGCATTTTTGCGCAAGCTGCCTCTCTTGCCATCCCCGTGCAGCGACGCTCGACGAGGTGCTACCGAGACGGCTGGATCTACTGCGACAGGGTCAAGGAATTGAACAGGAGACTCAATGCGGCTCGCAGGCAGTACCGGCGGCGCCGTACATCTCCGCACCGTCGGTACTTGGTTGCAGTGACACGCCATGTGGCTTCAGAGAAATGCTTCCTTAAGGAGGAGACGTGGATCGGATGGTGTCGGACGTTGGATTCTCACTCCACTCTCCGTGAGATGTGGAGAAGAATCAAGTCCATCTCTGATCCACGTCCCCCCCGTCCTCCATCTCATCCTGACCCTGCCGCTGAGGCCAGCCGTCTTGCTCAGCACTTCGCCGACCGCTCTGCCTTGTCTAATCTCCCGCAGTCTGTCAGAGCCCTACTGGAACAGCTGTCCGCCTCTCGCACTGCAGCAATTCAGGCAGCATGTGATAGGCCTGACCCTGCTGACTGTCTCATCACCAGTGGGGAGCTCCATAAAGCGCTGCAGCGCAGAGAGGACACTGCGCCGGGGCTTGATGGCCTCACATACTCTGTCCTAGCAAATGCCGGAGATTATGGTAGAGCACGTCTACTTGACCTGCTCAACCTATCGTGGTCTGAGGGGCGTCTTCCGAGGTCGTGGAAGACGGCTGTTATCCACCCGATTCCGAAACCTCGTGATCCCGCCGCCATGCGCCCCATCTCCCTCCTCAGCTGTGTTGCCAAGACGGCTGAGAGGGTTGTGCGGGCTCGCCTTGCTTGGCGGCTGGGACCACTGCACCCAAGGATTTATGCTTTTCACCCTGGCAGGAGTACCACCCACTGCCTCGCATCATTCCTTGGGGAGCTGAGGGGAGGAAAGGGAATGGCCGTCTTTCTCGACCTTGAGAGGGCGTTTGAACTAGCGAACCCAACGGTTATCTTGGCGGCTCTTGCAGCCAGGGGTGTGGGAGGCAGGTTACTATCCTGGATCAAGGATTTTTTCACTGCTCGATCAGCGGGGGTCCGATTTCAGGGGCATCTCTCCCCTTTTTCTCACCATGACAATGGGACCCCTCAGGGAAGTGTCTTAAGCCCGCTCTTATTTAACATCTTGATGGAGGGGCTTTAAACCATTGATTATGGGCCTGGCATAACACTACTGTGCTATGCAGACGACCTAGCCCTCATTTTTACCCGCAGGGACTGTTTTTCGCAGGCATATTCTGCCCTCTCCTGCCTGCATGAAAAATGCAATGAGCTAGGGCTCAAAATAAATCTCACAAAAACCAAATGTCTGCCCTTTGGCCTCCATCCCCCTGACTTCCCGGTGCTGCTCGGAGGCCACCAGCTCACCGTGGTCACTTCGCTTCAGTATCTGGGGGTCTGGTTTGACGGGGGCCTCACCTTTGGCAGCCACGTCCGATATCTGAGGGAGCGTGCCTTAACTCGCATGGCTGCCCTCCGATACCTTTCAAGACGGAGTCTGGGGGCATCATATGCAGTCCTCCGCACTTTTTACATCCACGCGATCCGCTCTCTTGTGGACTACGGAGCAATCTGCTTGTCTGGCCTCACACCGCCAATCTCCAGATCGCTGGAAGTCATCCAGAATGATGCTCTACGAATCATGCTGGGTGCTCCACGTTGGACCCGGATCACTAACTTACGGATGGAGAGTGGTTTGCCGTCGCTGGCGCACCGAATAGCACTACGAGTGACGCTTATCACTCACCAGTTAGTGCAGCGCCGACCAGAACTGCCAGTCTCTGCCCTGCTCCTACGACTACTACGACGACCACCTGAGCCGCTCCCCCAACGCGACTGGGCCCGAACCACAGCGGCTCTTATCCACAACCTGGAAGTCGTGCCTTGTCTCTGCCAAGGCCCTGATTCCCCATTTCCTGGGTTTCAACACCCACCGCCATGGAGGCCACCTCCATTCCACATTCTCACTCCAACGGAGGCAAAACCTCTCTCCTCTATCCCTGCCATCCTGCGACAAGAGGGTCTCAGTCAGGTGGCTGCTCTGCACTCCCCGGGCTCGGCCACTTACTTTACAGATGGGTCGGTCCACCCTGATGGCTCTGCTGGGTCCGCTTTCGTCCTTGGAAGGACAGTTGAATCATGGCGCCTCTCCCCTGGTGTATCTGCATTTCAGGCAGAGCTCGCGGCAATTCTGGGTGCGTTGAGACATGCTCACCATCATCATTACCAATGCATCGTTGTTCATACAGACTCCCTTTCTTCTCTGCAGAGGTTGCGCTCATTCTCACTGCAAGACAATATCTTTCTCATAACGGCCATCCATACATTTGCAACCCTCCTTGTCCAGAGAGGAGCCACTATCACTCTTCATTGGCTCCCAGGACATGTGGGGATCACTGGGAACGAAACAGCTGATGTCGCTGCACGCTCCGCCTGCTCTCTGCCAGAGATCACGTTCCCACTTCTCCCCGGCCCATCACATGTTCGTGGCACTTTGACTGCAAAAATAGGTAGGCTGTCTCGGGTGGAGCACCAGCTTTGCGTCGCTGAAGGTTCCACATCTGCGACTTGGTATGCCACAGCCACATCATACTCTCCTTTGGTGCCTCCCCCAGGCCTGCCAAACTATCTTTTAGTGCGACTTAGAAGATTACGAATGGGATTCCCATGCTATAAGCAGATTAAAAATGCGGCAACAGATCCGTGTGCTCATTGCTTAGAGAGGTCGGATACGCCTCTCATCCATTACATACTTCACTGCCCTGCCACAGCTCATCTCAGATCTCGTCCCGCACCTGGCTTTGCCCAGTCGGGCAACGATTATACTGACGCTGCTGGCATTGTGGCCAGAACACCTTTTAAAATTTTACTACAAACAGTTAGGGACTACCCCCCTCCTCGTTAAATACAGCTTGTGCGCTACATGTGCACCACTGACGGGCTCACTGTTTGCCCGTGTCTCAGCACTGCTGAGACGAATATCCAAACAACAACAACGTCAGGCGAAAGTTAGCCCCGAGTCAAAGTAGACCCCCAGATAGTGGTGCAGCATGACAGGCTCGATGCAGCGGCCACCCAATAAGAGGGGGTGATCGGAAGGGTGGAGACCGAAAGGTAGGCACTTGGTCTTCTCGAGGTTGACTTTCAGCCCGAGTTCATTACACTTGTTATGCAATCTAAAAAGAGAGATGGGTGTCTGGGTGAAGCAGTCCTTCCTCGAGAAGACCAGTGCCAGGTCGTCTGCATAAATGAGCAGTGTCACGCCGGGTCCATAATCAACAGTTAGAAGTCTCTCAACCAACACGTTGAATAACAGGGGGTTAAGAACGCTCCCCTGGGGAGTGCCATTGGGATGATGATAGAAGGGAGAGAGTTGCCCCTGGAATCTAACCCCTGCTGTTCGGTGAAGAAAGAAGTCCCCCACCCACAACAAGAGTCTGCCTCTGACTCCCCTTTCGGCAAGGGCTGCCTGGATGACAAGAGGGCTCGCCAACTAGAAGGCCTTTTCGAGATCAAGGAAGACAGCCATCCCCCGTCCACCTCGAAGCTCCCCGAGGAAGGAAGCAAGGCAGTGAGACACATTCCTGCCGGGATGGTAGGCAAAACTCCTCGGGTGCAACGGTCTCAGACACCAGGCAAGGCGAGTACGCACAACCCTCTCCGCTGTCTTAGCCACACAACTAAGCAGCAAGATAGGGCACATGGTGCCGGGATCGCGAGGTTTGGGAATCGGGTGGATGACAGCTGTCTTCCATGACCTCGGCAAACAGCCCTCAGACCACGAGTGATTGAGCAGATCAAGGAGACGGGTCCTCCCACAATCTCTGGCATGGGACAGCACGGATTAGGCGAGCCTGTCAAGCCCTGGTGCAGTGTCTCCTCTGCGTTGCAGTGCTTTGAGCAGTTCCTCGATGGTGATAGGTCCATCAGTGGGGTCAGGCCTTTCGCAGGCAGCCTGAATAGCTGCAAGATGAGAGGTAGACAGCTGCACCTGTTTGTCTTGAACAGACTCCGGGAGGTTGTGGGATTCCGAACGATCCACAAAGTGCTGCGCGAGGTGGCTGGCTTCAGCAGCTGGATCAGGGTGAGATGGTGGTCAGGGAGGGCGTGGATCAGAGATGGACTGGATTCTCCTCCACATCTCATGGAGAGTGGTGAGAGAATCCAAGGACCTTCACCATCTGATCCACGCCTCCTCTTTGAGGCGGCGTTTCTCTGAGACAACGTGTTGCATAACAGCAGCAAGGTACCGGCAGTGCGCGGATGAACGGCGCTGCCGGTACTGCTTTCACGCAATGTTGAGCTGACGATTTAGTTCCCTGACCCTGTTGCAGTAAATCCAGCTGTCTCGATAGCACTTCAAGGATCGGCGCTGTAGCGGAATGGTAAGGGAAGCGGCCTGTGCAAAAGCACTGGCGACTTGATCTGATCTATCCTCGAGGTCTGGGGCGGGAAGAGAGGCCTGAAAAATGGCTGTAAAAGCCCTGGCAAATGCGACCCAGTCGGCCTTGTCGAGGTCCCACCTAGGTGGGGGAGGTGGGGGGGCGGGAGGGGCATGAGCGCCAGCCTAACGTCAATGGCATAGTGGTCACTGGTTAGGCGTAGGTGGAGCGACCAATGTGCCAGGCCGGCAAGGGGGGAAGACGTAAAAGATAGATCCAGGCATCCTCACCAAACGTGAGTGGGTTCCGTGATGTCATTTAAGAGAGAGACACCACTCATCTCCCCCAGAATGAGAGAGAGGTGCTGTCCAGCCTCATTAGGTGGAAGTGGCGAAGCGAGAAAGGCATGATGGGCGTTAAAATCATCCCCGATAAAGGCAGGGCTGGAGACAGCGTGCATAATAACTCCCACACTTCGAGAGTACTCTCCTGTCCTTTATAGATGTTGTACACAATAAGTGAGGAGGAGGCCAGGTGCAACACGACACCCTGCACCTCCACACCCAGTCCACAGAAGGGCAGAGGGTCACAGTCAGTGCAGGGAATATGCTCTCTCACGAGTATGGCACATCCTTGTGTGGCACCGCATTCACAAGGGAGGAGATGTGAGATGTATCCCGCGAGCTGAAAAGAGTAATTGCTAGGGAGCAGAGTCTTCTGCAGGAGGAACACGTCAGGCTGGTCCCTAGCTGCTGCCTCCTGCAGGAGGGGGAGCTTATGCATGATCCCCACACAATTCCACTGTATTAAGTGGAGGTCTGTGGAACCCGCTCATTGATCCTGGGAGGCAAGGGGCTGTCACCCGGCAGGGAGGACAGGACCTTGACCACCATGTCGGCTGCCACTAGTGCTCTGGTGGAGGGGGAGGAAGGCGAGTTTCTTGAACCTCCTGGAGTGGGGAAATGGTGGATTGAGCCCATGCCCTCCGCGTCAGGCAACCTGACATGCGTGAGAGAGGTCTGACAGTGTCTGATTGGGGTCCTGGCATCTGGGCTGGCAGAGGGGCGTTGCTCTTTTTCTTGCTTACCACCCGATGTATGATCTTGTTGAGCGCGGTGGAGACTGGGGCTGTGGAGCAGCTTATCCCCAGGCAATGGGAGAGGCCCTCGACAATGGCCTGTGCTATTTCTTTCCCCAGCATGCCGAGCTCCTCCAGAGTAAACACAGGTTCTTGCTGAATTGGGGCTTGAGGGGGGCTAAGGGTGCTGCAGGCTGGATGAGTCGGTGGCTGCGAGCTTGGGCAGTGTACCTTGACAGAGGTGGTGCCCTTGATGAGAGCAGTTGGTGAAGGGGCTGCTTTCTCGTCGCGTGGAGGTGAAGGAGGCGCAGTTGGCAGAGGTGGGAAGTCTGCCTCGGCTAATGCAGGTGGGTGTGGCTCGTTGGAGCGGCGCTGCTGCCCCCATATGAATGTGCCTGAAGGGCCTGGAGTCAGGCTGACCTGCTGCTCCCACACCCATGCAACGGGCTGCTCGTGCTCTCGCATAACTCGTGTTCTGGCAGGGCAGCTGGGGTGCCAGGCGTGGTGCAAGCTTGAGCAGTTTGGGCATCGGGAGAACACCGGCTCCTTCACCTTGAGTTTGGCCAGACACCGCTCTGTGTCGTGGCTGCTGCTGCAGATGCCGCACACTTCGGGGCGATGACAGTTGTCCCTGTGGTGGCCATATCGCTGGTAACGATAACATCAGAACGGTTATGGGGTGTAGGGGCGAAGGTGGAATGTCCCCCAATTGCCCAGGTCCAGTTATGGCACTAGAGGTCCCCGCAGGCTCACGATGACCTGCACAGTCTCCTCCCGCGTGCGCTGGTTTTGGCAGTGCTTGGCTTCCTTGACCAGGCTGTTTTGCAAGAGGATCTCTTCAGGCATGTGCCGAGGATATCCCATGACGGTGGCTTTGGTGAGCCGCTCTTCCCGCTGCAGCTTTACAATTTTCATGAGTGGGGCCTCTTCCTCCACAAGCGCCTTCAGCTTCAGATAGGCAGCCTCTTCGCGGGGGATGAGCACACAGCTGTCATCGCGGCCCGGGACATTTGAGATGGCAAGCCCAGGTAACTGGCGCTCTAAGGCTTGGACTGCCTAAGAGCTGTGGTCGAATTCTGGTTGGGATGAGACGCAAAAAGCTGGGAAGTTGTAGCTGGGTAGTTTGGGAGCCCGGACTGAGACCGAAGGGCGTGTTGCAGAGGGAGGCCATCGTGGTGCCACAGTCCTGGATGCAGGAGGAGGGACGTTTCCCTGCGGCAATCGCCGTTGTTTGCGTGCCACAGGGATAAAACCATCAGTATCAGGAGAGGCAGGATAAGTGGCAGCTCCAGCAGAAGAATGTGCAGCCGAGGGCTTGGTGGGAGCGCAGGCGCCATCGCGCGCACTCAAAGCAGCAGTTGAGGGCAGTGTGGTGGTGATAGATGCCTGGCAGTGTGGGTGCTCAGAGGACGGGGCAGAACAGCAGGTAGCACCTGAGGTCACAGAGGTGTGATGAGGAGGTGCCAAAACGCTGTCCTCCATTGCCTCATGGACACGTGCAACCTTGGCTGCACGTGCTGAAGGGGAGGGGGGGGGCTGAAGCAACAGCCCTTGCATGGGGAACAGTCCCCATAGGTCAAGAAGAGGGAGGCAGGGGTGTCGCCAGACGTCGACGAGTGGGAGCTGGCACCCGAAAGACATCACTCCTGCTTCGCGCCTGGAATGGCAGCAGGGTGAGATGTCCACTGCACAAGAGGGGGTTGACGGACTTGCCCTATGGGCCGGGGGATCTGAGTCCTCCTCATGTCCCTGATGGACAGACTCACAGACAAACATACACAGACGTCACTCACACAGACACCCAAACAGATACACCAACACACACTCTTAACAAGAAAACAATAAACCTAAAAAAATCCGGCAGGTCCCTACAGTGACGGACTACCTATGCTCCCTGCCCTCTAAAGGGCGACGTAGGAGGCCCCGCCAGTGCCCCTTTTGGGTCTTCCCTAATCTCTTAGAGCCGCTCTCTGCACTTCCTATAACCAGCCCCTAATGGCCCCCTCCTCATGGAAATGCCCTAACGGCACCCCTTCAGGGTTCGGCTTCGTACCACGCAGAGACACACTAACGGGAGCCGGAAAAAAAAAACATACACACAATCACACACACACAAGCAGCAGGGTCTGTCTGTCAGGGACAGTCTCTCGCCAAAAAACGGAAAAAAAAAAAAAAAAACCTCAGTAAATGAGGGTAATTCCTGCAATGCAAAAAGCAGGAAAAACCCCTGAAAATCTTTCTCAGTAAATGAGACAGAGTCCAGAGCTTGAGAGAGACTTGCCGGAGCTCTGCTCACAACAAGAGCTAGTCAGAGAGTGCACAGCAGCACGTCAGCTGTTACTTTCCTTTCTTCATGAGCTTTGAAGCTGCTGAAACGAAGCCTAGTGAATCAGATTAATAGATGTTTACCCCTAGCGAAGAGAACTGACAACGTTTTCTTTAAAGAATCTAATATTGATATTATATTTCATCAGTTTCCAGGGTTATTACGATCTATGACATGTGATGTATATTACAATATGAAGGCAGCAAATTAATACTAAATTTATTGTTTCCTTACTATCTTTTATATTTCTTCTCAGTATAATATACTGAAATAGAAAAAAGAAAACTGCGCTAGGCCATAAAGACCTTGTAGCGCAAGGGAAAGGAGATACAGAGAGCGGACAGCAAGCACGAGGGGAAAAACAATGAAAGGAGGGACAGCTGAAGAGATAAAATGGATTGACTCTGGACCGAAGGGACTCCAAAACTCTTTAACTGTCGCCCACGTTTCTGAAGGCAATATTCCCCGTGCAGGGTCATTCTTTGTATTAATGCACTGCAATGGAAACGCAAAAACATAGTCAGATAATTAGTAACATTCATATATTAATAGATCGTAGCCTTAAAGTTCTTCCCAGCAGCTCCACGTAATTTCTTTCACATCCATGGGGTGCATACAACATACTTTTGTAACAGCAAACAGAGACTAGGTGATCAAATATCCAGTTTTAATTTGCAACACCTAACCAACACCGATCCCTCCTCCACAGTGTTTGGAGAAGATAGGAAGGAGACAGCGATGAAGACAGTGAAATTGAAGTGGTTACGAAGTGGGTAACTAGCGTCGCTTAACACTGGCAGCCGTGGGGTGGTCTCCCCATTTGAAAACGTAATTATATTGTTTGACTCTGGTCATTCTCCAAATTGAAGTTAAGCCCCGTCCAAACTATTGGACAGTGACTGGTGGACTGTGCTTTCATTGGGCACAGTTTGTCAGGCATGACTATGATGTCCACATTGCTGAGTAGGCTACCTGGCCAAGCAGTAAAGACGGGCAGTTTTCAGTAAGTGGTCGACACCGTTTGAGTGCGATATCACCATGCGCAACACAGTTGAAAAGAAAAAAGCAGAAGCTAGGTATGGCGTGCAGAAGAACATTCTGGTTAAAGAGCCAACTTTTTGAGGATGGCAGGGTCGTCGCCCCATGCCCAGCGCCAAACCACCGGGAAGTGTCTAGTGATTTCGCTCAACTAAGGACACTGGCAGTTCGCTGGTTTCCCCATCAAAGTTGCAACAAAGTGTTCGATGATAGACTTACCACACATGCCAGCCAGGCACTGCCCGATAGTGTGGACGGACCTCTAAGATCATATGCTTGCTTTGATTTGTTGCATAGTTGATTTGTGTATAACTTACTGACATTCACCATCGATTGCCAGGATGTTTACCGCGTGTGTTTACCGAGATGAGCACAGCACTGTTTCCAAAACATATATCACAACGGTTTTACCTCCTTTTATCTTTCCCAAGAAAATTCATAGCAGTCATTCAATAGGAAGTTTTTGAATGTGCTGAAAATGAACACAGGGACAGCATGGTAATCAATCATGAGGGTTTGTTTTTGCCTGACATATTTGCCACTGTTGGTAATTTTTCAGCTCTGATATATCTCATCATTAGTAGGCATAAAACAAGTTTATTTCCTCTTACAAAATATTCATTCTTCATATTACAAAATAATGTTCTCTCTAAGATAACAAGTGTGTTCTATATACGAACATAAACAATACTGTTTTATTTAGCTCCCTCCTTTCCTTCTTTTTCCCTCATGCTTGCTGCCCCTCCTCTCTATCTCCTTCTCCCTTGCATTACAAGGGCTTTGTGGCCTAGCGCAGTCTTGGTTTTCCTATTTCAATTATATTGAGAAGAAAAATAAAAGGTAATAAGGAAACAATAAACATAGTATTAATTTAATGCCTGCGCATTTTAATGAACATCATGTGTCAGAGATCGTAATAACCCTAGAAATTGATGATAATAATATCAGTATTAGATTCGTTAAAGAAAACGTTGCCTGTTCTCTTCGTTAGAGGTAAACATCCATTAGCCTGATTCACTGCGCTTCGTTTCTGCAGCTTCAAGGATCATGAGTAAACGAAACTACCAGCTGACGTGGTGCTCTCCTGTACTATGTTGCCAATTATGTTTTACAGATTCCTAACGCTCCACTATTGTTCATTAAATACTGTAATATTCTCTATTACTTGTTTTCTGCCACTTACTAGTTATTAACCTTCATTAACGAATAATATGATGAGAATATTTGCTTCACCACCCCTCAGCATTTCAGCCAATCACGTTCCTCCTGACACAGGCTCTAGGCTGTGAGTGTTTCATTCATAAAGATACGTGAGAACTGCCAGATGTCGCCATACACCCCAATATTTTTTTTTTTCGCACTGTACTTGCCCAACTGTAAGTAGGTAGACCTGTGGACGTAAAAAAAAAAAAAAAAAAAAAAAATCCATATTTTTGGTAGAACAGTTATGAAACTCTTCTATTATGCTCTGAAAAGTTTTTTGGTTTTCGAACTCTTTGCTAAATGTGTAGCTGTTTATCATAACGAATAGAACCAAATTCAGAGTCCGTAGCAGCACCTAAAACTCAAGGCAATTAAATCTATCTGTCTATTGCCAGATGCCTTAATCCAATATGGGGAGGCCACAACAAATCGCCTCCACGTCGCCCTGTCACCCGCTATTTCACTGCCCTGCTCCCAACTCACACACCCCCTCTCTCATATATCTCTCCACTCCATCCTTCCATCTCATCCTTGGCCTTCCCCTCCCTCTCTCCCCCTCCATCTCACTCACATACACTCTCTTCGTCAGTCTCTCACTCTCCATCCTCTCCACAAGGCCAAACCACCTCAGTGTGTTTCTCCTAACGCTTCCTATCACATCCATATCCACACCACAACGCTCCATTACATCCTAATTTGTCAGTCTGTCTCTCCATGTGACTCCACAGGCCGCTCTTAAATAACTCATTTCCACTGCTTTCACTCTTGACTTGTGTCCCTCCAATAACGTCTAAGCTTCACTTCCATACGTTAGGGTACGGTCACACCGAATGTGACGAGCGGGGCTACTTGAGCGAGGAGGGATGAGGCGATACTATAAAACACACTAAATCCTACGTTGGTGGCCACACTGAATGAGCATGGAGGTTTGTCGCCCCGCTCACCCTCCAGGCTCGTCGCTACGCGATGCAGCATGTTCCAAAATGTCGCGCACTGCCTAGCAACATCCCCACTCCCCAGGCATTTGCATCATCATTCAGTTGTGCTGGTACTGCGTGTTGGGGAGGTTGGGTTTGGTAATTATGTCTACTGAACACCTTATTGCAGTCTTGTACCATAGGAGAGCTATGAGGGATCCAAATGATCCACTCCACAAAAATACTGGACTGTTGAAAGACTGGGAAGATACCTGTGAATAACTGCATACAAATGGTAAATTATAATCGAGCATTATTTTGTCATACGATTGCTTAAGTAACGTTTGTTCCATCGTTGTTTTAAAACCTATCAAAGATCATTAATGTCTAAAATTCATACTAATATTTAGTGCTCTATTTCCTTTGTTACACTGTAGGCTTAAAACTAATAAACAGATAAGTGTATACACTGTATGTATGTGTTATATATGTATATATGTAATGAACATTTATTATTTACATAAATCTATGAAATTTAATACAATAAATAGTGAATTGCCCAGCGGATATTCCACTATAGGCATGCTTCTGACTAGCTGTCGCCCGTGAGGCCGCCGTTTCCTATTTGGACACCCATCGTGCTGACGCTCCCATCACTGCTCATTGCTTCATGCTACCTCCCCGCTCTTAACGTTCGGTGTGGCCGCAGCCTTAGTGTTGGTATCACAATACTGTCATGTAGTAACCTTTTCACTTCCATGCTCTCTTGTTCTTATCACTGCTTTCAAAGAACCAGCAATCTTTCTTCCTTGTTGTACCATTTCATGTACTTCATCCTCCAAACCTCCATCCTTACTCATCACACTACTCAAGTACTTAAACGTAATCACATTTTCCATTTCCTCATCATCCAGCCTCACTGTACATTCACTGACTTCACTTCTTTCGAAGACCATAACTTTACTCCTCCCTACATCACCTTTAGATTCCGTTTCTTACACACTCTCCCAAACTCATCCACCAAGCCTTGGAGCTCCCCTTCGTCTTCACTTAACAACATAGTATCATCTGCAAACAACAGTAAAGGGAGTTTCCAAACACTGCCCTCTCTCGCTAGGGCCAGTCCAACATCCACTGCCCTACTTTGTATCTCTTTTATAACCCTATCCATGTACAGTTTGAACAACCATGGAGACATGACACATCCCTGTTTCAACCCAACCTTCAAATAGAAAAATTCACTCAGTTCACTATCCACACACACTGTAGCCTTAGCACCCTTATGCATATTCTTCACAGCATTCAACAACTTCTCGTCTGCTCCATATATTCTTAATACTTTCCACAATTCTTGTCTGTCCATCCTGTCATATGCTTTCTCCAAAACCATGAAGGCCACATATAATTTCTTTCCCTTCTCTAGAAACTTTTCTACTAAAGATCTAAGAATGAATATCTGATCTACACAACCTCTTCCGTTCCTAAAGCCTCCCTGTTCATCTCCACCTAATGCCTCTGTTATTTCCCTGACTCTGTCAATAAGTATCTTACCATATACTTTTCCCATTACACTAAGAAGACAAATGTCCCTATGATTACCTCACACTTCTTTTTCCCCTTTCCCTTTGTACAAGGGAATAATTATACCTGACTTCCAATCCTCCGGGACTCTACCTTCCTCCCAGGCCAATCTGCACATCTTCCACATCCATTCTACTACTATCTCCTCCCCATGCTTCAGCATTTCACCACACAATGCATCCATCCTGGAGCTTTCCCCAATTTGAGTTTCTTCATTACTTCCACAACTTCCATCCTACTGATTTGTTCCTGTCTTCTCACCTCCCTCCTTCTCCCAGCCATTCCCCAAGCACTTATACTCACATTACTTTCATTCTCTATATTCAACAATTCCTTAAAGTGTTCTCTGCATCTGCTCACTTTTTCTCCCTTCTCCAGTAGAAATCTACCATTTTTATCTTTCACTTCCGTATTAACTTCACTGCCACCTGTCTAACTCCCTTTACCTCTTTCCAGAACATTTTCTTACAGTCCCTTCATTTTACACCCAAATTCCTTCCGAATTCCCCATCCACTCTCTTCTTACTGTCTCTCACTAATTCAAGGAAGGCAAAAAATTTCTAGAAAATTTCTAATGTAATGCCCAAAACTGTAAAATATCATTACTATCTATCTATCTATCTATTGCCAGGCGCCTCAATCCCGTTTGGGGTGGCCACAAACAAATCGCCTCCACGTCGCCGTCCCCCGCCATTTCACTGCCCCGCTCCCAACTCACACACCCCTCTCTCATTTACCTATCCACCCCATCCCTCCATCTCATCTTTGGCCTCCCCTTCCTCTTCCCCCCTCCACCTCACTCACATACACTCTTTTTGTCAGTCTTTCACCTTCCATCCTCTCCACATGGCCAAACCACCTCAGTGTATTCCTCTTAACACTTCCTATCACATCCACATCCACACCACAACGCTCCTTTATACCCTCATTTGTCAGCCTGTCTCTCCATGTGACTCCACAGGCTCCTCTTAAATAACTCATTTCCACTGCTCTCACTCTTGACTTTTGTCCTTCCAGCAACATCCAAGCTTCACTTCCATACGTTAGAGTTGGCATCACAATACTGTCATGTAGTTACTTTTTCACTTCCATGCTCACTTCCCTCCATCTTATCACTGCTTTCAAAGAACCAGAAACCTTTCTTCCCTGCTGTACCCTTTCAAGCACTTCACCCTGCAAACCTCCATCCTTACTCATCATGCCACTCAAGTACTTAAATGTACTCACATTTTCCAATTCCTCACCATCCAACTTCAGTGTACATTCACTGACTTCACCTCTCTGAAAGACCAGCACTTTACTTTTCCCTACATTCACCTTTAGATTCCGTTTCTTACACACTCTCCCAAACTCATCCACCAAGCCTTGCAACTCTCCTTCGTCTTCACTCAACAACACAGTATCATCAGCAAACAACAGTACAGGGAGTTTCCAAACACTACCCTCTCTCACCAGGGCCACTCCAACATCCACTACCCTGCCTTGTACCTCTTTTATTACCGCATCCATGTACAAATTGAACAACCATGGAGACATGACACATCCCTGTTTCAACCCAACCTTCAAAGAGAAAAATTCACTCAGTTCACCATCCACACGCACTGCAGGCTTAGCACCATCATACTTACTCTTCACAGCATTCAACAACTTCCCATCTACTCCATATATTCTTAATACTGTACTTTCCACAGTCCTTGTCTATCCACCCTGTCATATGCTTTCACCAAATCCATGAAAGCCGCACACAACTTCTTTCCCTTCTCTAGAAACTTTTCCATTAAAGATCTAAGAATGAATATCTACACAACCTCTTCCCTTCGTAAAGCCTCCCTGTTCTTCTCCAACTAATTCCTCTGTTCTTTTTCTAACTCTGTCAATAAGTATCCTGCCATACACTTTTCCTATTATACTAAGAAGACAAATGCCCCTATGATTACCACACACTGCTTTTTCCCCTTTTCCTTTGTACAAGGGAATAATTATACCTGACTTTCAATCCTCCGGGACTCTACCTACCACCCAGGCCAAGCTGCACATTTTCCACATCCATTCTACTACTATCTCTCCCCCATACTTCAGCATTTCACCACACATTCCATCAATTCCTGGGGCTTCCCTCAATTTAACTTTCTTTATTGCTTCCACAACTTCTATCCTACTGATTTCTTCCTGTCTTCTCACCTCCCTCCTTCTCCCAACCATTCCCCAGACACTTATACTCGCATTACTTCCATCCTGTATGTTCAACAATTCCCTAAAGTGTTCTCTCCATCTGCTCACTTTTTCTTCCTTCTCCACTAGTAATCTACCATTTTTATCTTTCACTCCCCTGCTAACTTCACTTCCACCCTGTCTTACTCTTTTCACCTCTTTTCAGAACATTTTCTTACAGTCCCTCCACTTTACACTCAAGTTCCTTCCTAATTCCTCATCCGCTGTCTTTATACTCTCTTACTGATCTTTTCACCCCTTTCTTTCTACATATAACTCTCTCTTCCGCCTCTCAACTTCTTCCACGCCCCTATTTCTCATCCATTCATTGTATGCTTTCTTCTTTTGTGCCACAGCCTGTCTCCTTTTCATTCCACCACGCTGTTGCTTGCACACCCCTCCGTCTTCTTTTCATCCCACACACCACATCACATGCTGCACGTATTTCTTCTCTGAATATCCTGCATACACCTTCCATGTCCTCCATCTGCTCCAATTCATATTTACCCAGTCATTCCTCCACTTCTCTCTTATACTCTGCCTTTTTCTCATCCTCTTGTAACCTTTCCACTCTCCTTACAAGTACTCCTTCCCATCCTTCTCTTCTTCTATTTCTCCATCTTAATTGGATCTTGATTCTGTCCACCACCAAGTAGTGGTCAGAAAGTCCACACCCCCAACCTCTATAATATCATTTCACTACATCAAAATTTCGAGCTGGACATTAACTTTTCTTGATATGGTGTTAAATGACAATGAGATAAAGATGCAAGACAAGAGTGCTAAAAATGTCGTTTGGTTGAGTTGCCTACGGGTAATATCTCGCCATCCTTAATTCGAAGTTTTTTTTTTTCCATTATATTTTAGAAAATCTGTTGGAACTCAACACTGGATTTTTGTTTTTGCTGTCTCGTTTATCATTATGAAGTGATTCAACATGTATGTTCATAACTGTACAGAAAAAAGTCCAAAAATAATTGGAAATTATACTATAATCTCTCAAACTCTGCTTAATACTGACAGTGAAATTGACAGACGTTAACACAGGATGTAAAAGACAAGATAGCTCACCAAGACTCAGTAATTTTATTCGATTCATTATAATGTTGAAGAACAGGTGATGTGAAGTCATTTTGTTTAACCCCCAAACCTTCATCCACTTCCCATACCACTGCCTTACCCTCACCCATTTATTATGTGCTCACTGTTCAGGCTCTCTTAGTCAGGACAAGGGACGTGAGATAGAATTATTAGGCAGTGAGTTGTTACAACAGAAATTACTCTTTTAACACAGACATATTTCAGTGTTGTTTGCCTGGCAACTTAAAAAATGTTTAACGTACCTAAGGTGACTGTTGCATGCAAAAGTAATTTTTTAATACCTCGAATGAAATTACTTATAACTCTGGGTATGATGGTGTGTGTGTGTGTGTGTGTGTGTGTGTGTGTGTGTGTGTGTGTGTGTGTGTGTGTGTGTGTGTGTGTGTGTTCTTACCTACCTAATTGTTCTTACCCAATTGTATTTTTACAGGAATGAGTCAAGCTCGTACTGTCCTGTGTCTTAAACCATATTTATCGTACACATCCTTAAATTTGTGAATTGTTTTGGCACACACTATTTCATTCGGTAGTGCATTCCATTGATCAATTGCTCTGTTTGGGAAATTGAATTTCCTTACGTCTTTATCACTTCTCTTCTTATGCAGTTTTTTGCAGTGTCCTCTTGCTGATGCTTCTCTATATGTTAAGTAATCATTTATGTCTATTTTCTCCTTCCCTGATATGCATTTATATAGCATTATCATGTCACCTCTTTTCCTTCTCTCCTGTAGTGTTGGTAGATTCAGTTTATTTAGTCATGCTTTGTATTTAGGTCCCTTAAGCTTGGTATCCATCTTGGAGCGGCCCTTTGAACTTTTTCAATCTTGTCTATGTGTTTTTTGAGATGAGGACTCCAGACTACTGATGCATACTCCAGGGTTGGTCTAATGAATGATGTTATTATCCTTCTTAGCATGTCTTCATTTATGTATGTGAATGCTATTCTCATATTTGCAAGCAGTGTATACATGTTCGTTCCGTACCTTCTCGCTGATGTGGTCAGCCGGAGATAGTCTGTTATTGATAATCACACCTAGGTCCTTCTCTCTTTCTGATGTGTGTAGGGTTTTATTTCCTAACGCATAATCCCAATCAGGTCTTTTTCCACTTTTACCAAACTTGATTACATGACACTTGTCCACACTGAATTCCATTTGCCATCTATTACTCCATTCATGGAGTTTATTTAATTCTTCTTGTAGCTCTTTACAAGAGTCTGTGTTAGTAATTCTCCTTTGTATTTTTGCATCATCTGCAAACATATTCAGATAGCTTTCATTTCCAGTGTTACTGTTTATATTATTTATATACACTAAAAACATGATTGTTGCCAGCACTGAACCCTGTGGTACTCCACTAGTCACTTCTTTCCATGATGAGTAGTTTCCCCTTAGTACTGTTCTCATTTCTCATTTTATGAGAAAATCTTGCATCCAACAAAACAGTTTGTCTCGAATTCCTCCTTGATGGTACGGTTTCCATAAAAGTCTTTGGTGTGGTACTGTGTCAAATGCTTTCTTGAAATCTAAATAGATACTGTCCACCCATCCTTCTCTTTCCTTTATTGTGTTTGTTACTCTGTCATAGTAGCTCAACAGATTAGTAACACATGATTTTCCTTTTCTGAAACCAAACTGTCTTTCTGTTATCATACTGTGTTCTTCTAGATGATTTACCCAAGTGTGTGTGTGTGTGTGTGTGTGTGTGTGTGTGTGTGTGTGTGTGTGTGTGTGTGTGTGTTGGGGTAGAATTATTGTGGAAATTTAGGATCGACCCTGCACTCTTTCTGACGGGAACCCATTAATATGTCCCCCAGGGCTGACAAAAAAAAAAAAAAAAAAAGAAAGTTTTTTTGAAAAAGCCCAACCCACCTGGTTTTTTTCGTTTTTTTTTTTTTTTTCACAAAATACCCCCCAAAACGGGCAAAAGTGGATTTTTTTCAAAGTTAAACTTAAATTTAAATAAAATAATGTTTCCGCTATACATAATTATGAATAGCACAATAAAGTCTTATTTTTCACACAGTTATTTGAATGAGGGAAATGAACACAATTATGTTTTGACCTGTTTGGCTGTTATCCTTGGGATGCCTGCTACACAGCAAAGCATGCTTCAGCACACACACACACACACACACACACACACACACAGGGTCGACTGCATAATACGACCACATTACATGTGGACGTATAAAAACTGAATCTGCTGAGAAGGAGAGCAGTGTAAAAATATTAAGAAGAAGAAAACTTTGACCTGATTTTTAAAAATTGGAGTAAGGAATAATATTATTTTTCCTGAAATGCTATTATTTCAAGTTGGTAAGTCATTTATAAGTGAAGTGTCATATTTATGTATCCTTGAGGCAAAGAATTGCATTCTTATTTGAAAAAAAAATATATATATATATATATATATATATATATATACTGTGTTTTGTAACATGACAAGAACCATTATATACTGTGACACAAAAATATCATTTCAAAAGAAAAGGATATTAGTTATATAAGCTATTAGAAAAATAGAAGTATTATGAATAGTTTTGAAAAAAAATCAAAGAACAACATTCATATTTGCAAAGAGCATGTTTTTCTTACGTTGGTGATGACAAATTTATTTATTTTTTTAAATCAGTAAGATTATAATTCCAAGATATTATATTATAAATACTTGGCGATGTTGTGTTTTTTTAACCAGTGAAATAGAATATGATTAAGTCGCTATTATTTACTTCTGATATTGTTTGCAAAAATATAACCATTTAATCAAATAAAACTGAATTTGTTATTAAATACATTATTAAAAAAAAAAACAGTAAAGTTGGTAAAATAGAGGGTTTTTTCAAGTGGGTTTTACTGAAAAAAAAACAGGTTGGGTAAAGCCGGGTTACCCACTTTGGTGCTAACCCTGATGTCCCCTCATTCAACCACCTTTCCATCAAAACTTTCGACAAAATTCAGCAAGTGTCCTTCCACATCATACAGACGTTAATACTTTTCATAACTTCACGTTCAGTCTCTTGTATGATTTTTCCTTTTCCTAAAATTTCATAAATATATACCACACAGTTCTTTTCAGTGTCGAAATGTTGCTTGCTTAATTCATATTCACCTTACCGACACTGTATAATCGATTAGAATTGTTTGCCGTGGCAGTTGCCAAAGCCATTAATAACTTGATTTCTGAAAAAAATTCATGCACCTGATAATGTTCTCTATCCACCTGCCACGTTACCATTACTTTGCATACACAACATTACATACTCATAAGTGCTAGAAAAAGTTTTATAAGAAAATCTGCTGTTGAAATTTTTCTGGATAGCCACTGTTTTATTTTTTTTAATGCACGGAAGAAGGATCCAAAGGTCAGGAACCCACAAACCGTTCCTTCCAAGAAAAAAACAAAATACAATACAACAGAGAGACAAATTCAAGATCTGTTCATTTCGAGATGCCTGGACAAGCTGCGTTTGAAAGACTGGAGATTATAGGAAGTAGAAAATACAGACAGGGAGACAAGTCCAGAGTTGACCTGTTGCATAAATGAAGGACTGGGAGTAATGGTTAATTCTTGCATTAGAGAGTTGGACAGAAAAGGGATGAGAGTTTGTTGCTAGACCGGTGCTACACTCACGTCATAGAGGTGGAGGGATGCAAGCAGACAGTTCGGAGCAGTGACCATTGAAACTAATGATAGAAAAGATATAAAGATGCAACAGTGCGATGAAGAGACATAGGTTGAAGGAAGCCAGTAAAAGGAGGAGAGTCAATGAGATGACAAGCCTTTGACTCCACTCTGTTGAGAAGAGCTGTATGTTGGGAGCCTCCCCACACATGAGAGTTGTACTCCACACAAGGGCGAATAAAACCCGTGTATAAAGTAAAAAATGTGCAGGGGTAAAGAAGGTACAGAGTCGGTTTAGCACACCTAATCTCTTGGAAGCAGATTTTACAAGAGATGTAATATGATCTTTCCAAGATAAGTCCCAAGTGAATGAAACCAGAAGCATTTTCAAGGATGATGCAGGAATGATCTAGTTATTATTAAACCCTTAACCGCGGGGCGTCACTTTCGTGATGCTTGGGAGCAAGGGATCATACCGCGGGGCGTCACTTTTGTGATTCTGTGTTATTTTGAATTCGCCCAGGCTTTCAAGTGGTGGCTTGTATCAGCTATCAGTACTGCCAAAGTCCAACACTACTCAGCACTCCTAATCTCATCTGTACTCCCATCCATTGTTGACAATTTAGCCATTTCTCCCCATTCGTGACTCCCCTCCCTACTTCTCCTCCATTACCCTCTCCTCTTGCTTGCCCGGCCATGCTACGCTAAGTAAATCTTCCCTGGAATTTTCTACTGATTTCATCCATTGAAATAAGCCTATGCCCTATTCTTATACCAAATAATATGTACAAAAAAGAAATAAGGTAAGTGGTAGTGCCATACACATGGAATTGGCTAATTATCACCTGACAACACCTCACGTGCACTCGTTTGCTAATTTTCGCTGTTTATTTCCCCTTGAAATATGCCGTATAATCTATTCTCGTTATAAAAATATATATAAAAAAGGAAGGGAGAAGCGTAAGTGATATTTACATTCACCTGGAACTACCTAATTTATTATGTATTGCCTAGATTTCCTGCCAATCATTTCATGGCGTATACAGTATATTAGCAGCTGTCACCACACTGACATTGGCAGCATTGCACTCCCCCTAGGCAGGCAGGCCACCACGCTGTATTCAGTTTACTGTCGTCTTTCAAGGTGAAATCATGTCGGATTCGCGCCTGTCCGATTCCGCCGCTTTTTAGCCCCATGCAAAGGGCCCTGTGACCTCTACCCCCTACTAAACCTCGTGTGGAAAGGGTTAAAGGGCTAAGTGACTGCTGTGGAACATCAACTGGCTAATTTGTCAATGAAAATGATAGACAGTGACTACAATCTTTCTGGTGAGTAAAACAGTGCAAGTGGAAATGTAAATAATGTGTAAATAATGTGTAAACAGCAAGTGAATGCAATGAATGTAAATATACGTGAACAGTGGAAAATAGTTTTATAAGTTACTGCAGGTGACAGTGCATAACACAGTGTAAATTAAATAGAAATGTAAATAATGTAAATAAAATAGAGAATGTAAATAGAAATGTAAATGAGTAGTAATATAAGAATACGAGTATAAATACTAAGAGTAATGAAAGTGAAAGTTTCACTCTAGCATGTATGAATACTATGAGTTATGAAAGTGAAGATGAAAGTGACATTCACTCTCAATGCTAGTATACAGGACGAGAAAGTGAATGATACGTATTTTACTGAAAGAGAAATTGAATGCCTACAGTGACAATAAACTACTATTACTGAAGGAAACTTATGGATAAAGACTGTAGATATATATAAGTGTTATATAGTAATGGAAATACAAAGTGTGAGTGTTTTTATGAATAATAAATGACAAAACACCTACGGCGAACGAGTGCAAGTGGGAAGGTCATATGCGCTCATAATTTTCATTTGTTTCACAGTGTTTATTTTGGAGTATGGATTCCAAACTATTTGAGAATCATAGAATAGTGTTTCTAGTGATAATATCAGGCTGTGGTAATCATATTACGGGTTGTCAGGAAGTGTAAAGTGGAGACTTCGTTACCCAACTTCAGAGGTCTCCACAAGTCCTACGGTACTCGACGAAGGCTCAACGAACATCCCAGGAGAAAGCTAAAGGTATGTGTCATATCCATATATAATTTTAATATTCTAGGGCTAATAACTGATTTTTGGCAAATATTTTTAGAGAATCTGTCGGAGCGCGAATATGCTCGCGAGACACGCAAGTCAAGCAAAAACAACCCCGCGGTTTAGGGGTTAAACATTAGTAGGTTGCCGCTGGGAGGGTTAGATTTCTACTTACAGCTGAGTTCAGAAGTTCCTTTGTACAGGTAGAGCAATGGTCCGATCTGTATTATGAAATTATTTCAGGCTGTATATCTTGCTGTACTGTATTGCAACACATAAACTCGTATTTGTTGTCGTATCCTACATACAGTGCCACCTTTTCCCATGGAATTTTATTTTTTTACCAGCTGTATTACCACTCATAC
Organism: Coenobita brevimanus; assembly: GCF_032717465.1. Taxonomy (NCBI): domain Eukaryota; kingdom Metazoa; phylum Arthropoda; class Malacostraca; order Decapoda; family Coenobitidae; genus Coenobita; species Coenobita brevimanus. The sequence continues at coordinate 6,570,342 of NC_136970.1, forward strand.
TTTGGGAAAAATGTTTAAGAAACGTCATTAATTAGTGGTGACAGTGTTACCTGCCAGGTTCATGTGACTCACTCTTAGCTGAAGAATATCATCTGGCATTAACTGGAACAGAATACTGGGACTGTTGTGAGAGGGTTAACCATTTCGTTCCAAGGGATCCCCTCTAAGTGAACTGAAATCGCTGGTGATGGCTTGATTGAAATGAAAAAGCCATCACGTGCTAGGGAGGAGGGTGTTAAACTGAAAAATGCCCCTTTTATTCCAACAAAATAATCTGTTAGTAAGAAAAATACAAATACAAATACGTGTCAATGGACAGAAGGGTTAATAATCTACTTATGTCGTGTTAAAGCAAGAGTCAGTGTTGTAGTCAAGACCAGGCACCTCGACACCAAGATCAATACCAAGACCAAACTCTCCGAGACCAAGACCAAGACCAGATCCTCCGAGACCAAGACCAAGACCAGACCTTCCGAGATCAAGACCAAGAATTTATGTGTATTCTGAATGAATGAAAAGTAGCTGCAGCCTGCAGGTGCTGCACTGCTGGTCTGTTTTCATGGGCGTCTCGGCCCCTCCAGTGAGTGCACTAGTACCTCAATCACCCAGTTGCAGATTATGTATCGGTGCGATACTCAACACCTTTTAAACAAATTTAAATTGATTGTCGCACATAAGTTGAGTGAGGTCGAGGAGCTTCTGGGAAGAAAATTACTAAGAAGAATGAAAGAGAGAAGAGGGCAATAGAGATCATTCCCAAGGCCAAAGCTCAAGTATGGAGGGACCAGGGCCCTCACAAGGAGTGTGACAATTTTGCTTCTTTTTCTGGCCTGTGTCAAACGTTTTCCAGGCACCCCAGGGAGCGGTCACAGCTCTCTACGGCCTTGCACACCGATGTTACGGCTTTTGAGAGTTTTTTAAGTTTTTAAACTTTTGAAAGTACGATTTTGATGTTATAATGTATGATGTTGCATATTTTGTCAGTGCCATCGTACTCATGGATAGCTGTATCTTCCTCATGCGACAGCTGGTTTTCGGAAGACAAATTTTCGCACTTCTCTCCGAGCTTTACCCCTGCCCAAACGTTCCATACACATATTCATCTTTCGTTTCTTGTGAACAGTCGAGGGCGACTACCTATTTTTCAGGATAATTACACAAGAGACCGAAGGGGTTTCGTGATACAGAGGTGGAAAGCAAAAATTTTCATAAATATAAAATATACTGTATATATTTTACCTCCATAAGTGTCCCAAATACTTCTTACGGTTGTACCCACTATTTAAGAGAACAGTTTTCACTAACTTTCCTTCTTGAAAGGGGCCCTCATTCGAGTTTGCTCACTGTCCTTCTTGCTACTACAGATGATTTATCGTACCCCAGGTGGTCCCCCACTTTAGTGGGGCTACAAACGCCACTGGACCACATGGCCATGGCCCCCCGCCTATAGGTGAATAAGTTGTATGAAATACGAGGGTAGCTGTGAAACACTAGAAAATATTCTGATTTCTTCTAAAAAGGTCACAAAAGTAACCGCAGACCTCCGTGATAGCCATTTGGAAGCTCTGAAGGGTCATAACTCGAAAGGTTGGAAGCCACTGATGTCTGACTTGGCCCCAGTTGCTCCAAAATCCTGGCTATGCCCCAGTAAGGGAGGAAAAATATTTACAAAATTTAATATATATGTTAACAACTCACCATCTAGGTAAAATATATCTGCTTTCATTGTTTCATTGGCACGGAGAAACAAACACAGGAAAATAGAAATTTTTGTGGTTACGTTTTCCAAGCAAACTAGCTAAACTTTCGGTGTACGTGTACGAAGGGTGCTGAGACTGCACACACCATACACGTATATGAAGTACACGGAGGTGAACAGAGCTGCAAACAAGCGTGCGTGCAAACGGAGAACATCACTGCGAGAATGGCCACTTATGCATGCTCTATCGACTCGCACGCACTCTATCAGCACTCGCAGGGCTCAGCTCATGCATCATCACCATAGCGCTAGCCAGGCAGTATCTATAGTCAGTACAATGCTGTATGGTGCGCCGTGAATCGAATCAGCCTTGATTTTTCTCAGTGTATGATCATAAATTCCGACCTTCCCCATGCTGCGACGCGCTTTGTAATGCTGATCTCGATCTGGTCTCGAATCAAAACTCCGAGACCAGAAGCTTCGAGACTAAGATCAAGACCAAGACCACGTCAAGCGAGACCAAAATCAAGACCAAGATCACATCAAACTGGTCTCGAGACCGGTCTCGAGACCTACAACACTGGTGAGAGTGCTCTGTTTTCTCCTCACAACACCTAACTGAGACATGAGTGGTATTATGACCAAGGAGACAATTGAGCTATCTTATCAATAAAGAGGAGTGTGCTTAAACTCTCTTAAGATTTTTTTTTTTTTTAAGACTGTATTTGCATTTTGTGTAAGTTATTTTTAAGGCTTTTTGTAAAATCATTTTATTTCTTTTTTCGTCTCTAGTCATTTTATTTTTTTACATTGTCATAGTATAGGATTGTTTACTTCAACCAAAAATAAAAGTCCATTCGCCTCCCTTGCCCCTTTCTCATCGCTGGAGCTAGGTGTTTCAATGTGACATAGTGGACAAAGGTGCATACTCGTATTACCACCTACCAATAGATGGTAATGTGCACCCCAGTCTGCTATCCTTCATCTAGGCATCATCTAGTCCAATGGTGAAAAAATAGCCAGGAGAGGCGAACAGATTTTAACATCTGAGTGTGCATTTGTGGTGATTGTGTTTAGGATTGCTTCTATATGCATTTGATTTGATTGTGTTTGAGATTAGTTTTCTTTATTTACGTTTGATTTAATTGTTTTTAAAGCTGCCCGTATTTGCATTTTTCTTAGCTGTGAAGCAATGCATTGTTAAAACCCGCTATAATCTAGAGGAGTTATATGCGCAGACATAAATGCACTAACTTAGAAGAGTCCGGATTTTGTTTGTTTTAATGAAACATTATGCAATGACTCATTTACATAATAAAGCTTGAGTTATTATCGATAAGTATAGAGCCATACAGACACACAGTGTGTCGAATAGCAGAGCATAGGTCAATCTAGCCATTGACAGAGGTGGATGAGGAGACTCATATTTGGATTTATGTCAAGATTTGATGTTGTGTATTTTTAATGCAAGGCTGGAGCAGACTAGCATAAAAGTAAAGCAATTTCTTGTGTATTTGATGAATGGATTAGCAACGCTTAAAGTACAGAGTTCTGTGACTATATTTTTGTGTACTTAGAACAACCAACAAGCAAGAAACAAGTGGAAAGATAGTGTGGTATATAATCTTATCAATCGCGACAAGGTCAACTGCATTATGAATATTATTGAGCCACTGGGACCACAGCAGAGTGTAAGTGAAGTTAACACGATACCGTTTGGAAATTGTTAATAACTTTAAGTACCTTGAGATATCACTAGATTAGAAAAACACTTTCAAACTTGTTGACGGGGAATTAAAGTCTCGGGTTAGTCGAGCAATGTATTCTTTAAACAATAAATCCATACGGCTATGTTTACTAACAGATCTATAATTAGAACTGTTTAACAGTACAGTGTTGCCTGAAATGGTATATGGATATGAAGTTTGGGGACAAGAAAACTTCACTGTTGTAGAATCATTGCATCATAATTTTTTAAAATATATTTTGTACGCAAATGCTACCACTTGTAACAATACAATAATTAACTTGGCATAATTATCCGGAAAAGAATGATAGAACTTCGAGCCCAGTCATAACAAGCAACGAAACCAAGCTCACCAGACTGCTGTATTACGGTCTTCTAAATGCACATAACCAGAATGGTGGCATAAATCACAGGGGAGTATTTATACTAAAAATATACAAGGTTGTGGTATGTCTGGCATCTGGCTTAATCAGGACTGCATGAGTACTAACTGATTTAATAATAATAATAATAATAAATAATAATAATAATAATAATAATAATAAGAAGAAGAAGAAGAAGAAGAAGAAGAAGAAGGAAGAAGAAGAAGAAGAAGAAGAAGAAGAAGAACAACAACAACAACAACAACAACAATAATAATAATAATAATAGTAATAACAATAATAACAAGATTATAACAATGATAATAATAATAAAAAAGATTATCGTAATAATAATTATCTACATTGCCAGACGCCTTAAGCCCGAAAGGGGTGGCCATAAACAAATCGCCTCCATGTCGCCCTGTCCCCTGCCATTTCACTACCCTGCTTCCAGCTCACACACCCCTCTCTCATATACCCCTCCAACGCATCCCTCCATCTCATCCTTGGCCTCCCCCTCCTTCTACCCCCCCTCCACCTTACTCACATACACGCTCCTTATCAGTCTCCCATTCTCCATCCTCTCCATAAGGCAAAACCACATCAGTATGTTTCACCAAACGCATCCTATCACATCAACAACCACACAACAATGCTCCTTCACTTCCTTATTCGACTGTCTGTCTCTCCATGTGACTCTACATGCTCCTGTCAGCTAACTTATTTCCACTGCTCTCACTTTTGACTTGAGTCCTTCCCACAAGGTCCAAGCTTCACTTCCATACATTAGAGATGGGAACCCAATACTGTCATGTAGCATCTTTTTCACTTCCATGCCCACTTCCTTGTTTATTATCACTGCATTCAAAGAACCAGTAACCTTTCTTCATTGTTATACTTTCATGCACTTCCACTCTAAACTTCCATTCTTACTCATCACAGTACCCAAATACTTAAACACACACACATTTTCCATTTCCTCCTCATCCAGCCTCAGAGGCGGACTTTTATGCTTGGTCGTGAACATGATCTAAGTAGGGGAGGTCAGTCAGAAAGCGGGGAATCCCCGCCTGCATGACGTCACACGTGCCCCACTGCCTTCCCAATCCTTGCTTTCAAGGCTGGCTGGCTGGCGTCGGCCTGGACGTGCTATCCGAGATTCGACCACACTGCTTCATTCATAGCTTCATCTCTCCTTCAGTATATTTTATGTCTTTATAACCATTTACCATAACCAGTCAATACGTCAATGAATCACATTATCGTCCACCTGTAACATTCCACAGCAGGACTTACTTAGCTTCTATCTATCTATATTTTTTGTTTTATACTTAATCGCACCTTCCCACCAAGGTGGGGTAGCGATACGACTAAGGAAAAGAAAATAACAAAATAACAAAATCCACCACGCAAATACACATTCGATCACGTTCACACTGATCTCTCTCTCTCTCTCTCTCTCTCTCTCTCTCTCTATATATATATATATATTGTAACGCGAACAACGTTTCTGATGGCTCTTAGACGGATAAATGAAGAGATCAATGTAATTTCCATCATTTATTAGTGTGAAAAAATATAACCATCATTACTGGTGTATATAATATTCATTCTCTCTCCCTCTCTCTCTCTCTCTCTCTCTCTCTCCCAGGGCTTGATGCTGCTGTGTTTAGATAATGGTGTCCCCATTCATTCATTCATGCTCTCTCTCTCTCTCTCTCTCTCTCTCTCTCTCTCTCTCTCTCTCTCTCTCTCTCTCGTACCATGTTCAATTTCATTTTCTTCCTAGTTGATGACCTGCTTGTTCGTTTACTTGATTTTTCGATTGCAATCAGCATGTTATGGGATTTGATCTTAAAATATATACAATGTTTGGCAAAAAAACACAAAATGCCATCAGGTAATTTAACACCTGATTTTCTGAATGCAGACGAAAGGGTCTCTACACATTTTTTTCCTTCTTTAAGGGAGTTCCCATGAACAGCCTTGAATATTTCTCTCAATATCCTTAGCTGAAAAAAGAAGTCATCTGATGGTACATATAATTCCTTAATGGGGACAGAATGCTAACTGACAAGAGCAAGGAGATAGCACGGAATGGGACAAGCTGAACTCACTCGCCAGAGGGCTGATGTGACGTTACGTGGGCTCACTTGGCGCACTGTCTGGCTGACCTCCCCTACTTAGATCATGGTCGTGAAGAGAGTGGATGCATGCTCGTGTGCTCTCTTCTCTAGCTTCATAGGGCTGCCTCACTGGCATAATTATTTTTTTTTTTCACTCTTCTGGTGCTCGATAGGATAGCTAGTTACTCATTTTCCACCCCTCCTAATTAGCTAGGAACAGTAGATGTCTGTTCCTATTTACTGAGCTTGCCTTTGCCTATTCGCCAACGGACAGTCCTCCCCAGTGATCACTCTGGGGCATGCATAAACACTGTTGGGTCTCCCTGGAGTGGTTTGAGAGGTAATCTCAGCCTTAGGTGTTTGATCCTGGGTTGTTTGTCCCTTGCTCGCTCTTCTCCTTCTTCCCACTTCCTGCGCTAGAGGGAAGTGGTCACTATGGCGGACACCCTTTCCGCCTCACCCCCGCCTTAGGGTGGGAGGTGGTCCTGACTGACCCCCAACTGAATTACAGACTGACAGCCCCAAGACTGAACGGCCCCAGACACGCACTCCTCTAGACATAAACATCAACAACGCCTTGTTTGTACAAATTCATGGGGTTGGTTCTACTCTCCTGTCCAGCCTCAATCCCTTTATCATCAAGAAGTTGATTGATGGGTGTGCCGGTGAAGTAGAACAGATTAACCCGGGGCGTCCCGTCGATGTGAATTAACGTCCACACGTTTTGTCACTGCCAATCCGGTTGACGTACATAAACGCGAATCAATTGCAAGGTCCCTAATTTGCACAATTTTCAATTTTCGCAAGTGATTTTTGGTACGTATACACGGGACACCTTCCTTTACAAGATGCCAGGCAGGGACAATGCCTTACCCAGCATGACCTCCCCCCCCTGCACACCATTGTCTCAGCAATTCACCTGTTACCAGTGACCTGGCCAGTAAAGCCATGTCATGCCACGGTACGAAATTCAGGGCCAGAGTGATTCCCCAATCGATGACAATGTGGAGGACAAACTTTACATAGAATTAGAGGAAGAAACAGTCAGAAATGATGATCAGGTAATGTCGCCAAAAAAGGTCAGGTATGTTGATGTGTTTCATGAGTGAAACAATTTTATATTGCCTATATTACTGTGTGAAAACCAATATTCTCATACTACATAAAAATTTGTACCAAATAAATAAATAAATACTGTTTATGAGTGATGTGGAACGGTTATACTCCCATAGAACCCGTTTTCTTTGGAGCCAGCCTGATAGAAAACACAGTAAGGTGAGGAGATACTGGTACCTGTATCGAGCATTTTAAACCTCAGGTGAGCGATTTCTGTATGATTTTTCGATGATTCTCACCAAAAGCGGAGGTTTGAGCCCCCAAATTTTTTTTCCAAAAATGGTTGGGATTGGGGGGAATCAGTGGTGGAAAAGTGGTCAGGAAGTGGCGGGTTAAAAACTTACTAATGGGGACCTTCGTGTAAAGACCATAAACTCACGCCAGGTAAAGGGTTTGCTTGAGCTGAGTAAGTTCCATTATTACCTGTAAAGACCAAGATCCCACACTTCATGAATTCCTGCAGGGGTGTTATCACCTGCAGGGATCTCGTGCTTAAGGAGGAAGACGACATTGTACAGGAACTCACTCAGTAAGATGTAATAGATGCAAGATTTATTACTAAATTTTCGGATGGCCGAGGGACTAAGACCACAACCATTATCTTAACTTTTGGAAAAATCTCTCTTCCAGCTAATGTGGAAGTTGGATACGAAATTGTTAACGTCAGACCATACATCCAAAATCCCCTTCATTGTGCGAAATGTCAGATCTATGAACACCACGAAAAGACTTGTCTGACTTCCAACTTTGTGTGTGGCAAGTGTGAGGCTGTAGGTCACTCTGCTGACCACTGTATGTCTGAGACCGAGTGCTGCTTTCACTGTAATGACGCTCACTCCACTTCCTCGAGGGTTTGTCCCAAGTGGAAAGAGGAGGAGGAGGTGTGCACAGTGAAAGCAACAGAGGGCATTCCCTATTACGATGCTAGGAAGAAGGTGAAGTAGTTGCATGCAACACACAAGCCTAATGTCTCCTATGCTTCAGCTGTTGTGTCCCATTCTGTGATTTGCACCATGGAGATACAGACAGACCTTACATTCTCTCCTCATGCCAAGAGCCCTACCTCTACGTCTCCCCCTCCTGTACGCTCCACCTCTCTTATGGACATCCCTGTCACTACTTCCTACTCTCAGGCTGCCTTACTCCTTTGCAGTCAGTGCAGACAAAACCGAAGTCTGATGAGTCAGGTAAGATTTATTTGACCACCCACACCATAGAGTCACATCCTCATGTCCTTCCTGCTCCTGGTCCAGTGAGGAAGAAAAAGGGTAGCTCTTCCCCGGTGGAGTCTGGGAGCCTAGTTATTGACGAAAATATGGAGGTTTCCATCAGCAAGCACAGGGATAGGTCCCCCAGTAGTTACTTAACTGTTGGCAGGCAGCAAAAAAAAAACTAAGAGCATTGGCCACTCTCATAAATCTTAAACTGCCACATTCACAGTATTACAGTGGAATTTTAGGACTCTTGGGAATAAATTACACAACATAGCTATCTTGCTTTCTATACACAGGCCAGACATTATTTGTTTACAGAAGATGTGCTTAGTGGATCACCCTGATCCTCCCTAGTCCAAACACTACCACCTGAATAGAAGATATGAAGGTCATGGAGTTGCCATATACACACACAAATCACACCCACAAACGGAAGTCATTCTAAATTCTGCTCTACAAGCTGTCGCATGCAGAGTAAAATTTCATAACACATATCTGTCTGTTTGCTCTCTGTAGTGATGCTTTGAATTCACTATTTAAACATCTTTTGGGGAACAGGTTAGTGTTGGGCGATTTTAATGCCCATCACTATCAATGGGGTAGCTTGAGGATCAGTGGTCATGGGGAGCAAGTAGCCGACCTAATACTACAGTCCAACCTCTGTCTTCTGAAATATGGTAGAACGACTTGTGTAGGTGATCGTTCTGGTAACTTTTCGGCTATTGACTTATCTCTGGCCTCCCTAGCTATACAACAAGATTTCTCATGGGATCCATATGACGACTCCATGGGAAGTGATCATTTACCCATCTGCCTTTGTTATACATGCGACATTGTTTCGGACCCTCCAACTCAAAACTTAACTATAAGAAAGCAGATTGGGGATCCTCAAGGATTGCCAATTTAGATATATTTGGGGAGACCATAGATGTTTAGGTCGAAAATCTAACAAATTCCATAATACACGTGGCTGAGGCTGCTATTCCTAAGACTTCTACAGGTCATGTGAAGCATAGAGCACATCGATGGACACTGGATTGCCGACAAGCATTAAGGAAACGAAGTAGGAGACACAGGATTTTTGACAGACTGAGGAAAATTTCATTGCATACAAACAGGCATGGGCTGAGGTGAGGGGAATACTAAGAAGGGCCAAACATGATTCCTGGCAGAGATTGTGTCCACGGTGAATCGTACTATTCCATTAAATAAAGTCTGGTCCACTATAAGAATATTTAATAAAGGCCCATATATTCCTGTGACCACACTCCAGGTCAATAATAACATCTATGAAGATCCTGTGGACGTTGCTAACATCCTCACCAGGAATTTTTCTCATGTAAGTAGCTCAGCCAATTATGATCCACGTTTCCAACACCATAAACTCACGGTTGAGCTACAGATATTAGACTTTGCCACAGAAGACGTAGACTCCCTGTACAACCATAAGTTTATGATAGATGAACTGCTTCTTGCCCTTAAATCCTGTAAAGACACCAGCCCTGGACCAGAGACCATCATGTATGGTATGATCCAGTATCTTAATAAGGACAACCTGATTAAGATGTTAGCATTGTACAATGAGATTTGGGTGTCTCAAACGTTCCCAAACTCATGCCACTTTGCGCACATCATACTGATACCCAAAGTGGCTGGTCGTCTTATGAATTCCACTTCATTTCATCCTACTCTGTTGACTTCTTGTCTATGTAAGGTCATGGAACGAATGGTTAATAATAGGGTTCTTTTTTGTTTTAGAGTTGAAAAATTCATTAAATGAGCAACAATGTGGCTTCTGTAGATACAGAAATTCACTAGGTTATTTAATGAATTTGTAGCATTGCATTGCAGAGGCATTTGCTAATAAAGAATTCATGACAGGGGTGTTCTTGGACATCCATAAAGCCTATGACATGACATGGCTTATTGCTTATGGCTTAAGAGGTAATTTGCCCATTTTTATTTCCAGTTTCTTAATGAACAGAACTTTCTCTGTCAAAATGCCCCATAATGTAACATCGGACATATTTATTCAGGAGAACGTGGTGCCTCAGGGACGTGTTCTTAGTCCCACCTTATTTAGTATTATGATCAATGATGTTCTGTCATCAGCTCCCATCCTGAGGAATCTTAAGTACTCACTCTGTGCTGACCATTGAGCAATATGGCACTCTTCCCATAATGCACAATTTTCGGCTGGGCAGATTCAAGCAGCCCTTGACTCCGACCACCAATGGGCCTTGCAGTGGGGGTTTAAATTTTCCATCCTTAAGTGTGCTGCTGTAGGTTTCACTAATCGTAACGTTCCCGAATTTCGTTTATTTGTGGATAATCAAGCGATACCTTTTCAAAAGTCTGTAAAGTTTTGTGCCTTAACTTTAAGCGCAGATTAAATTTTAAACTTCATTTTAAAAACCTGCTTGCTTGTTGTGATAAACATTTAAATGTCCTCAAGTACCTAGCAGGTACTACATGGCGTGCCAACAGAAAATATTAATGGTGTATAAGACCCTTATTAGATCCAAGCAAGACTATAGCACACAGGTGTATGGCTTGGCATCCGATGCCACACTGAGGAGGTTGGATGTGTTATAAAATAAATGTTTGCAAATGTGTCTTGGAGTCGTCTGGTGTACACGTGTATCTTGAATGGAAGTGGAGGCGAAAGTGCCTCCCCTCCATGTTCGCCGTGACCATCTGGCTATATTGTATGGAATACAAACACTCAGGAAATGTGATATTGGCAATGTGGCCCCTACCCCCTGCGTCAACACCACCATCTTCTGCAGGGGGTGCGTCAGCCACTTGCCGTTCGCCTCCACTTGCTGACTCAGGAGCTTGATGGGGATCTCATTGACTGTGACAAGTTGGTGCTTAAAAATACAGCACCTTGGGAGCCACTCGGCCTTACAGTTGATGTTTCATGGCCCCCAGCACCAAAGACCAAGGCGCCGGAGGCAGAGGTCCACCACTTGTTTTGGAACATCATCATTCGTCACTTGGGGTCCCATCAATTGTACACCGATGGCTCCAAGTTGAGTGAATGTGTGGGTGATAGTGTGTGGTCGACTGAATGTTCCCTCAGGTATCAGTTGCTGACTCATACATCTGTGTTTACATCCGAACTTTTTGCTATTGACAAAGCCATAGACTATGTTCTATATTCTATGCATGACTCATTTGTCATATTTTCATATTCGAAATCAGCCCCTCAGGCAATTGCATCTTGCACTACGGACTCACACGAGATACAGGGCTGGATGGTTAATAAATTGCATTCTTGCAACAAATCCTTCATGCTGATCTGGATGCTTGGCCATTGTCATATCTACGGCAATGAGCAGGCTGACTTGCAAAGTCGGCTGTAGTGCTCAAGGAGACTTGGGATGTTCTTCGTGATCTACGGTCGAGTCTCTCTCTCAAAAAGAAATTGATAAATCTTCTGTGGCAAGGTCAGTGGACCAGACTAAATATTCCAATTTGCAAGCCATACCTGGGAGCTGGGATACTGCCAACCATCTCAGTCTCCTGGAAGAATAAGTGTTGGCACGTTTGTAGGTTAATGCCACCGTACTAACCAGTATGAAACCATAATGTGGATAGACGATTCCCACCACACTGTGACATCTGTAATGCGGTGTTATCTCTTAGTCATATCATTCTGCGCTGTCGGCGACTTATTCGAGAACGTGCTTCACTTATAAATTACTGTGGCGCAGCAGACGTCCCCTTCACCCTTTCCACCATCTTGGGTGATGACGATATTTTTATGACTAATAAATTTATGGCTTTTTTGAGAGAGACCGGACTTATCAGAGTGATGTGACTTTTTTACTATATGGTTATAGTTTTTATCGAATGTATATATGTGTATAATGTATTATTAATATGGGTTGACAGTTGATGTATTGGAAATAGCAACTACTTCTGACTGCTTTATTTCTGATATTGATGTCCCCTACATGAAACCACGTTCGTTGCTTGGCAGTTACCAGTTGATGAGTGCAAGTGTCCAATATACTGTACAGTACTGGAAATATTAGTATGGATATTTCTGAAATTTTCATTTTTATGTTTAAATGTTGCTGAAACTCATTTACAGATCAAAGTGCATCTATATTTTGGAAAATTTATGTGTACACATTTATGACAGGTTTTGATATAAAAATAAACCTCTTTATGGCAACACTGATAAAGTAGGGTGGACATGATTGAACTTCAGCTTGGAACCCAGAGTCAGTGTTGCCACACGTACGATAATTATCGTATATGCACGATAAGATTGCCTTTGGTACGATGTACGATACCATTTTCTATTATCGTACGGTTTGTACGATAATTTTGGGATGAAAGCTAGCATGGCAGTAAATTTTGTGACACGCATAGCTAATCATGCACAGTTGTTCCACACTTTGACAGATGAGGATGAACTAATGTGATGGCATCACTGAAAATATTTTTTTTTTTAATGGTCTTAGTTATTACCTGCTAAAGTACGCACATTTCCATGAATTATCTACTCTAAGTTTTATGGACTGCATTCTGCTACTAGTCAGAGTGATTTTCTATAGTGGCACTAAAGGTATTTCTTTTCCTTGTAATATTATTTTTATAATAAAGGATATGATTATACTATCGTAATATTATCATCATGGTATGCTCTTATCCTAATACAAATTATAGTGATAAATATAAACCTGAGTATACGTCAGTACCTTACAAAATTAAGGTTCTGATGATAAATGTAATGGGTAAGTTGTCAGTAAATAACCAAGGCTTCGGTGACAGTTTTAAAATAGGCTACATCAGTACTGCTTAGGACTGTGTAGCAAGGATGTGAGATGCTATTCTCTGACAGTTAACAACGTTTATATGTATTAGGATTTTTTTCTATAATATTTTTACTTTCCATGTGCATTTATTTTTCTTGTTTTTTTTATTTCAGGAGCATATTTCTTATGTTATACATGTTTTATTAAAAATGTGAAAGTTTTTGAGTCCTAGTAAAGTTGGACAAATCAACGTTAAGCTGCAAGAAACATGTATGAAACTGCCAAGAAATTGAACATTTCACCACAAGCTATTATTATTTTTTTTTTTAAGAAAATGGCAGAAAATGGTTTAAATTTGAACAAAAAAAGAATGGGAGAGTAGCACAAAAAGGTAAACTACACCCAGAGTGGATAGGGAGATAGTACATATGGCTTTAAGAACCGAAGACGATCATGTAGAAATACTGCAAGTTTGATGGATGAGGAGGAAGTGAATCTGCACCCCAGAACAGTGAGTAACAGGCTTCTTAAAATTGGATTGTGCGCATATTGTTTGAGGAAGAAACCGCGACTTATGAAGACCATGAACACTCCCTTTGTTAATGGGCCAGGCAACAAGCTCGATAAACTTCAGATGACTAGAAATAGGTAAAAAAGACTGACTTACTATTCTAAAGTGTAAATATGAGCTATTAAAATAAAATCTTATGAAATTTACTAGTATGGAACGATGTCTACACAAAAAGTAATGCCTCATCTCAAATTTCTGTTGATACACCACTAGACGTCACAAAGTTCATTTACTCTCCTTGGATTGGTTCTAGTGGTTTCTTGTGTCAATTTGCTTCATTTGGTGTTTTCCAATGAGTCCACCATCCAAGTACTTGACGATCGCATCCAGACTGTCTGAGCAAGATCCGGAGAGGAATTCATGAAAGAATGTCTGAAGAAAACCGCGAAATTTCCACAAAAAATCATGGTCTTGGGGGCGATATCAGTGAATGGTGCGAGTCGTTTGTACATTTTTGATCGCACCATTAACCAAGATATGTACATCAAGATCAGAACTTGCCTCATGTCTCAGACAAGGGAATGGTATGGAGAGACTATGGATTTTCCAACAGGACTCTGCCCCATGCCATACAGAGAAGTAAGTGAAGACATGGTGCAAGCAGAATAGTGTTCAAATGCTACCATGGGCAGGAAATTCACCTGATAGGAACCGAATTGAGACTTTATGAGATGAACTGAAAGATGAAATACACAAGGTACTGATAGCAGACACTCAACGCATACAGCGACTAATACATGATTGGTTCAATTTGGCAAAAATCAAGGAATTGTGTTAATCCTACATTTGTGAAATGCCACAAGGTGTCCAGAAACTTCTTTCAGCAAAGGGTGGTCAAACAAAGTACTAAGGCAAGGTGTGTATATAGATTTAGCAAAATACAGATGCACTTTGATCTGTAAATGAGTTTCAGTGACCTTCAAACATAAAAATGTTCGTTTTTTCAGAAAAATCAATAATAATTTCTCCACTACTGTAGAAAGGTATTGGTCATTTTCAGTCGATGGTGTTCTGTTGGGTGGGATACTACACTTTCTGTACATGTGTAAATGCATTCCATCATCTCGTATAAGTTATCTTAATTAGGGTTGACAGCTGACGTACATGGAATAGTTCCTGAATCCTCAGGTTCTCTTTCATATACTGATGTCCCATATATTATTTTTTGCCTCGATTGACAGCCAGCAAGTAATGAGTTCGGGTATGTAATGTTGAAAGGCATTACATATTTACAGTCGATGGTGTGCTCTTGGTCGAGGTATTTTTACCATTAGTGTAGGTTTAGCTATTTGTCTCTTTAAGATTCAGTATAGGTTAGTGATTTGTCTGTTAGGTTATTAATCTTAGGGTCTTTAGAGTATGCATCTTTTTTTTTTTCTAATAAATAATATAAGATCTAAACAAATATACAAAAAGGAAAAAAATTAAAAAAAATAATAAAATATTATATATATATATATATATATATATATATATATATATATACAGTTACCTCTCTAATAACACAAGTTTTAAAAATGCGTTTTCGTTTTAACACGAACAAATATTTAAGAAGATATGTTTAACTAACAAGGGTTTCTCGATTTAACGCGACTTTACACGTGCGTGATGGTTTCAAACTAGCCGCACGCGCCTTGGACAGTCCCAAGCTGATAGCCCGTGTGTGGCAGTTTATGCATAAATACATTTTTTTATTTGTCTGTTGCTTGAACTGGTTTTATTCGAACTATAATATGCGAAAATGAAGTTTAGCCCCATTCTGAGCAATTTGGCTCATTTTCGGACAAAATTTGGCCAGGAAAGTGATGGCAGATTTAAATTGTCACTACACGATGCTGCAGAACAGAAAGAAAACCACTCAGACCAAGATAGAGCAGTTCTTATGAAGAAGAAAGAAAACTTAAGGGAGTTATCTTCATCACCAGTAGCACGGGAGTCAGAGGAAGAGGAAGAGGAAGGACAGCAGAGCAAGAAGGGACAACAAATTTAGGGTGGGGAGCAGCGGGAGGTGGGGTAGCGGGGTAAGGTGGGACAGCAGCAGACGACGAGTGATGCATAGATGAAGTGAGGCTGTGTTGTTATTGTTTGTGACCTACTTACTGTAATGAAAATGTTGCTTTTACTGCAGTGTTTTTATGACCTACTAATGCATTAATAATGTTGAGGAACTTTCACAATGCCATGAATGAAGCAGAATGGAAAGAGAATCCACGTAAAAAACGAAAACAGTATGTATTTGGGGAGAAGTAAACAATGCTTCGGCCCAACTAGGGCTCAAATGTTGTTTATTTCTCACCAGATATACTGTTTTTGTTTTTTACGTGGATTTTCCTTCAAATTAATAGTGTTGCTTTTAAGTTTAGAGTAGCATAACTCCCCAAATGGGTAGACTTTCCCAGAGTCCTGGAACGTAACCCCCAATATTACCATTGTTTCTTATGGGAAAATTATCTTTAAACGTTATTAACTAACGCAACCTCTCCAGGAACCTAACCCTCGCATTATTTGAGAGGTTACTATATATATATATATATATATATATATATATATATATATATATATATACACACACCGGCCATATACTGCATTGGCGGACACAAGGGGTGCTGTGGTTGAACCAGTGTCACATACTATAAAGTATGCATGCACCCAGTCAGCTTGCGCGGGCCGATTACACTTGGTTCACTGACTACACACACATACACTTGTACACTTACAAGTACTTCTCATCCTACATACAATCTCTACCAGACAGCCTAAGCCACTTGGTAGACATACATTGGCTGTATTGTCCCGACTTCGGTCGGGATAGGCCGGTCCTGCAGTGGATACTCAATCGGCTGATGATGATATATATATATATATATATATATATATATATATATATATATATATATATATATATATATATATATATATATATATATATATAATTATCATCAGCCATAACTAGTCCACTGTTGAACAAAGGCCTCCCCCAACCTTTTCCACGAATTTCTTGACTGGGCCAATCTTTGCCATATTTTCCCTTCAAATTTCTCTATCTCATCTCTCCATCTCCTGTCTGGCCTTTTTCTGCTAAGTTTACAATCTCTTGGTGTCCAGTCAGTCAGCCTCTTGCTTCATCGGCTTTCCCTTATTCTTGCTACATGGCCTGCCCACCTCCATTTCTCTTTTTTTTTTATAACTTTTATAATATCTTTGACTTTAGTCTGCTCTCTCACCCAAGTTGATCTTTTCCTGTATCTTAAAGATATTCCCAACACTGACCTTTCCATTGCTCTCTGAGAACGGTTTAATTTATTTTCCATTGATTTTGTCAGTTTCCAGGTCTTACAACCATACGTCATAGCTGGAATTATACATTCGTTATATACTTGTCGTTTACTCTATTTTTACTGAATGCTTTCCATCCAATGTAATGCATCTTTTTATTTCGGTATCATGATCTATCGTTAATTTTAGTATTTGTCCAAAGTAGTTGTACTCCTCAACATCTTCAAGAATGTCTTCGTTTATTCTGATGACGCTCTTTGGTGTTTGTGGATTAAACATTATTTTAGTTTTACTTCGGTTCATCTTCAGTCCTTCTTTCAGACTTTCTCTGTTCAGGTCATTTAACATTTCTTGCAATGCCTCCGCTGTTTCTGAGATTGGGACAATATCATCTGCAAATCCTAAATGGTTTAGCATTTATCCATCTATGTTCACTCCCTCGTTTTCCCAGTTTAGCTCTCTGAAAATACTTTCTAGGCATGCTGTAAATAATTTTGGTGAAATTGTATCTCCCTGACGTACGCCCTTCTCAATCTTAATTTTTTCCGAGTCCTTATTTAATTTAACTGTAGCAGTTTCCCTCTTTATATATGTTTTCGAGCAGTTTTACAATGTTCTCATTCACTCCTTGTTCTCGCAATGAATTTATAATTGCTATATACTCCACTGAGTCGAAAGCCTTTTCGTAATCAACAAAACCCAAGCACAGTGGTTTATTATATTCTGTAGTTTTCTCAGTTAGCTGATTCACTGTATGCAGATGATCAGTGGTCGAATACCCTCTTTGGAATCCTGCCTGTTCGCGAGGTTGGTTTTCCTCCAAAATTGTTGTTATTCTGTTTGTAAGGACTTTAATGAAGAGTTTATAAATGACTCATAGTAAGCTACTGGGTCACCTTTATTGTACAGTAAAATAACTATTGCATTACACCATGTTTTGGGAATTTTCTTCCGTTTTATACAGTGGGTAAATAAGTGAGCAAGTCTATTTTGTACTTCTACTCCTACATCCAACAGTAAATCTGTTACTATTCCATTTTCTTCCGGAGCCTTCCCTCTTTTCATTTTTTTAAGACATATACTTACTTCGACTGGCGTTACTTCAGATATTTCACTTACGTCAACTGAAAAGTTAGCTATTGGTACTACTGTCTTTGATGCATACAGTTCTTTGTAAAATTCTTCAACTCTCTTCACCATCTTATCTTTGCATTTCATGATTTCACAATTATTTTCTTTCAATTATGTCATTTGTTGCTTTCCTAGTGCCATTTTACGTCGGACCTATTTCAGACTTTTTCCATTTTTGATGGTTTCTTTGAACTGATCCATGTTTTTCCTTCTTTTTTCCTCTCTTTGTCTTTTGGTGATAAGATTATTTAATTCCGCTCGTTCTGTTTTGTCTTTCTTTGTTTTTACTTTCATTTCCTTTCGGTTTTTCATAAGCTCGAGTGTCTTTTCTGAATATTTCATGCCTTTGGTTGTATTAGGTTTTCCTACTACTTCCGCTGATTCTCTTATCACTTTTATTAGTCTGTCATTTAGCTCATCAATGTCACATTCAGCATTACTTAAGAGCCTGAAATCTGTTCCTTATTTCCATCTTTTTTTTTTTAATGCGCAGAAGAAGGAACCAAAGGCCATGAGCCCGCAGTAACAGTTCCCTCCAAGAGAAAAACAAAATACAATAGAGAGCCAAATTCAAGATCCGATCATTTTGAGATGCCTGGACACACTGCGTTTGAAAGACTGGAGATCATAGGCAGCAGGAAATACAGACAGAGGGAGACAGTTCCAGAGCTGACCTGTTGCATAAATGAAAGACTGGGAGTAACGGTTAACTCTTGCATTAGAGAGTTGGACAGAAAAGGGATGAGAGTTTGCTGCCAGACGGGTGCTACGCTCCCGTCGTAGAGGTGGAGGAATGCAAGCAGACAGTTCAGAGGAGCAGTGACCATTAAAGTAGCGATAGAAAAGAGATAAAGATGCAAAAGTGCGGCAAAGAGACAGAGGTTGAAGGGAGTCAGTAAGAGGAGGAGAGTTAATGAGACGAAAAGGCTTTGACTCCACCCTATTGAAAAGAGCTGTATGTGGGGAGCCTCCCCACACATGAGAGTTGTACTCCACGCAGGGGCGGATAAAACCCCTGTATAGAGTCAACAGTAGTGCAGGGGTAAAGAAAGAGCAGAGTTAGCTTAGCACACCCAATCTCTTGGAAGCATATTTTACAAGAGATGTAATATGATCTTTCCAAGATAAGTCCCGAGTAAATGAAAGCCCAAGCATGTTCAAGGATGATGCAGGATTAAGCTGAATATTATTAAACATTAGAGGGTATACCTGTGGAAGATTTTGTCGGGTTGATAGGTGTAAGAACTGAGTCTTAGATGCATTAAAAACAACCATATTATTTTTACCCCAGTCAGAGATACGAGCTAAGTCAGACATTAGGTGTGCCATAGCCTCGTCCCTTGTTTGTTGAAGTAACTGTTGAGATGGGCGTTGCGGGAACCAAATGGAAAGGTGAAGGGTGGAGTCATCAGCATATCAGTGGATAGTTAGATGTACGGCATAGAAGATCACTGATGAATAAAAGGAAGAGAGTTGGTGATAGGACAGAGCCCTGAGGAACACCACTGTTGATAGATCTAGGAGAAGAACGATGGCCGTCTACAACAGCGGCTATAGAACGACCAGAAAGGAAGCTAGCAATGAAGACACAGATAGAAAGATAGAAACCGTAGGAGGGCAGTTTGGAAATTAAAGATTTATGCCAGACTCGATCGAAAGCCTTTGAGATGCCAAGTGCAATGGCAAAGCTTTCGCCAAAGTCCCGAAAGGAGGATGACCAGAAGTCTGAAAGGTAGGTGAGAAGATCGCCAGTGGAGCGTCCCTGACGGAACCCGTACTGACGATCGGAAAGAAGGTTGTGATAGGAAAGATGCATTAAAATTTTCCTGTTGAGAATTGACTCAAAAACTTTTGAAATACAGGACGTTAAAGCAATTGGACGATAGTTGGAGGGTTGGGAGTGGTCACTCTTCTTTGGGACTGGCTGAATGAAAGCAAACTTCCAGTAAGAACGAAAGGTACAAGTTGACAGACAAAGGCGAATGAGTTTGCTTAGGCAGGGTGTAAGCACAGAAGCACAGTTCTTGAGAACAACAGGAGGGACCCCATCAGGCCCATATGCCATGTTAGTACTGAGGCAAGTGATGGCAGAAAATACATCAACTGAAGAAATTTTAATGTCAGCCATGAGGAAGTCAGAGGGGGGAAGTGATGGAGGAACAGCACCGGAATCGTCTAAGGTGGAATTGGAGGAGAAAGTCTGTGCGAAGAGATCTGCTTTATCAGTAGAAGAAATAGCTACAGAACCATCAGAGTAGAAAAGAGGAGGGAAGGATGATGAGGTAAAGTTGTTAGAAAGATTTTTGGCAAGGTGCCAGAAGGAGCGGGAAGAATTCGAGTTGGAGAGTTGAGAGCATTTAGTATGGATGAAATTATTTTTAGTAGAGCGAAGAACAGACTTAGCACGGTTCCGGGCAGAAACGTAAAGATGATGTGATTCAGGGGTGGGTTGGCTCTGGTACCTTTTGTAGGCCCTCTCCTTGTTGCGGACAGCATTAGAACAAGCGTGATTAAACCAAGGCTTTCTTGCATTAGTCAAAGGATATGAGAAAGGAATGTATGCTTCCATACCCGAGAGAATAACCTCCGTAATGCGCAAGGCACACTCAGATGGCTCCCGGCCATGGAAGCAATAACCATTCCAGGGAAAATCAAAGAAGTACTGCCTGAGGGCCTTCCAGTCCGCGGCTCCAAAATGCCACAGATGATGTTTCCCTGCAGGGTCCACAGGCTGTACCAGAGTGATAGGACAGGTTAAGGTAGTAAGGTTGTGATCAGAGGAGCCCAACGGAGAGAAAAGATTAACAGAGTAAGCAGAAGGATTAGTTGTGAGGAAGAGGTCAAGTATGTTGGAGCTCTCTCCAAGGCGGTCAGGGATACGGGTAGGGTGCTGTACAAGCTGCTCTAGGTCATTAAGGATAGAAAAGATGTAGGTTTGTTCTCCAGGTGGATCCGTGAAGGGAGAGAAGAGCCAAAGGTTGTGGTGAACATTGAAATCTCCTAGAATGAAGATTTCAGAGAAAGGAGAAATGGATAGAATGCGTTCCATTGTAGAAGTAAGATAGTCGAAGAATTTTTGATAGTCAGTAGAATTAGGGGATAAGTAAACAGCACAGAAATATTTAGTCAGAAAATGACAGGAAAACCGAAGCCAGAGTGTAGAGAATTCAGAAGAATCGAGTTCAGGAAGACGAGAGCAAGATAAGTCGTTGCGTATATATACACAACAGTCACCTTTGACTTTGAAATGAGTATAGAGAAAGTAGGAGAAAAGGGTTTGCTGTCAGTTGCCTCAGACAGCTGAGTCTCAGTTAGAAAAAGAAGGTGAGGTTTTGAACAGCTGAGTCTCAGTTAGAAAAAGAAGGTGAGGTTTTGAGGAGGAGAGGTGGTGCTCAACAGAGCGAAAGTTAGTGGAAAGGCCGCTTTGTTTTCATTTACAATTATTGGGCATATCTTGTTATCTTGAATCATCTTCTTTCTTTCACTTCTGAAATTGAATCTGGCTGTGCAACCCACCATTCTGTGATCACTACCTATATTTACTTTGTTGCTAACTGTGATATTTGTGATCGTGTTAGTCTTATCTGCTATAATGAAGTCGATTTCATTCTTTGTTTCTCCATTTGGGCTTCTCCAGGTCCACTTTCTCCCTGTTCTTTTGTGGAAGAATGTGTTCATTATTCTAATGTTAAACATTTCGGCAAAATTTACCAGCATTTCTCCTCTTTCATTCCTTTCTCCTACTCCAAATTTTTTTTTGACTTCCCAACTTTTGCATTGAAATCTCCCATGAGTATAATATATGTTGTCTTTTCATCTTCCATAATCTGGAAGATGTCATCATAGAATGTTTCTATTTCTTCCTCTGGGCTTTGAGAAGTTGGTACATATAATTGTATTACTTTCAGGGTATATATTTCTGCACAGTCTAATGACAACAAATGCTGCTCTGTCAGATATACTGTTGAATTTGACAATGTTGTCTGCAAGATTTCTGTTAATTAGAAATCCTACACCACAAACTCTTTCATTTTCCTTTCCTCTGTAGTAAAATAGGTGGTTGCTATCTTCGAGCTGAAATACTTTTTCTTCTTTTCTGTGGATCTCACTCAGATCTACAATATCCCAACTAATGTTTTCCTATTCAGTCATTAGGTTATCAAGTTTGTAATCTTCTGCGAGGCTTCTTACATTGTATGGATAGATCTTCATGGATTTCAACTTGTTTAAACTCCAAGAGTCTAATTTTCCAACACAGTGCCTACTCACTTTCGGTGGCACACTGCCCGTAAGCACAGGAGGCAGTGCGGTTGGATCTTTAGTTGACAATGATCCAACAGGAATGCTCGCCAAATCATTTGCAATAGAACTCATGTTTGGTTGGGAGGATTGTGGCAATTAATCTCACCTCCCTGCCACATACTTTCTGGTGAGATGTAATTTTTGTGCCAAGTATTTGTTATATTCGGTGGGGCCCTATATATCTATAGGGGGTCCCATGGTCCACGGCGTCTAAGACGTATCTAATATACCTACAAGGCCTTCCCCTGTCTGCCACCTGGGGACGCGCCAAGTAGCAGTGGGATTCTGCCTCTTGATATATATATATATATATATTGCCTTAATCACCAGGGGCTTCGGCCCCAATGGTGTATAGGCAAAAAAGAAAAAAAAAAAACAGCCTCACTGTACATTCAGTGACTTCATTTCTCTCGAAGACCATAACTTTACTCTTCTCAACATTCACTTTTAGATTCCTTTTCTTACACTCACTCCCAAACTCATTCACCAAGCCTTTCAGCTGTCCTTTGTCTTCACTTAACAACATAGTGTCGTCTGCAAACAACACTGCACTGCAAACAACACTGCACTGCAAACAACACTGCAGGGAGTTTCCACATACTGCCCTCTCTCATTAGGGCCGCTCCAGCATCCACTGTCCTACCCTGTATCTCTTTTATAACCTCAGTAATATACAGACTGAACAACTGTCGAGTCATGGAACATCGCTGTTTCAATCCAACCTTCAAACAGAAAATTTCACTCTGCTCACTGTTCACATAATAAGGACTAACAGGTCGTAAAGGTTCAACCTTTCAATACAAACATGGCATAATGAGTTGATCAATGTCATGGGATGCTTTGGTCCAGTTCAATGAAGCATCTGAGTACCAAGAATTTTAACATGTATCAATGAAATGGCCCAAAGTTATACAGGCGATGACCGATTTCAGTGTAGGAATATAAGAAACACTACAGTTGTAAGAAGATACCTAACCATACCAAGATGTCATTAATACTGTAGTGACGATGAAAGCAAGCAAACTGGGGATGAATAACACGTATCTTTTGAATGTGGTAATTAATCTCATTTTGATAAACATGAATTCAGGAAAGAAAAGGCAGGATAGCTCACCAGGACTCATTAACATTACCAGATTAATATTGATGATGAAGAAATGGTTATGTGAAATAATTTTCTTTAACCACCAAACCTTCAACCACTCCCCACACCACAGTAGCCTTACGCTCATCCACTCACTATAGCCGCGTTTTTGTCGTCCAAGCTGAGGGATTGGATTCGAAGCCATCTTCGGTAAAACCAAGGTGCGCTGTTTTTGTCGGCCAAAGTGATACGAAGCCGACCCAAGCGTTTGTCGTCAAAACCAAGACTGTCTTCGTATCCCACCCAAGCGTGGTCGAAAGCGGTCTTGGTGTAGCTTGGGGAGAGTGAGATTGGCCAGCAAGGACACATAAATGATAAATATCCTGAAATTAGCATTATGTACATAAAATCAGGGTGCAGGTGGCTAATATTAACGACATATAGAGCCAGTTCAGCACAAATAACGACTACATGTAAGCTGCATATTCGTCAGACGATCGTCTTCGGCGAACCCCTCTGTTTACTTTGCGATTGGCACGTAATTTTTCGGGTCTACGTATCCTGGACTGTTTTTGCGGACAAAAACCAAGCGCCCCAAGACGCGCTTCGAATCCCAAGATCCAGCTTGGACGACAAAAACACGCCTTATGTGCTCAGTGGCGTCACCGGAGTGGGGGGGGGGGGAAGGGGGGCTTAGCCCCCCAAAATCAAGGACTCAGCCCCCTCAAAATTGCAGTCCCCAAAAATAATAATAATAAAAAATCACCAGCTTACATAGTATACTTGCAGCTTGGCATTGGCCCACCTAGCTTTCCCCCAACCCCCTACCGCCAATCCACTTTTATTCGTGCATCCATATTAGTTTAATACAATATTATTTATAGCTATATAATATGATTAGTTATTCACAGTTTACGTAAACCTATGGCTCAAATCATAATAGTTACAATATATTAGTTTCCCATTACTTTTTCCAAGCTTGGTTTTCTTTGAAATATATTTATTGCACAAAGAATGCAAGATTGTATTACATTTATCAGACTTATTATATATTTACAATATATAATATGTTATATATTAATCACGGAGCTTTAAAATTGGATTATGCAGTCTAAAATATCTGATCTATGCAATTTTTCACAAATTCGAATGTTCAGAGTATCGCAACTCGGAATGTTAGTTTACATTGAGAAGTGTATGTGAACTGTGGCTAAATCCTGTGTTGTTTTCGGTTTTATTTGAATGTATTGGTTTCAGTGGCTGTATAGACGTTACTACGTTAGCCACCTCACTTTACCTGTTCATTTTTGTTTTTACAGATATGAGATCTAGCCTATACTTTATACACAGAGTCAGCAGTACTTGGTTCAGTCGACACTCGACTGTCAGAACTGAATGTCATTTCCCTTTTATAGGCTATTCTACAATAATACATTTGCAGATATCAGCCAGCAGCCACTCGAGTGATGAAAAGGTCATCTAAAAATCCTCAGGGACAGGGTGACATAAGGAAATTCTTTCGCACCCGCACCTCCAAAGATGACTCAGATGAGTGCCAAGAAAAAGTGGCTGTTATTGGAAATGAGGTGCCAGAAGCAACCCCAGATAACCCCAAAGCTGAACCCATCCAGACATGTGTAAGTAGCCCTATATCAAACTATTTCAGTAGTCATTTTATGAAGCTTAGGCCAGGATTTTTTTTATTGATTTATTTTTAAATTGGCTAGGCCAAGGCTATTTCTCATTGTTGCAAAATATATTGTCCTAAACGTACAGAGTGGGAAAGTAGGCTAAAACTCTCTCTCTCTCTCTCTCTCTCTCTGTATATATATATATATATATATATATATATATATATATATATATATATATATATATATACAATATACATTCTCATTATTTTTTTTAGCCACCTCCCAGCACAAGTGATAACCTTGATATACCTGCTGAAGAACCGGCACGAGATCTATTTTATATATATATATTTTTTTTTTTTTTGTGAATGGCTTTGTTTTCCTATCACAGTACCGGTAATGGAAGATAAATCTTGGCAATTATATCTATATACATTGAATAGAGCTTCTTTGAATTATCAAATTTAATATGGTAAGACTAAGAAACCGTTATGATACCACATTATACTAGCAATTGAAGAAAAACTATTAGCTGCAATAAAGCTTATACAATTACCTTGTACACATTATATCATAAGGCTTACTGATACCTGGTATTAGGCCCATCAATATTTATGTCCTATAATTTTCTTATTAATAGCCTGTGAGACCTTATTTTACTTTTTCATCATCTATAGGCCTCAAAAATGCCCCTAAAATTGCTCAATTTCCGAAAAATTTTCCGGGGGGTCTTACAGCGCCCCCCCCCCCTCGTACCCTACAGCTGCATAGGTTCGCTTCCCTTGCCCCCCCCCCCCTTCTACCTATACCAGGGCTACAGCCCCCCAAAATCTGACCCATGGTGACGCCACTGTATGTGTTCAGCCTCTCTCAGTCAGGATAAGGGACATGAGATAGAATTATCACACAGTGAGCTGTTTTGGTTGCGACAGAAACGACTCTTTTTTTTACACAGACATATTTCTATGCTGTTTGGCTCATGAATACAAATGGGATTAATTTAAATTCTACTAGGTGACTGTTGCATAAAAAAGTAATCTTTTAATACCTCTAGAATGAAATTGCCTACTAATAACTCTTGCCATAATGGTGTGTGTGTGTGTGTGTGTGTGTGTGTGTGGTGCTCAGGATTGCTCCTCTATGCATTTGATTGCATTTAAGACTATAGTATTTGTACGTACATTTGTCTTCATTGTGTTTCACATTGTTTGTATGTACAATTGTCTTGATTAGTTTTAAGACTGCCGGTATATGCATCTGTCTTAGTTGTGACGTGATGCTTTCTTAAAACCCGCTATAATCAGGAGGGCTTATATGCGAAGACATGAAAGCTCTTAGTTAGAATAGACCTACTATTGTTTGTTTCGATGGAACATTATGGAATGAAATTGAGTTAAAGAATAAAGCTACAGTTATTGTTGATAGTCATGCAGACACACACTGTATCGATTAGCAGAGACTAGGTCAACCTAGCCAATGACAGAGGTGGTTGCGAAGACGTTCAATTATCTATCTATCTATTGCCAGACGCCATAATCCCTCAAGGGGTGGCCATTGACTTTGAGTTATTTGTTTTACGGGGAGGGGCACTAACCCTCCACCAACCCAACTGTTGACACTTAGGGAGCATGTATGGTTTGGTTATATGGTTACCACCCAGCGTTGTAAATGGTTTCTTGGCTTACAGGAAACCATTTGGCTTGTCACTCAATATAAAGCTACCTGTAAAGGAAAGAAAAGCAATAAGAAGTGACAGGAAAGATGGGAGTAATAGGAAGAGAGGAGGGCAGGCACAGAAAAAAAAAATGATAAAGGCTAAGGATGAAGTAGGCAGCACTACATCAAGTGAGTGGGTGATGGTTGCTACCACCTAGATTTATGTAAAGATCTGATGTGTATTTTTAAAGCTAGGGTTGGAGCAGATCAGTATAAAAGTAAAGTAATTTTTTGTGTATTTTATGGTTAGATTAGTAACTCCTAAAGTACAGACTTGTCTTATTATGCTTATGTGTATGCACTACAACCAATAACCAAGAATCAAATGGGAGTATAGTGTGGTATATAATCTTATCAACTGTGACAAGGTCAAATGCACTCTGAATCATGTTGAGAGACTGAATGCACAAGAGATTGTAAGTGAAGTGAACACGATACTGTTTGTAAACTGTTAATAATTTCAAGAACATCGATATATAAATGAATTACAAATACAGTTATAATAATACTAAAGGGGAATTAAAGTCTTGGGCTAGTCGAGCAAAGTATTCGTTGATCAACAATTTCAGACGATTCTGTTTACTAAGAGATCTATAATTAGAACGGTTTAATAATACAGTGTTACAGAGAATGGTATATGGGTAAGAAGTTTGGGGACAAGAAAACTTCACAATTCTAAAATTATTACATCGCAATTTTTACAAATATGTTTTGTTCGTATATGGTAACACTTGTAACAATAGATGATGAATTTGGCATAACTGTCATGGAAAGAAATACAGAACTTTTAACCCATTCATAATGGGCAAAGAAACCAAGCTCACCAAACTGCTGGATGACGCTGTCCTAAAAGTACATAACCAGAATGGTGACGTACATCACAGTGGATTATTTATACTACAAATACAATACAAGGTTGTGATAAGTGTGGGATATTACTTAGTCAGGACTGCATGAGTGCTAATTGATTTAATAATAATAATAATAATAATAATAATAAAAATAATAACAATAATAATGATGATGATGATAATGATGATAATAAAGTTGAACAGGTCGTAATGGATCAACCATTTAATACAAAAATGGCATATTGTGTTGATAAATATGTCATGTGATGCTTATTTACAGTTCCTAGAAACACTTGAGTACAAACAATATCAATGAAATGGCCCAAGGTTATGGAGGGTATGACCCCTATTTCATTGTAAGACTATCTGAAACACCAGAGTTGTAGGAAGATGCCTAACAATACCATGATGTCGTATAGGGTAGTGACGAAGGAAGCAAAAAAATTGGGGATGAATAACACATACCTTTTGAATGTGATAAGAAAGCAGATATAAATATACATGAACTGAGGAAGGAAAAGGCAGGATGACCCTCAAAACTCCCTAACTTTACAAGATTTATTATGGTGATGAAGGACAGGTGATGTGAAATAATTTGTTTAACCCCCAAACCTCCCACTACGTCCCATATCAGTACAATAGCCTTACCCCAACCACTCATTACGTGGTCAGTCTCAGTCATGTGATAGGATTATCAGGTCGGAAGCTGTTTGGGTTGAAACAGAAACTTTCATATTAACATATTTCAAAGCTGTTTGGGCTACGAATGTAAATGGGATTTATTTAATTTCTTCTAGGTGACACTTGCATGCAAAAGTAAATTTTTTATACCACTGGGATGAAAGTACTTATAAATCTTGGCATAATGGTGTGTGTGTGTGTGTGTGTGTGTGTGTGTGTGTGTGTGTGTGTGTGTGTGTTGTGTTGGGGTAGACTTAATGTAGGGTTTTAGGATCGATTCTCCAGTCTTTCTGACAGCAAACATATCAATACTGTTCTGACAGCAAACCGTTTCAACGCTGTTTGGCTTAAGAATACAAATGGAATTGATTTAAGTTCTAGACGACTATTGCATGCAAAAGAACATTTTTAATATATCTAGAATGAAATTACAGCTCTTGGCATAATGTTTTGTGGGGGGGGGGAGGTGGAATTATTTTACAGTTTTAGGATCGATCCTCCAATCTTTCTGACACCAACCCATTAGTATGTCCCCTTACTGAACCACCCTTCCATCAAAACTTTTGACAACAATCAGCAAGTGTTGCACATCATACAGACGTTAATACTTGCCATAATAACTCCGCGTTCAGTCTTTCATGTTTGTTCCTTTTCTGAAAATTCGTAAACAAATACTACACAGTTCTTTTCAGTATCGCAGTGTTGCTTGCTTAACTCATACTCACTTTCCAGATATTGTAGTACACTGCATAACTGACTAGAATTGTCCGACGTGGCAATTGCTAAGGCCAATAATAACTTCACTTCTGAAAACACTTCACCTATCTGGTAATGTTGTCTATCCACCTGTTATGTTACCATTTCTTTGCATACACAGCGTACTTATGAGAAGTCCCCAAAACCCTTTTTATGACCAAATCTGGTGTTGTAGTGTTTCCAGATAGCCATTGTTGCTGTTGAGAAGATTAGATTTCTATTTACAGCTGAGTTCAGCAGTTCCTTTGTACAGAAAGTTGAACTATCTACCTCTGGAGATACAGAGAGAATGCCTAAGTAGTACAATAATCTGACCTTTATTCAGGCAATACATTTTGATGACACACAAACCCATATTTACTGTCGTACCCTACAAACTATGCAACTTTTTCCCATGGACTTGTGTTTTTAACAGGTGTATATCACTCTTACTTTGGAAAAAATGTTCAAGAAACTTCA
This sequence comes from Coenobita brevimanus, assembly GCF_032717465.1. Classification (NCBI taxonomy): domain Eukaryota; kingdom Metazoa; phylum Arthropoda; class Malacostraca; order Decapoda; family Coenobitidae; genus Coenobita; species Coenobita brevimanus. The sequence goes on from NC_136970.1 coordinate 6,599,839, forward strand.
TTAATTACTGATGTCATTGTTGCTTGCCAGGCTCGTATGAGTCACTCTTAGCTGAATAATATCGTCTAGCGTTAGTTGGTACAGAATACTAGGACTGTTCTGACCAATGAGGGGGTTAATCGTTTCAGTACAAGGGTTCCCCTCTAAGTGAACTGGAATCGCTGGCGAAGACTTCATTGAAATTAACAAGACATAACCGCACTAAAGAGCGGGGATTGAACTGAAAAGTTTATGCTGTTTTTACAACTGTATTATATATATATATATATATATATATATATATATATATATATATATATATATATATATATATATATATATATATATATATATATATATATATATATATATATATATATATATATATATATATATATATATATATTTATAAGGCTGAGAGGAAGACCACGAATAGGATGGATGGACAGTGTGAAGAGAGCGTTGGATGCGAGGGGATGTCTGTTGAGCAAGGAAGAGTGGCTGTGCGTGACAGAAATAAATGGAGAGAAATTGTGAATGAATAAGTGATGACGCAGCCCTGAGGGGATATTCTCCCGCATTTGGTCTGATCAGCTAGTCAGGTCAGGTGCGGGTAAGGGGATGGGTCTGTTATGATGTGGCAGGGGTAAACCAGTTCTGCTGTCGGGCCCTGCTGCAGATGTCACTGATTGCATTGCGCAGTTGACCCTTGTGCGGTGTGGTGCGGTGAGGATCTGTCCGTTCTCCCCTTTGGGGCTAAGATGCGAATGAATGTGTTTGAATGGATGAGTAAATGGGGAGTGTGTCGTCCTGTCTCGGCTACCTCCCTTTCCTTGGGGGAAGCAGCCTAGGTATATATATATATATATATATATATATATATATATATACCGTACCGTATATATATATATATATATATATATATATATATATATATATAGAGCCTTTTATATATATATATATATATATATATATATATATATATATATATAATCTACTGTGCCATTTTGAAAAGACGGATGAAGAAATTTCCAAAAAAAAAAAAAAAAAAGCTACATACAGGTATCTGCACTTAATGTAAGATACAGACCTACTGTATAATAAGTTATAAGGCCTTCTGAGAGAGGAGATAAAAAAACAACGTGCCTCTGAAATTCAACGATAGGGCACAGTCATGTGAATTAGTGATTATAATATTCTTCTCTCTCTCTCTCTCTCTCTCTCTCTCTCTCTCTCTCCACTAGCCGACAAAATTTAAAAAGTGTTACGGATCTAGTATATTTTTAAATGTTTCTAAGCAACATCAACGTGTAAATTTCGAATATGGTATCCACTTTCGCCAGAGCATCCAGTTTTCGAGAACCATTACGCCATAGGAAAATCTGCTGGTGTGTTGGAAAATCCGACTCTGCTCCAATCATATAGATACTGTATACCCTGCAAAGTTGCATTCAGCTGGTCATTTTGGCGGTTATATCAGTTTCAGTTAAGTACCTGAACCACAAGATATTTAGCAACTCAAAGTGAATCATCCTCAGCCGAAAGTTGCGTAAAATTTTCCCACCATCAAGCAGATTTTTTTTTTTAATGACTCCAGTGTATGCAATGGTAATCTTATATATGCTCTTATTCCATTTCAGCTTTACTGTGATAGTAACTTGATCTTTGTTGGCAAGCAATGCAGCACCGCAACTATATGAAGGCATCAGATTCTTTCTGCTACATCTGTGGGTTCTTTGCACCTGACAGCCTAAAGAAACCAATTATGAGGAATGTTAAAAGCGCTTACAAACATTACTTCAATTATCCTGAGAGTAATCAAGACAATAAATGGGCACCCCGTATGGCATGCAAGCTTGGTGTAAACCACATGAAACGGCCATCAGGTATGCCTTTCGCTGTACCAGTGGTTTGGCGCGACCCAAATGATCACTGTCCTGATTGCTACTTTTGCCTCACTTACACCAAAAGGAATTCAGTGAAAACTCTGCTCAAGATTAGGTATCCTTACGTACATTCTCTAAGGCAAGCACCCCATGGCCTTGAGCCTCCAGTTCCAGATCCTCCATTAACCCTAGATCAGAAGACGTCCCTTCTGACCTCGGAATAGGAAGACCTGTGCCTATTGGATACACTGAAGGAAATTAATAAATATAAAATATACAAAGATGTTTTATGCAAAACTAATGGAATTGAAATACGAATATAACTCCTGTGGAGACCAGATGACTAGGAATGAATTAAATTTAACTAAATTAAATACATTTATAAGTTACTTGAAAAAAAATTGTGAAGGAATAAAGTAGTACTGACCTATTTTCTTCATGAGATACACATACATGGAACTGAGCAAAAAAAAAAAAAAAACTACCTAAACCTATAAATCTAATACCTAATTATCACACAGTCGGCCTGCCAACCCTGGGTTCCACAGAAAACTGGGTGCCTGGCATTAATGGAAAAAGGTATTAAATATATAAACCCCTACCCTCAAAGCACTCAGTCAATGTGTCAGGCTCCTGTTGTGGGTCCTTGTGTGGTGTAATCACGGCCATCACACCACCACTAGGGTCACTGGTACACTCAGTCAGTGTCACATCACCCTCACTAACTAACATTATTTCTGTGTCACTCTGGGGTTCCAGTGTGGTGTAAACAGTCCTGTTGAACTCCTCTGACTTTAGATACTCTGCCAACTCTTCGTCTGACAGGTATCTTGTTCGTTTGGGGCCCATGACTAGTCACCTGTAAATAACAATTCCCAATTACCCATTATTCCGGCCACCATTGACCCCTAAAACCACCCCATTACGGGGTCACTGCTACACTAGGTCAATTTTCCATCACCCACAATAACAATCAAGGGTTTCTGTGTCACTCAGGGGTTCTAATGTGATGTCAACAGTCCTCTTGAAATACTCCAGCTTCAGAATATTCTACCAACTCTGTGTGGGAAAGCTGTCTAGCTCGTTTTGCCTCCATTACTTACACAAATGCACTAAAAAACAAAGAAAACCATATATACTTAATACTGCATGTAGTGGGCCATGTTAAATGCATGTACATGGTCATACTGTGCCTAAAACGCTCAAAATGTGCGTTCAAGTCTTCGGCCTTGACCAGAATGGCCCTTCTCTCTCTCTCTCTCTCTCTCTCTTTGTTTCTACAAAAATTAAACGCTACAGGAAGACATGTGCCAACTGGATACACAGGTACTTACCAGAGAGTCGACAATGGCGGGAACTTGAGCCTGCGGGCAGAAACAGCATAGGTTGGCTCAGGACTGCTTGGTGTAAAGAAAAAAGTTACCCATTACCCGTTATTCTGGACACCATTAACAGTGAAACTTAAACGCTCCCTGGCTGTGTATCCACATGGCGCAGGTCTTCCTATCTAGGGTTAAGTACAAGTGCATCAGAATCTAGTAAGGAGGAGTGTTGGGTGGGTGCCGACTTTCAAGAAGATTTAGAGAGCATGGAGCCACACCTCATCAGTCAGGTAGAGCTGCTTGACCTTATAAGCGACCTTAACTCCCCCAAGGAGAAAAATTATTTTCCTGGGTCTCGACTCAAGCAATGGAACATGCTACAAGGTGAAGTTTGTACCACGACCTTCCACCATAGACATGAAAAGCTGTCAGTGTACTTCAGGATGAATGACATGCTTTGTTATTGGCATGATGTATAACGGTACAGCACCTATGTAAGCCTCGTCCTTATCGAAAAGGAAAATGGCGGTTGTTCAAAGATTCTGGGAAGAATGCACTGAAAGCAATCCTTCTCCATAAGGGAAATGAGCTTCCTTCTGTTCCAATTGCACATGCCCATGGAATGAACGAAAGTTATGAAACTATGAGTACTCTGTTGACCGCTACTGACTACAAAACATATGAATGGAGCATCTGTGGGGACCTGAAAGTGATCTGCTTGCTTCTAGAACTTTAGCAAGGTTACAAAAAGCACATGTATTTTCTCTGTCCATAGGACAGCTGAGCAGGTGCTATGCATTGGACACTAAAGGAATGCCCAGTGTGACCAAAATATATGACTGGAAGGTTCAATTGTCTTAACAAACCTCTTGTTCACCCTGAAAAGGTATTCTTGCCTCCACTTCATTTGAAACTTGATTTGACGAAGACCTCTGTGAAGGCCATGGATCAAGATGGTGCTGGCTTGCACTGCTTGCTAACAAAGTTCTAAGGCATTGTCTCTGAGACCAAAGTACAGACAGGATTATTAAAACAATCCCTCAAATTCATCTCATACTCAACGATCAGGATTTTGTAAAGAGCTTATCTGAGCCGGAAAGGGCTGCTTGGGAGAGCTTCATGGCTCTTACCAAGAATTACCTAGAAAATTTTAGACCACTGAAGTATGAGTCATAGAGCTTGTGGACAAAATGCTATAGTTTCGATGCACTCGGTCCTCGAATGTCACTCAAAATAAATTTATTCTCTTGAACTTATTTTCATTTATTCTCGGCAATGTTAGTGATGAACGTGGTGAAAGGTTTCAACACGAAATTGTCATAATGGAGAGCCGATATCAAGGCCGATTCAGTCCAAACATGATAAACGACTATTGTTGGACTGTACGGCTTGAAAGTAATTGCTACTACAAACGCAAAAGTAAAGTGCAGAAGCACTCCTACTGTTCAAAGGTCTTTTAAGAATGTTTTGTGTATATCAGTTTTTGCTTAGTATACCTATGTGATGTAAATAAAGACCATAAGTATATTTTTGTGACAATATATTGACACTGACACTTACTTGACGAATTTGCATGTCTCTTGGAATTCTTCCTCAGGTATAATGATGTATTACTTCAAGGTTACATGACAGCCAAATTTTAGGGTCAGTTAAGAAATCGGGGGTAACAAACCAGTTAGAAACTGTTAAGAATAAGTCAGAACCATTTTGGCTGTTAACCAGTGTTATTACATCTCGTCTGCCTCTCTTTATTATAAGTTTCGTTTATGCTTTCTCTCCTAATTCCCCATCCTCACTCACACTCCCCTTCTACATTTATTACCTCTCATGGACGAGTTTTCTCCTTTCTTCTTGTCGTGTTTATCCTCCTGTTTCGTTATTCCCCCTTTCTCTTTCCCTGTCCCTCTCCCCCTCTTCTTTTCTTCACCCTCTCTTTTTCTTTCTCTTATGGCATCCAATTTTCTTTCTCTCCTTGCTTCATAAATTCCTTAACCCGTCCCCCTTCTCTTCGGCTATAATCTTTTTTTCTTCTTCTTTTTTCACTCCATGATCCCCCTCACTCTCTTTCTTCTTTTACATTCCTTATTCTTCTTCCCCCTCCTCCAATTCTCTCTCACGTCTCATAGAATTTTTCACCATCCACCTAACGTCCAGTTCGCCAGCCTTCTATCTATCTGTCTGTCTGCCTCTCTCCTAAACTATTTTTTTAATGTTAGATCCATCTTGCTAAAACTTACACTTCAGAAGTAAATTATAATATCGCTATCAGTGTTTCTGTCTATACCTTCTAGTCGTTAACTCCTGCCACTCTAATTTTTATCAACCCGATTACCTTCCCTGAGTCACTTTTTCAGAGTTTTTATTTATTTTTTATTTTTGCCATCATTTCAAGTGTTTCTGTGCGCGAACTCTTCATCACCCTCGTCTTTTTTTAATTTACTTCTCTTGGGGGTGTGAGGGTGGCAATAAGTCACGAGCACCATGGGATGTAGACTGGCGTGAATTCGCCACTGCTTGACTAGAGACCAGAAATGAATCACTAAATATATGGTACTTGGCAACTGCAGTATGCCAGGCTTTGGCAACAGCTCTCATGGGGTAGAGGGAGACTCAACGTTCCCATGGAAACCATTGGCTCTTCTTCATACTTGAAATTAAGGTGTGATCTACCCCCTGGGGGTAGGGGGGTTTCAAGAATACTTCCCCAGTATCCCTGCTTGTCGTACGAGGCGACTAAAAGGGTTGGTGGTGGGTTAGTGCCCCACCCCGTAAAAAGAACTAACTAAAAAAGTGAATAAAGCGCCTCGGACTCAGATGGACCATACGTTGACGACTAAGGAACGGACAAAGGACATTCTTAGGGTGGGAACGTGGAATGTGAGAGGAATGAATGATGAAGTGAAAGAGAGATTGTTCACGTGTTTGAGGATGCAAAAGTGGATATATGTGGATTGACTGAAACTAAATGGCAAAGGTGAAAGGGTGAGAGAATGGGAATATGGTTTAGGTATATGTACGGGAGTCAATAAGAATGAGAGGGCAAGAGAGGGAGTGTGTCTGATGATAAGCAAAAAGTGGAAGGAGAATATAAGAGAGTATGGAACAGTGGGTGCAAGGATTGTATGGGTGAGGATGAAAGTAGGTATACAAGCGTGGGCGATTGTATGTGTGTATGCCCCGACAGAGGATCGAGTGGCAAGAGGGAATGTACGAGTGGATGGAGTGGTTGGTCAGTGGGGTGTGCCAGCTGATGTAGATGGGAATGGAAGTGCTTTGGTGGACATCTGTGCTGTAAGGGGTTGGCAATAGCCAACACCTACTTTCATCATAAGATGATCCACCGGTATACATGGAGAGTAATGAGGAGGATGGATGGTGAACTTGTTGAACGAAAGGCAATAATAGACTACGCGTGTGTGGATGAGTGAATGAGAAGACAAGTGGTGGATGCAAGAGTGTGGAGAGGGTGGGGGAATGGAGTCTCGGACCATCACTTAGTGATGGCCAAGGTAGAGCTGCAAAGAAAGTGGTTGAGGAGACGAAGGGGAAGACAGGAGGAAGCAGCTCCTGTGAGAAGAGTGGAGAAATTGCAAGATATTGAGAAAATGACAGAGTATAAGAGCATAGTAGAAGAAAGATCGGGAAGGCATGAGCTAGAGCAGATGGAAGGGGTGGAAGACGTATGTAAGATATTCACGGAAGAGATAGGCGCAGCGTGTGGGGCGGTTTGTGGAGTGAGGAGGAGATGCAAGGGTGTGCAAGGGACAGCGTGGTGGAATGATGAGGTGAAGCGAGCTGTGGAACAAAAGAAGAAGGCATACAGTGAATGGTTAGTGAGTAGAAGTAGGGGAGAAGATGAGAGAGAGAAGAGAGAGGTATATGTGAGCAGGAGAAGGGAGGTTAAGAGACTGGTGAAGGAGAGTAAGCAGAAAGTGGATGAAGAGTTTGGGAGGAATCTGAGTGTGAAATGGAGGGAGAGTAAGAAATTGTTTTGGAAGGAGGTAAAGAAAGTAAGGCAGTGTGAAAGGGGAAATAGTAGGGGAGTGAAAGATAGGAATAATAGATTGTTGGTGGAGAAAAGAGAGAAATTGGGGAGATGGAAGGAGCACTTTGAGGATTCGTTGAATGTAGAGAGTGAGAGCAGTGCGAGTATAAGTGGTTGGAGAATGGCTTGGAGGAGAAGAGATGAGAGGAGGGAGGAAGAGATCAGTAGGGCGGAAGTAGTGGAAGCGATGAAGAAGATTAAGTTGGGAAAGGCCCCAGGAATTGATGGAGTGTTTGGTGAAATGCTTAGGTATGGGGGTGAGATTGTTGTGGAGTGGATATGGAAGTTGTGTAGATTGGCTTGGGAAGAGGGGGGAAGGGTTCCAGAGGACTGGAAATCAGGTATAATTGTTCCTTTATAGAAAGGAAAAGGGGAGAGAGAAGTATGTGGTAACCATAGGGGTAATTGCCTTCTTAGTGTGACTGATAAAATATATGGTAGAATACTCATTGATAGGGTTAGGCATATGACAGAGGAGCTAGTTGGAGAAGAACAAGGGGGATTTACGAAGGGAAAAGGGTGTATAGATCAGATATTTGTTCTAAGATGTTTAGTGAAGAAGTATCTAGAGAAGGGAAGGAAAGTGTATGCTGCCTTCATGGACTTGGAGAAAGCTTATGACAGAATAGTTAGGCAAGGTATGTGGAAGGTATTAAGAATACAAGGAGTGGTGGGGAAATTGCTGAAAAAATCGGTCTGATAGGACAAGAAGGTTTATGTATTTTAGCTAGTCCATACAAAATACCAGGCACTGATCCAGATGCAAACAAGTAGTCATATGTATCTGAAGTTATAGCCTTATATTTTATGGTCCTTAAGAGTCTGTTAAGTTTGTCCTCCAATTTCAGAATGTATGGAAATGGATCAATATCTAACTTAAGCAATTTAGAAGTATCAGATAAAATACTGTCAACCTTTTCAATGTATGTACTCTTATCCAAAATTACTACCTCTCTTCCCTTATCAGGTTTAGTGATAATGATGTTACTGTCCTGTTTCAGAGTTTTTAATACATTGAATTTTTGCCTATTGCAGAGACAATGAAAAATTATTGACATTCTTAAATGAATCATGAGCAATTTTGCAGACCTTACCAGCAATTCCTTTAAAATTAACTGGTTTATTGGAGGGACTGTATAGAGGCAACTTAGATATAGTACTAATAAATTTCTCAAATGCCATAAAATGATTAACACATTTGAGTTTTGATTTTGGTCTTGCAGTTGCTAAACCCAAATTTGTTAATCATTTTATGGCATTTGATAAACTTATTAATACTATATTCAAGTTGCCTCTATACAGTCCTCTATAAAGTATTTATAAATTTCTCAAATGCCATAAAAAGATTAACACATTTGAGTTTTGATTTTGGTCTTGCAGTTGCTATACCCAAATGTGTTAATCATTTTATGGCATTTGAGAAACTTATTAATACTATATCCAAGTTGCCTCTATACAGTCCCTCCAATAAACCAGTTGATTTTAAAGGAATTGCTGGTAAGGTATGCAAAATTGCTCATGAATCATTTAAGAATGTCAATAATTTTTCAGTCTCTATGCAATAGGCAAAAATTCAATGTATTAAAAACTCTGAAACAGGACAGTAGCATCATTATCACTAAACCTGATAAGGAAAGAGAGGTAGTAATTTTGGATAAGAGTACATACATTGAAAAGGTTGACAGTATTTTATCTGATACTTCTAAATTGCTTAAGTTAGATATTGATCCATTTCCATACATTCTGAAATTGGAGGACAAACTTAACAGACTCTTGAGGACCATAAAATATAAGGCTATAACTTCAGATACATATGACTACTTGTTTGCATCTGGATCAGTGCCTGGTATTTTGTATGGACTACCTAAAATACATAAACCTTCTTGTCCTATGAGACCGATTCTTTCAGCCATTAGTACATTTCACTACAACCTTGCAAAATTCTTTGTATCTATACTTAGCCCTCTCACTAGTAATGAATATTTTCATTCATTCATTCATTGCCAGACGCCATGTATCCCAGACGGGGTGGCCAATGGCTTAGAGTTAATTGTTTTACAGGGAGGGGCACTAATCCTCCACCAACCCCACTTGACACGTAGGGATGCCAACAGCATCTGGTGTTCCCAGGCGGTCACCCATCCAAGTACTAACCAGACCCAACGTTGCTTATATACAGTTCGTAATTCGACAGCCTTTGCACAAGAACTTAGGAAGTTATGCTACTCCCATCCGGTTTATATGGTCAGTTTTGATATCAAAAGATTGTTTACCAATATTCCCCTTAATGTGACACTACAGATATGTACAGATAACTCTTTTGTAAGCCATGACGAGTTCCAACATTTTACCAAGAAACAGTTTAAATCTCTTCTCGAATTTGCAGTCGAAGACTGCATTTTTTTGTTTAAAAATAACTTATAAACAAGCTGATGGGGTTGCAGTGGGCTTTCCTTTGGGTCCTACTTTAGCTAATGTATTTCTCTGTCACCATGAGGTGTCATGGCTTAAAGATTTCCCTGCTCATTTTAAACCTTCCCTGTACCATAGATATGTTGACGACTGTTTTTTGTTATTTAGGCAATCTGATCATGTAAATGATTTTTTGAAATACATTAATCATAAGCACCCTAATATTGAATTCAGTGTAGAAACAGAGGAAAATAGAAGGCTTCCTTTCCTTGATGTTTTAGTTCATAGAAATGACTCTAGTTTCAGTACCTCTGTTTATAGGAAGAGTGCCTTTACAGGACTTGGTCTTAATTTTTTGTCCTTTGTACCCAGGGTCTTTAAATTCATCTCCACTAAGATTTTGTTATTCAGGTGTTATAACCTTTCCTCGGATTGGAATTTGTTCCATTTAGAAATTACTAGGCTTAGAACATACTCATTGAATAATGGATATCCGTTGCACTTTTTGAAAGTACCTTACACAAGTTCCTGGATTATATTCAGTTGCACAAAGCCTGTGTCTTTAGTTCCCAAACAAGTACTTCATATTAGTCTCCCTTATTATGGGCACAGCAGTTTTCACACCAGAAAGGAATTAAATAAACTGCTTAATGCAGTTTATCCACAGGTTTCATTTAGGTTCATTTTTAAAAATTCATATAGGCTAGTATTGGATCCATTTTTAAGTATAATGATAGAATCCCCAAAGCTTTATGCTCTAACGCTGTGTACAAGTTTAATTGTTCCTACTATAATGCAGGATATATTGGGAGTTCTATTCGAAACCAGAAAATTAGGATGTTCGAACACAAAGGCCTGTCATATTGAACCACTTTACCACTCTCAAACCCTCCCTTCTCGGAAATTAGGGAACATTCATTTGTTTCGGGTCATACATTTGATCTGGATGATTTTGAGATTTTAATGACAAATAATGATAAAACTAGTATTAGAATTGCAGAATCATTGTTTATACATGACTTAAAGCCTTCACTGAATACCTATGATTCTTCCATTAAATTATTTACCCACTGATTCACTGATTCGATTCAGCAGTCTCATACAGCTCAACCAAGTTAACTTTTCCACACTCTTTCGTCTACTGATCAGTTGCTTTGTATAGTTGCCACGGTGTAGACGTGTATAGGTTAGATTTTTAGTAATTTTGTGGGTTTTTTTTTTTTACATTTTTTTATTTAATTTATATATTTGTTTTATTAATCTGTGAATGAGGTTTTGGTGAAACTTCATTTTCTAATTCATGTTACGTATTTTAGTTTTGTCTGATGTTGGATTTCCTCAAAAAGTCGCTGAAATAAATCTTGAACATGGCCCCAGTCCATCGTCTACGTGTCGTGGTCTTCAGTTTTATATATATATATATATATATATATATATATATATATATATATATAATGAGAGAGAGAGATGCTGAGAAACATCAAAATTTGAAAACTCACTTAAATACTAAAAGGATCACATGATGTGCCTTGATTATTTTTCTCAGGAAAGTACAAGTATTGATAGAGCCTCATAATGTGTGCTAGTTACAAGGCTAGTTATTATGATTATATGGAGTGCTGTATATTAGCATTTTCACCACCACACTAAAAACCCAGAGTAGGATAGATTTTAACCCAGGTTAGGTTAGTCAGGGTTAGATGTGATTATGCTAGGTTTCATATTGTTAATTTATCTTAGTCTGTGGTTGGCTAATTATGTAGCAATTATATCGGCTGGGACTTTTGTTTTGTGCAGACAGTTGATGGTTTTGAAAGAAAATTGATGTGGATATTTTATTATAGTTTTATCCCACATTAATTTGTTGCTCCTCTTTTAATTATTACAGACGACATTATTTCTGATAAACCGCAGTAACTAATGCAGTTCATAAGACAGCAACTGTACTGCCTCATGAATGACTGTATACGTGCATATCGTGGCAACTATCCATCTGCCACATGGTGCTTGCAGGTTAGATTGCCCCAAAGGTCATTCCATTCCCAGTTGTGTCTTCCAATCTATCTGAAACTGTCTTAATGTAATCAGACCAGTAATAAAATACATATATAAAGGTTAATAACTCATATTGGCCAGTATATATTCCTTTGATGCTATTACTCGTAAAATTTGTTTCACTTAAATCATATAACGTAGCTACTTGTTATAGCCTTCTAGAGGGTTTAGTGAGTCATTTTCTGTCATTACAGCCTGATGTGCAAGAGTGTGTGTGCTGAAGGAAGTACTTTCTGTTTTACATTTCCACCCAGCCATGTTCAGAACTCTTCCAAAATATTTTGCTGAACAGAAGCAGGATAAGGATGGAGTGCCAGAGAGTGTCCATTTCCCTATAGGTCATGGAAACTTCATAACCCAGACCAAGTGAAGAATGTTGTAAGTTATATGAGCAATTTGTATTAAGGTTCAGTTAATTGTGCAAAACAGCTGCAGGTGCATATTTGTCATATAGCCTAAAGTAACAAAAGATGCTAACATTCAGTGTTTCATTTGTAAGAGATACAGTAACACAGTAAAACCCCATCAGAACCATCTGGAAACGACCTCATTCAGGGATAATTGAATGTGTTTCTGCACATACAGTAACACAGCAAAACCCCATCAGAACCATCTGGAAACAACCTCATTCAGGGATAATTGAATGTGTTTCTGCACATCACGTGTTTAACCATTACTCAGTGGCCTCCACTGGTACATCTACTTCATCACCAAACAGATGCGTCATGGATACCCTCTTGTATATTTAGGTGGCTTTTTCTTTGGTGTTGCTACATGAAAGAGAGCACATTATTCACTGTTTCCACATTAGGTGTTTAAAGGTATATCATAATACACATTACGTAACCTGAACATATATTTAAAAATTTGCAGTGTATAACGCTGTAGTAATTGCACTGAACGTTGTTGTTTAACCCCACGGGTAACCTAATGCTTCTGTGGAATTATCCTACAGGTGCAGTACTGTACCAGGCAAAGGTAAAAATTAGAGATCCAGTGTCCCCTTGTGGCAGGCAGTACCACAGCAGAGTTGTGCCAAGGTCCTTTCCACTCTGAGATGCAGGGATATAGGGGGAGATTTTACTACCGCTGGTATGCCACAGCTGCTTCACCCATAGTACACAGGACCACTACATGTAGGTTTTCCTTCATTACCTACACTAAATGTAATTGCAATAGTTAGGCTACAGTAATTGTGTGATTTTTCTTCCAGATTGCAGATCATCATATGACAAGCATACCGTATCGTATCTCCAGGACACAGACAGTTAAATTTTTCAACGGTGTCAGATGCCTTACCCGTGCAATTTGCCTGGTGTGTTAAATACCAATATATAAATGAAGCTTCTCCATCTTGAATCTGATCGACACAATAATAGTTTTCTCTGTTTTATTGCTTTTGAATTAACTATTTAGAGGGAACAGACATTTAAAATATCATTCATGATTCTACACTAGGCAAGGGTATTTTTACAATGATTCATTGGTGTGCAGTAATGTGGTGCATAGCGTGTGTTGCATTGTCTGTCACTAGGATGGTGATGGGGAAGCACAACTGCTTTGCAACTGAGAGGTATCAAATTTGATTATAGTTTGATAATGGATTCCTTAGAGTTAGTTCAATTTGCCCAAGTATGTTTGTACCCAGCACTGAAATAGGGATCATGTTGTAGATTGACAGCTGTAAGTCATAGTGTGGAGGATTGATTTACTGCACTCCTTGTCAGTTAAACTTCTATGGTACCATTTGTGTTTCTGATGTTTTATCCATTAGTGTTTCCACATTTTAAGCCCTGACTTGTTTCTTCCACTGAAAATCACTTTCTCTTTACCTATATAGTTCTTCCCCATTCCTCTTCCTTGATCCTGGTGATAAGCTTCACATTTTTGGACGTTTTCTTTGTATTTTAGTATGTGTTCTAGACTTTCCCATGGGTCAAGAGAGATGGACAAAATTTATATCTCCCCCTACATGTTTGTAAATTAAAAATGAGGAAGCTGTCTTTGCACTGAAGCTTCGTAAAAGTTGACAGTGATTAAAATTTTTTTTTTTTCAATGTTCTGTGTTTTTTCATGTAACCAGAAAATAGTTTACAGCACTGGGTGGTAACCTTATAACTAACCATGTGTTCCCGACGTGAGATAAAGTGGGCTGGTGGAGGATTAGTACCCCTCCCTGGAACACAGCTACCTAAAAATACGAAACAAGAAGCCTTCAACTAGGACTGACCAACAGGTGATGGCTAAGGACCGAACAAAGGACATGGTACGGATTGCGACATGGAATGTAAGAGGTGCAAATGATAAGGTCAGAGAGAGATTGTCCAGGTTCTTGAGGGTGCAAAAGTGGATGTATGTGGATTAACTGAAACTAAATGAGGAGGTGGGAATGTGAATGGGAGTATGGATGGGGTATATGTGAGAGAGTGGGTGAGAATGAGATGGTAAAAGGAGTGTATTGTTGTGTGCAAGAGATGGAAGGAGAAAATAAGTGTGTCTGGATCAGTTAGCTCAAGAATTGTGTTAGTAAGATTGAAAGTTGGACTAAAAATGTGAGCGATTGTGTGTGTGTAAGTGTCAACGCAAGATCGTGCAAGCAGAGTGAAAGAAGAGTTCTTGACAAATGTGGAAGCGTGCATGGAAAAGTTTGAAAGGAACGAGAGAGTGTTTTTAATTAGAGATATGAATGGAAAAGTAGGGAATCTGAAGGTGGATGGGGTAGTTGATGAGTGGGGTGTGCCTTCATAAGTAGATGAGAATGGCAGTGCTCCAGTTGACATTTGTGCTTAGAGGGGGTTGTGATAGCCAGTACCCTATTCAGACACAAAATGATCCACAGGTATACGTGGTGAGTGATGAGAAGGGTGGGTAGTGAACTGAATAAACGGAGGGCAATGATTGATTATGTTTGTGTGGATGATAGACTGAGGAGTGTAATGGATGCAATAGCATATAAAGGTTGGGGGAGTGGACTTCCTGACCACCACCACTTCGTTGTGGTGAAAGTCAAGGTTGAAATGAAGTGGAGGAATAGAAGAAGGGAAGGACAGAAGGAAGAAGTTCTTACAAGGAGGGCGGAAAGGATACAAGAGGATGAAAAAAAAAAAAAAAAAAAAGAAAGGGCAGTATGTGAGGAGTGAAGGAGCGATTGGGTATATATGATTTGGAGCAAATGAGGGACGTGGAAGGTGTGTGTAAGATATTCACAGAAGAAATCTGTGCAGCATGTGAAGTGCTCTGTGGCGTGAAGGGAAGACTAAACGGGGTACAAGGAACAGCATGGTAGAATGAAGAGATGAGACAGGCTGTGGCACAAAAGTAGAAAGTATATAGTGATTGGATGAGAAACAGGGATGTGGAGGAAGTTGAAAGACAGAAGAATGTTATATGTAGAAAGGAAGAGAGCGGTAACAAGATTAATAGGAGAGAGTAAGAAGACGGTGGATGAGGAATTTGGAAGAGATTTGAGTGTAAAGTGGACAGAATGTAAGGAAATGTTCTGGAATGATGTAAGGAGTTAAAGAAGTTAGTCAGGGAGTGAAAGGTAAAAATGGTACCGTAGATTACCAGTGAAGGGAGAATAAGTGAGCAGATGGAGAGAATACTTTAAGGAATTCTTGAACATAGAGAATGAAAGTAATGCAAGTATCTGAAAGGGCTATACGACTCTGAATGAAAGGGTGTTGTGGAACAGTGGTCTTATTCGTATTTAATTGTCACTTGTGTGTGTGTGTGTGTGTGTGTGTGTGTATCCATACCGAAGATTTTATGATATTCTGTAAATAAACAAGTAAACAAATCTGTATCCAATATATAACGAGAGACTATAATATGTTACCTCTAAACTTGATCTAGTTTTCTTAGATATGCACAATTTTCATCCATGTTTATAGTAAAAGTTATAAAATATACTGCAGATAAACAAGTGAACAAACCGATAAACATTACACTATTTGACAAAGAAATAAAGCTGCTTTACTGCCACACCTTATTAAGTGGTGTAGTTAAACAAGTCAAACGTGTATCCACGTTGAAAGCTAAGTTGATGTTAGTGTATTTATCACTGACCCGTATACCTGTTTGTTTGACTACTTCGGGTAAATTAATAACCTCATTATAACACTCTTCCGGTCAAACTGTGGGTTGATGTTTTTTGTGTTGTCCATTATATGATTACATCAATTTAAATTATTTGAAAGTTAGTAGTGTGATTAATAAGTGATACTTTTACAACTCTGATTCCTATTTCCATCATCATCATCACCGTGATCATCCAACTAACCTACTTTCTTTGCTAAAGCGTTACCTTAAACCCGGTGTTATTTAAAACTAAGAATAAAGACCACTGATACTTAAACGTTCATGATCCCAAGGAGGTTGGGTGAAACCTCCTGGGATGATGCAGGATTTAACGCAGATTTAAATATGGCCACCTGTCCCACGCGTCCTGTCGTTAGCTGAAGGTAAGCACCGCCGGATTAAGGGGGGGGGGCCGAGGGCCCCGGGCCTTGGGGCACCCACCAAGAGGGGGCCTCCCACCAGAGCAACTTGTGTTCATTTCATTTCGTATTTATGTATTACATATTACAGCATTGGATGAATAGTCCCCGTTCAGTATTTCCTAACTAAAAGTGTCCTATTTATATATTAGGATTTAGGGTACCTGTCTGTGGTGTATGCCCCTGGGGGAGTTGGAAAGGGGGCCTCCCTTCCAAGCGGGTCCCGGGCCTCCCACATACTTAATCCAGCCGTGAAGGTAAGACTAGTGTATCGCCTCACATACTGCTAATTATAGGCCTTTATTGTGGCCCACACAATATATATTACATAATAAACTACTAAAATGCAATATAAAGCCTCAAATATACTTACAGCGTGCATAAAACGGCATATGTATCCCTGCAAATGGCAACACACCCACACGATAAGCCTCACCGAGTGACACTGATACTCTGACTGATGCATCCCAGATTCTAGCCAGGCTTGCCATCTCGCAGCAGAGAATTATCGAACAGTGCACACAAAATTATCGAATCTACACCCAATTATC
>NC_136970.1:6616687-6666687 GCF_032717465.1 Coenobita brevimanus
CACTTCCCGATAACCCGTAATATGATTACCACAGCCAGATACAAACATTATAAACACTATTCGACAATTTTCAAGTAGTTTGGGATCCTTACTCAAAAAAAAAAAAACCTGTGAAAGCAATGGAAATTACGAGCGCGTCTGATCGTCGCACTGGCACTAGTTCGCTCTTGGTAGTCTGTCATTTATTATTCATAAAACCCTTGACACTTATATTTCTATTACTATATAACACTTATATATATCTACAGTCTTTATCCATAAGTTTCCTTCAGTAGTATTAGTTTATTGTCACTGTAGGGATTCAATTTCTTTCAGTAAAATACGTAGCATTCACTTTATCGTGGACGTGGACAGAAAAGACCCCCTTGGCTTCTCTGGCTCCGTTGTAAAAGTGCTGATGGAGAGGTATTTTGGTGGGAATCATGTGCTGTACACAGACAATTATTACACAGCACCGAAACTCTCCAAATACCTACTGAACAGGAATTGCAGCATTGGCACTGTTGACACTGTACAGAGCTATACGAAAGAGTGGCCAAGTTTCCCAGAAGCATCATCTTATCCAAGGGAGATGTGCACCTGAAGAAGTCAGAAAAGCTTCTGGCGATCAGGTGGCATGACAAGAAGGTCGTGAATATGATCAGCACCATCCACAAGGGGGAATAGCAGAGAACTGGGAAGGTCACCTACAGGACGGGAGAGCCAGTCATGAAGCCCGATGCCGTCATTGATTACAATGTCAACATGAGACTTGTTGATAAGTCTGATATGATGATTGGCGAAATAGACTGTCTCAGGAGAAACACCCGATGGTACAGGAAGGCTTGCCTGCACATGCTCAATATGTGCATGCTCAACGCCTTCCTCCTCTACAAGACACAAGTCGGGGGCATAAGGCAAACATCCCTGAGACGGTTCTCCAAGACTGTCGTGCAGCAGCTGCTTGCACGATTTGGTCAGGTGACGGCATTGATCCCGAGGCGAGACACTGACACACAACCTGACCGTCTTGAGTGCCGCAATTACATGAGCCGGCACCAGCTTGTGAAATTGCCTCTTACCGCAGGCGGCAGGTTGTCACAGGGCCGCTGCAGAGTATGTCATAACACCACACGGAGGCCTCGGACGAGAAAAATGAGCACACACCAGTTCCAGGAATGCCAGGTCGCTCTCTGTGTGACTCCGTGCTTTGCCGAGTACCACTCTCTGAGTAAATACTGAAAGTGACGGTGATATACATTGATGTGCTTTACCAATAATTGTATAATGGATAATATAGTAATAAGGGATATTTTGCCTAGAAAAAAATGTAAATATTGGCCAGTATAATAAGTGATATTGTAATAAGAGAATCTGCGGCACTTGTGTAATTCTGCAGCACTTGTGTAATTCTGTGATGCGACAGTGATGCAATATAGTAATAAGTGCAGTGTAAAAATAATGTATATTGCCCAGGAGGAGTAGACTGTAGCACCAGTCGAGCAGGGCACTACTCCCGAGTTGGATGGAAAGCTGATGACAGGGAGTGCTGGAGCTCCCGTTTCATCAGCCCTCGGGACTAGTTCCTGACCATCCCCCTTTGCTGAACTTTTTCAGTGTCTCAGTTACACAGAGAGTAGGCCAGCATGCTCTCCAGTACAAATTTCTCTAACTATCTTCACCAAACTACATGCACAGTACACACTACACTTCCTGTTCAAAATTCACCAAAAATGGCGTAAATTCACCCAGCCTCGGAAGGTCCCCGGGAGAGGGGGACCATATAAATGCCTCCACCATCTGCCCCTCTCCCAGTGACGACTCGAGGTGCCTGGAACCACTGTCTGACTCTCTTCTTTTCATTTCTGCAGCATTCACGGCCCTTTCATCTAACTTTTCGCTCTGTTGAGCACCACCTCTCACTCCTCTAAACCTCACCTTCTTTTTTCTAACTGAGACTCGGCTGTCTGAGGCAACTGACTGCAAACCCTTTTTCTGTATCCTCCTGCACTTTCTCTATACTCATTTCAATGCCAAAAGGTGGCTGTTGTGTATATACATACACAACGACTTATCTTTGCTCTCGTGTTCCACTGAACTTGATTCTTCTGTGAATTCTCCCACCACTCCTGGCTTCGGCTTTCCTGTCATTCTTAGACTAAATATATCTGTGCTGTTTACTTATCCCCTAATTCTACTGACTATCAAAAATTCTTTGACTATCTTACTTCTACGATGGAACACATTCTCTCCATTTCTCCTTTCTCTGAAATTTCCATTCTTGGAGATTTCAATGTTCACCACCACCTTTGGCTCTCCTCTCCTTTCACGGATCCACCTGGTGAACAAGCCTACATCTTTTCTATCCTTAATGACCTAGAGCAGCTTGTACAGCACCCTACCCGTATCCCTGACCGCCTTGGAGAGAGCTCGAACATACTTGACCTCTTCCTCACAACTAATCCTTCTGCTTACTCTGTTAAACTGTTCTTTCCGTTGGGCTCCTCCGATCACAACCTTATTACCTTAACCTGTCCTATCACTCCGGTACGGCCTGTGGATCCTCCAGGGAAACGTTGTCTGTGGCATTTTGGAGCCGCGGACTGGGAGGCCCTCATGCAGTACTTCTTTGATTTTCCCTGGAATGATTATTGCTTCCATGGCCGTGAGCCATCTGAGTGTGCCTTGCGCATTACGGAGGTTATTCTCTCGGGCATGGAAGCATACATTCCTTTCTCATATCCTTTGACTAATGCAAGAAAGCCTTGGTTTAATCACGCTTGTTCTAATGCTCTCCGCAACAAGGAGAGGGCCTACAAAAGGTACCGGAGCCAACCCATCCCTGAATCACATCATCTTTACGTTTCTGACCGGAATTGTGCTAAGTCTGTTCTTCACTCTACTAAAAATAATTTCATCCATACTAAATGCTCTCGACTCTCCAACTCGAATTCTTCCCGCTCCTTCTGGCACCTTGCCAAAAATCTTTCTAACAACTTTACCTCATCATCCTTCCCTCCTCTTTTCTACTCTGATGGTTCTGTAGCTATTTCTTCTACTGATAAAGCAGATCTCTTCACACAGACTTTCTCCTCCAATTCCACCTTAGACGATTCCGGTGCTGTTCCTCCATCACTTCCCCCCTCTGACTTCCTCATGGCTGACATTAGAATTTCTTCAGTTGATGTATTTTCTGCCATCACTTGTCTCAGTACTAACAAGGCATATGGGCCTGATGGGGTCCCTCCTGTTGTTCTCAAGAACTGTGCTTCTGTGCTTACACCCTGCCTAGGCAAACTCTTTCGCCTTTGTCTGCCAACTTGTACCTTTCCTTCTTGCTGGAAGTTTGCTTTCATTCAGCCAGTCCAAAAGAAGGGTGACCACTCCCAACCCTCCAACTATCGTCCAATTGCTTTAACGTCCTGTATTTCAAAAGTTTTTGAGTCAATTCTTAATAGAAAACTTTTAAGACATCTTTCCTATCACAACCTTCTTTCCGATCGTCAGTATGGGTTCCGTCAGGGACACTCCACTGGCGATCTTCTCACCTACCTTTCAGACTCCTGGTCATCCTCCTTTCGGGACATTGGCGAAAGCTTTGCCATTGCACTTGATATCTCGAAGGCTTTCGGTCGAGTCTGGCAAAAATCTTTAATTTCCAAACTGCCCTTCTACGGTTTCTATCCTTCTATCTGTGCCTTCATCGCTAGCTTCCTTTCTGGTCGTTCTATAGCCGCTGTTGTAGACGGCCATCGTTCTTTTCCTAGATCTATCAACAGTGGTGTTCCTCAGGGCTCTGTCCTATCACCAACTCTCTTCCTTTTATTCATCAATGATCTTCTAAGCTGTACATCTAACCCTATCCACTCATATGTTGATGACTTCACCCTTCACCTTTCCATTCGGTTCCCGCAACGCCCATCTCAACAGTTGCTGCAAGAAACAAGGGATGAGGCTATGGCACACCTAATGTCTGACTTGGCTCATATCTCTGACTGGGTTAAAAATAATATGGTTGTCTTTAATGCATCTAAGACTCAGTTCTTACACCTATCAACCCGACAAAATCTTCCACAAGTATACCCACTAATGTTTAATAATAATATGCTTAATCCTGCATCATCCTTGAACATGCTTGGGGTTTCATTTGCTCGGGACTTATCTTGGAAAGATCATATTACATCTCTCATAAAATCTGCTTCCAAGAGATTGGGTGTGCTAAGCCGACTCCGCTCTTTCTTTACCCCTGCACAAATGTTGACTCTATACAGGGGTTTTATCTGCCCCTGTGTGGAGTACAACTCTTATGTGTGGGGAGGCTCCCCACATACAGCTCTTCTCAATAGGGTGGAGTCAAAGGCTTTTCGTCTCATTAACTCTCCTCCTCTTACTGACTCCCTTCAACCTCTGTCTCTTCGCCGCACTGTTGCATCTTTATCTCTTTTCTATCGCTACTTTAATGGTCACTGCTCCTCTGAACTGTCTGCTTGCATTCCTCCACCTCTACGACGGGCGCGTAGCACCCATCTGGCAGCAAACTCTCATCCCTTTTCTGTCCAACTCTCTAATGCAAGAGTTAACCGTTACTCCCAGTCTTTCATTTATGCAATAGGTCAGCTCTGGAACTGTCTCCATCTGTCTGTTTTTCCTGCTGCCTATGATATCCAGTCTTTCAAACGTAGTGTGTCCAGGCATCTCAAAATGATCGGATCTTGAATTTGGCTCTCTATTGTATTTTGTTTTTCTCTTGGAGGGAACTGTTACTTCGGGCTCATGGCATTTGGTTCCTTCTTCCTCGCATAAAAAAAAAAATATGTAAAATAGTATTAGAAGTTAGAAATAATGAAAACATCGCCGCTAACCAAACGTCAGTGAGTGGGTGATGCCGCAGTGAAGTGCGGGCAATTACAGTGCCGTTTACCTACCTCAGTGAACACAGAGTGGATGTTTATTGTATGTGCAGTGTTCATATATGTTTATAGTACTATTATCAGAGAGTGGTTGGCATTTGGTACTGGTGTGTGGGGCGTAAAAGAGTGATTTTACACCCCTCGCTTCTAACGGGCAATGCCCGTCCTGTGAAAGTCAACAAAGTCATGAAACCTACATCAATGGAAAGTTGAAGGTTAGTACTTTATAATGGTACCTTATTTTTTTTCTCTAGCTTTATTCTGTGCAGAGTTATTAAGGTTTAAACGTTTGTTTACATTTGGCTGAAACCCCCGCGGGAGAGGACAGTCAGGGCAAAACAATGCCCGCGGTTAAAGGGTTCAAAACCATCATATTATTTTTACCCCAGTCAGAGATACGAGCCACGTCAGGCATTAGGTGTGCCTTAACTTCATCCCTTGTTTGTTGAAGTAACTGTTGAGATGGGCGTTGCGAGAACCGAATGGAAAGGTGAAGGGTGGAGTCATCAGCATATGAGTGGATAGGGTTAGATGTACAGCTTAAAAGATCATTGATGAATAAAAGGAAGAGAGTTGGTGATAGGACAGAGCCCTGAGGAACACCACTGTTGATAGATCTAGGAGAAGAATGATGGCCGTCTACAACAGCGGCTATAGAACGACCAGAAAGGAAGCTAGAAATGAAGGGACAGATAGAAGGATAGAAACCGTAGGAGGGCAGTTTGGAAATTAAAGATTTTTGCCAGACTCGATCGAAAGCCTTTGAGATGTCAAGTGCAATGGCAAAGCTTTTGCCAAAGTCCCGAAAGGAGGATGGCCAGGAGTCTGAAAGGTAGGTGAGAAGATCGCCAGTGGAGCATCCCTGACGGAATCCATACTGACGATCGGAAAGAAGGTTGTCATAGAAAAGATGCCTTTAAATTTTTCTATTGAGAATTGACTCAAAAACTTTTGAAATACAGGATGTTAAAGCAATTGGACGATAGTTGGAGGGTTGGGAGTGGTCACCCTTCTTTGGGACTGGCTGAATGAGAGCAAACTTCCAGCAAGAAGGAAAGGTACAAGTTGACAGACAAAGGCGAAAGAGTTTGCTTAGGCAGGGTGTAAGCACAGAAGCACAGTTCTTGAGAACAACAGGAGGGACCCCATCAGGCCCATATGCCTTGTTAGTACTGAGGCAAGTGATGGCAGAAAATACATCAACTGAAGAAATTCTAATGTCAGCCATGAGGAAGTCAGAGGGGGGAAGTGATGGAGGAACAGCACCGGAATCGTCTAAGGTGGAATTGGAGGAGAAAGTCTGTGTGAAGAGATCTGCTTTATCAGTAGAAGAAATAGCTACAGAACCATCAGAGTAGAAAAGAGGAGGGAAGGATGATGAGGAGTTGTTAGAAAGATTTTTGGCAAGGTGCCAGAAGGAGCGGGAAGAATTCGAGTTGGAGAGTTGAGAGCATTTAGTATGGATGAAATTATTTTTAGTAGAGCGAAGAACAGACTTAGCACGATTCCGGGCAGAAACGTAAAGATGATGTGATTCAGGGGTGGGTTGGCTCCGGTACCTTTTGTAGGCCCTCTCCTTGTTGCGGACAGCATTAGAACAAGCGTGATTAAACCAAGGCTTTCTTGCGTTAGTCAAAGGATATGAGAAAGGAATGTATATTTCCATACCCGAGAGAATAACCTCCGTAATGCGCAAGGCACACTCAGATGGCTCCCGGCCATGGAAGCAATAATCATTCCAGGGAAAATCAAAGAAGTACTGCATGAGGGCCTCCCAGTCCGCAGCTCCAAAATGCCACAGATGATGTTTCCCTGGAGGGTCCACAGGCCGTACCGGAGTGATAGGACAGGTTAAGGTGATAAGGTTGTGATCGGAGGAGCCCAACGGAGAGAAAAGATTAACAGAGTAAGTAGAAGGATTAGTTGTGAGGAAGAGGTCAAGTATGTTGGAGCTCTCTCCAAGGCGGTCAGGGATACGGGTAGGATGCTGTACAAGCTGCTCTAGGTCATTAAGGATAGAAAAGATGTAGGCTTGTTCACCAGGTGGATCAGCCAAAGGAGAGGAGAGCCAAACGTGGTAATGAACATTGAAATCTCCTAGAATGGAGATTTCAGAGAAAGGAGAAATGGATAGAATGTGTTCCATTGTAGAAGTAAGATAGCCGAAGAATTTTTGATAGTAGAATTAGGGGATAAGTAAACAGCACAGATATATTTAGTCAGAGAATGACAGGAAAGCCGAAGCCAGAGAGTAGAGAATTCAGAAGAATCGAGTTCAGGAACAAGAGAGCAAGATAAGTCGCTGCGTATATATACACAAGAGCCACTTTTGCCTTTGAAATGAGTATAGAGAAAGTAGGAGGATACAGAAAAGGGTTTGCTGTCAGTTGCCTCAGACAGCTGAGTCTCAGTTAGAAAAAGAAGATGAGGTTTAGAGGAGGAGGTGGTGCTCAACAGAGCGAAAGTTAGAGGAAAGGCCGCGAATGTTGCTGAAATGAAGAAGAAGAGAGTCAGACAGTGGTTCCAGGCACCTCGAGTCGTCACCGGGAGAGGGGCGGATGGTGGGGGCATTTATGTTCCCCCCCCCCTGGGGACTCCGAGGCTTGGTGATGAGACGCCATTTTAGTTGAATTTCAAATAGGAAGTGTAGTGTGTACTGTGCATGTAGTTTGGTGTAGATAGTTAGAGAAATTTATACTGGAGAGCATGCTGAGCTACTCTCTGTGTAACTGAGACACTGAAAAAGTTCAGCAAAGGGGGATGGTCAGGAACTAGTCCTGAGGGCTGATGAAACGGGAGCTCCAGCACTCCCTGTCATCAGCTTTCCATCCACCTCGGGAGTACTGCCCTGCTCGACTGGTGCTACAGTCTACTCGGTTGCATCATGGTTCTTGTTGATTTATGATTTAATTCATATTTTTTTATTTTTTTTGATGAATCCCTAGAATTATCGGTCAATATCGTACGATACGGTTAAATTATCATAAAAACGTCAATTATGTTTTGGCAGGGGTTAACCAGCTCTGCTGTCTGGCCCTGGTGTGGTGCGGTGAGGATATATCCCATCTCCCCTTAGGGCTAAGATACGAGTAAATGTGTGTGTGTGTGTGTGTGTGTGTGTGAATGAGTAAATTGGGAGTATGTCGTCCTGTCTCGGCTACCCCACTTTTGGGGGAAGCAGCCTAGGTATATAGATAGATAGATTTTCAGACGATTACTATTTCTTTAATATTCAATTCCGCCATCTTGAGAAGGTATTTTTTTTTTTTTTATCTTAGGACACAACTGTGGCAGTGAAGGATTTATCCACATCACAGTGAATGGTGATTACAGTGGTACTGTGTTGTGTTCTTGGCCACGCAACAGCGTGATACAATACTACTGTATGCACAGGCATGGTGGTAGAGATAATTGGCTAAGTCTGTTTTGTAAGGGAATTGTTACACACACACACACACACACACACATATACACACACACATACACACACACATACACACACACACATACACACACACAGACACACACACACACACACACACACACATACACACACACACACACACACACACACAAACACACACATACACACACACACACACACACACACACACACACACACACACACACACACACACACACACACATACACATACACACACACACACACACACACATACACACACACACACACACATACACATACAGATGCACACACACACACACACATACACATACAGATGCACACACACACACACACATACACATACAGATGCACACACACACACACACATACAGTACACATACAGATGCACACACACACACACACACACACACACACACACACACACACACACATACAGACACACACACACACACACACACATACAGACACACACACACACACACACACATACAGACACACACACACACACACACACACACACACACACACACACACACACACACACACACACAGACGCACACACACACTGGGTGAGTAATGCGGTCACATTTGTGCCTATGAGGGGACGAAGCTCTGAGATAAAGGTAAGGAATATGGTGAGTGGTTTAGAAGGGTAATGTCATCAGGCACGGAGAGACAGCGAGGGAAAAGAGAAACAAAATGACATGAGTGGCCGGGGGAAAGGAAACAAATAGTACTGAACCAGATCTGTAAAACTTTTGAATGTATAAATCAAGGAAGGAATCAGGGAAAGGATTGGAATTGAAAATGGTAATACTGAGGCCAGATGAAGATATTAGGTACTGTGTATGCATGGGCGAGAGACTGTAGAAGAACGTCGTTGATTAACAAATGATGAAAAAAAAAAAAAAAAAAAAGACGGGAGGGGAATAGCATCAAAAGGAAAGCTATGGTTGAAAGATTTACTTTACGAGAGAATAAAAACAAATGATGTAGGGTTAAAAACTGGTAATATGATAACGTGAATATCGATATAATGAACAATTATTATAGCAAGATAAAGATCGATATAATGAACAATTATAGTGTATAATATTTATTAATAAAAGTGAAGAGACAAAGTATTTACTGCATTTATGAATCCAGGTTTTCCTTTCACTAGAAGTTGCTCGTAAAGTGTTTACCTTGTGCATGAAAACATAGGCATAACAGCAAGGATTGTGTGTGTGTGTGTGTGTGTGTGTGTGTGTGTGTGTGTGTGTGTGTGTGTGTGTGTGTGTGTGTGTGTGTGTGTGTGTGTGTGTGTGTGTGTGTGTGTGTGTGTGTGTGTGTGTGTGTGTGTGTGTGTGTGTGTGTGTGTGTGTGTGTGTGTGTGTGTGTGTGTGTGTGTGTGTGTGTGTGTGTGTGTGTGTGTGTGTGTGTGTGTGTGTGTGTGTGTGTGTGTGTGTGTGTGTGTGTGTGTGTGTGTGTGTGTGTGTGTGTGTGTGTGTGTGTGTGTGTGTGTGTGTGTGTGTGTGTGTGTGTGTGTGTGTGTGTGTGTGTGTGTGTGTGTGTGTGTGTGTGTGTGTGTGTGTGTGTGTGTGTGTGTGTGTGTGTGTGTGTGTGTGTGTGTGTGTGTGTGTGTGTGTGTGTGTGTGTGTGTGTGTGTGTGTGTGTGTGTGTGTGTGTGTGTGTGTGTGTGTGTGTGTGTGTGTGTGTGTGTGTGTGTGTGTGTGTGTGTGTGTGTGTGTGTGTGTGTGTGTGTGTGTGTGTGTGTGTGTGTGTGTGTGTGTGTGTGTGTGTGTGTGTGTGTGTGTGTGTGTGTGTGTGTGTGTGTGTGTGTGTGTGTGTGTGTGTGTGTGTGTGTGTGTGTGTGTGTGTGTGTGTGTGTGTGTGTGTGTGTGTGTGTGTGTGTTGTGTGTGTTGTGTGTGTTGTGTGTGAGAGAGAGAGAGAGAGAGAGAGAGGATGGAACGCTGAGAAAAATGGGAATGCCTGAGGATGCAAAACGACTTAAAACGATAAAAGGGAGAGGAGGTAGGAAAGAGGATGAAAAAAAGAAAAAGAAAAGCGGAAGAGAAAAGCTGGGAGAGTAAGAGGTTTAACAACAAGGAATGGAAAACAAAAGAAGAGTATCGAAAAGTGAAACTGAGCAGAGGGAGGAGGGGACGGGGAAGGTTAGATAAAGCTGAAACGAGACGGGAAGAAGGATAGACGGAACCAGAGAATAACATGGACACAGAAGCAAGAAAGAATGTGAGTGAATGGAAGGGGAAAACGAAGGAAGGAGGAGAAGGAGAATGAGTAAGAGTATCATAATTAGGATATGTTAGTACAGAGTAGGAGGAGTATATCAGCAGTGCCACTTACTGACGAAAGGACACTATCCAGCCAAGAACATTCTCTCTCTCTCTCTCTCTCTCTCTCGGGGAGGCGAGAGTGAGATAAGAAAAGTTAGGTGAAGGAGTGAGACGATAGGTAGCAAATGAGGAGAGAAGGGTAGGAAAGGAGGAAGGAGGGAGAGATGGAAGGAGGGAGAGATGGAAGGAGGGAGAGAGGTGAAGAGAGGGTGAAGGGAAAGACACGACTCAAGAGGGAGGGAACTATGAGGGAATAAAAAAAAAGAAGGAAAAGAGTGAAAAGTAGGGATTTGGACTAGAAGGATTGTGACTGACGATTAGAGGAGAGGGAGGGAGGAGGAAAGTAAGGATAGGAAGGAGAAGGGAAGTAAGGACGGAGGAGGGAAGTGAAGAGGGAGGAGGGATGTGAGAAGAGGAGGAAATAGAGAACAAGGCAGAAGACGAAGGAAAATAAGGGGAAGGAAGGAAGGAATAATGTAAAGAATGATAAAAGAAGTAATGAGAACGAGAAAGAGATCCAGGAAGAAAGCATGTGAAATGAGGGAAAATGAAAGGAGAGGAAAACCAGGAAAAAACGGAATTACAGTAGGAAGAGGAGCGAAGAGTGAGAAGGCGAAAAGAAACAGGAAATAGACGAACCTAAAAAATACAGTTAAATGGAAAAGGATAAAACAAATCTGAAATAACAAGCTTTTGTGCAGTCACGAGGGAGAAAATAACGAAGACGGAAGGCGAAAAGAACAAAGAAATAGAATAATAATTTTGAAAATCCTTAAAAAGTATGTGTACTTTGTGAAAGTCACGGCCATAAAGACAGACATTAGTTCTGTGCGTTAATGTTCTTTTATGAATTTTTCGCTTTTCTCTTTTAATATAAAGAGGGAAAAAAGTGCAGGTCTTCAAAAGTGCACGTGAAAGGAAGTGATAAAAATATGTTGAGTAACAATGTTGAGGCAACTGTTTTGAGAGAGAGAGAGAGAGAGAGAGAGAGAGAGAGTGAGTTTGAAAGACATATACACATCAGACAGTGATATGCGGGTAGGGAGGGAGCAGGTGTAGAAGGAGAGAAAAGGTAGAGGAAGGAAAGGAACATTTGTGGAAGGAGAGATAGGGAGGGAAGGGGAAGAAGGATTGGGAAGGAAGGGGGCTGATGTGAATGGAGGGGGGAAGGGGAGGGACGAGACAGTTGTGGACGTACAGAAGGGGAGAGAGGGAGGGGACAGCAGGGCAAGGCAGGTTAGGGCAGTGTGTTGAAGGGTTTTACACTTCCTTCATCTGGACTGAGCTGGTCACCTGCCAGGTTAAAGAGGACGCTCTCTCTCTCTCTCTCTCTCTCTGAAGACACCCACCATGTTTCCACACACACACACACACACACACACACACACACACACACACACACACACACACACACACACACACACACACACATTAACACAAAAGCTCCTCGATTTAAATGAACGAGAACATGATAATCATAATCGCAGTTGCTGGCACAAACGTTTGCTGGCAGGGAGACCTGCAGGGGAAAGTAAATAAATAAATAAATAAAAATGACGAGGTCACGGAGGGGTTGATACTTTAACTCCTCATGGAACCACTTGATTATTTTATTATGGCTGGCGTCGACGGTGTTCTCTGTTGAGGGACAGTTTAGGCCTCAAAAGATTGCAGATCACGCGACAGGAGACACGACAGACCAGAAGAGAAAAGGCCAGGGGAGGATAAAGTGACAGGAGGAGAAGCAGGAGGAGGAGGAGGACGAGGAGAGGTAAACACCCCCACAGATAATTAATCTGTTCAGAGAGACAGAGAGAGTACTTTTTCAGGGCACTAAGCTTTTTCTCCGGTTCGGCAAACTTTCTCCTGGTTCGACAGATGCTCTCTCTCTCTCTCTCTCTCTCTCTCGCTATTCATCTTCACATATATTTCAACTTCCAAACTCCTGTTCAGGTTTTATGTTCTTTCATCCCTTGTACTGTACAATTTCCTCTCTGTTCCATCAACACTGGGCTCAAACGTCTGACTTATACCACAACGGTGTTCCAACATGTAATTCCATCAGGAGCGATGGCTGGTTATAAAGTCTTAAATGTTCAGCATTTCTGTAGCCTGAATGTAGGATGTTTCGGCCACGGATGTTTGAGCCATGAGCCACCGACCTAGGACGTTTTGAAGTGTGAAGTGTTGTGAACCTCACCTACCCTAGCCTAACCTATGTCCAAAACGTCCTAGGGTGGTGGCCCATGGTTCAAACGTCCGTGGCTCCAACGTCCGTGGCCGAATCATCCGAGCACGCTGTAGCCTAGCCTCGGTCCCTATAAAAAGATCAACTTGGTCCTGGCAGTTACTGCTGATATTTTATTAAGGTTAAATGATGGCCCTTAGTTCCGTGCAGCCCTTAAGTGGGCAGAGAGTGCTAAGAATCCCACGGTGTAGGAATAAGTTTATGCATCCAAAATGAACCTTAAGAAGAGGAAATTGAGATGTTCGAACTCTCAATCAGGCTTGTAAAATGGAAGAACTTATTTCAGTGTTCAAGGAATACAAGATGGATATTTGTGCTCTTAAGGCCCGTCCAGACGATCGAGCAATGCCCGCGGGCACAAGCGAGCACTTTGCCTGTTGACGGGCTCACCGCTTGTGCCCGCGGGCAAATGCGTAAATTGCCCGTGGCAATTTACGCATTTGCCCGCGGGCACAAGCGGTGAGCCCGTCAACAGGCAAACTGCTCGCTTGTGCCCGCGGGCATTGCTCGATCGTCTGGACGGGCCTTTACAGAAACGAGGTTGCCTGGAGCTGATAAAATGAATTTGGAAGATGGTACTGCTTTGTTGGTTTCTGGTAGGAATGGTGAAAATCATTACCAAGGAGTATGCCTACTGCTGAGTAGAGATGCTTGTAAGGCACTATGTGAGATTGAGCCAATTAATGAGCGCCTGCTTTATGCTCGTTTAAAATCTGACATATGGTTTTAGGGTACGCTCCGACAAATGAGGCTGATGATGAAATGAAGGATGACTTTTATGAGAAGCTGCAGGATGTAGTGAATAGAGTGGCAAGACATGATGTGTTAATTTGCACTGATGATTTTCATGCGATTGTTGGCAGTAGTAGGGATGGCTTTGAAGATTGTATAGGTAAGGAGGTTGTTGGTATAAGAAACGAAAATGGGGTGCGATTTAGAAGCTTTTGTTTGGCAAATGACCTTATGATTGGTGGAACTATCTTTGAGCATAGAACAATACATAAATCTACTTGGATTTCACCATGTGGTAAATATTGTAACCAGACTGACCACACTGCAATTAGCAGAAGGCATGGGAGTTATCTGCAAGATGTTTGCGTAAGGAGGGGGGCAGATACAGGTAGTGATCATCAACT
This sequence comes from Coenobita brevimanus, assembly GCF_032717465.1. Classification (NCBI taxonomy): domain Eukaryota; kingdom Metazoa; phylum Arthropoda; class Malacostraca; order Decapoda; family Coenobitidae; genus Coenobita; species Coenobita brevimanus. Next base: position 6,630,725 of record NC_136970.1, read on the forward strand.
TGTTGTGTCAAAGATTAAAATAAAACTTAAGAGAGACGTTAATGGTAATTGTACAGGAGGTAATAATTATGATTTTGATGAGCTGAGAAATTATGAGAACACGAGGGAAAAGTTTCGGTGGGAATGTAAGAACAGGTTTCTAGTCCTTCAGACTTTGATGGAATCTGAAGACAATGATATTAATCAAGTGTGGAGAGAGGTAAAAGAGGTTTTGCATGAGAGGGCTAAGGTTACTATTAAGAAAAACGGAAAAGCGAGAAGGAAAAAGTGGATGTCAGATGAAACATGGAATGCAATTCAGAAAAGGAAAGAGGCGAAGTTAAGAAGTGAAGAACAACATGTTGATGGCTAGGTAGTTGAAGTACTTAAAGGAAAGTACTGGCGTTTACATTCTGAAGTAGATTCGTTAGACGTGATAAGAGGAGGCTATATGATGAAAAGGCAACAGAGACAGAAATTAAATTAAGTAAAAATGACGGTCAGAGCACAAGAGTAGCGTATCAGGCCCTAAAGGAGTTAACTAGGACTGAAGAAAGAAGGAAGGAAATACCTGTACGAGATAGAAGTGGTAACGATAACTAAGGATTTGGATATAAAAGGAAGGTGGAAAGAGCATTTTGAATCTGTTCTAAATAGACCAATCCCAGCTGAAGAGGACATTTTGCCAGCTGACAGAGATTTGCAGATACAAACAGGGGATATAACCTTGGAAGAGGTAGCAAAATCTATAAACGAGTTAAAATTTTTTAAGGCCCCAGGAGAGGATGGAATATTTCCTTAAATGCTTAGGGTAGAAAATGATGAGTTGATGAATGCGCCTTTGAAACTTTTTAATGTAACTTGGGACAATGGTGGAATTCCAGAAAAATGGAATAATGGAGTGATTATAAAGATACCAAAAAAAAGGAGATTTAGGTGTGTATGGCAAATGGAGGGCGATAACTTTGACACCTGTAGTTGCAAAACTCTTTTCCTAAATCTTGTTGAACAGAATAGAGCCAGTAATTGATAAAATTTTAAGAGAAGAACAAGCGGGATTTTGAAAGGGTCGAGGTTGTAATGATCAGATTTTTATTGTAAGGCATCTAATGCAACAAGCTAATGAGATGAAAATGCCACTTAGTATGTGTTTTGTGGATTTTGAAAAGGCGTTTGATAGTGTTTCACTTGGAGCTATGTTGAAAATTATGAGATTCTTTGGTATACCAGAAAAGTTTGTAAATATTATTAGAAACCTGCATGAAGGTACTTTTTGTAAGGTAATGGTGGGTGGTTCTTTGAGTGATCCATTTCAAGTTAGGTCAGGAGTGATTCAAGGAGGAGTTCTTTCGCCATTGCTGTTTGTATTGGTTATGGATTATGTTATGAGAAAGGTTGTAAGGAGAACATATGCAGGAATTAACTGGAAAGAAAATAAGAAGCTGATGGATTTGGACTATGCTGATGATGATGTACTAATTTGCGGAAGTATTTACGGGATGCAGAGGGTGCTTGATTGTCTGGTGGAGGAAGGAGAAAAAGTAGGATTGGTAATAAATTGTGGAAAGACTGAAATTATTAATATGAACGTGGAAAACCAAATCTATTGTGTGATTGGGAATAATGTGGTGAAGAATGTAGAAAATTTTAAATATCCGGGAACGATTGTATCATCTAATGGATCATTAAACAATGAAATTGAGGAGAGGATTATGCTGACTTGGCGAGCTGCTGGAATGTTGAAATCTGTTTGGAATAATAATATGTTTCGGTACATACTAAAGTTAAAATTTCCAAGTCCATGGTTAGACCAATTTTAATTTACGGGCATGAGTCATAGTACAGTATAGTTGCAGCAGATCAGAAAGTATTAGGATTTCAGAATAAAATACTGAGAAGGATTCTTGGGGTAAAGTGGCAAGACGGAGTTACAAATGAAACAGTAAGGGATATTACGAGAGTGGAACCAGCTGATGAATATATGAGACTGTCTCGCTGGAAGTGGCTGGGGCACATGTATAGAATAGAAGGCAGTTTAATACAGGATGTGCCAGAGTGGACTGCTAGAGGAAGTAGAGGTAGAGGTAGGCCGAGGGAATCCTGGTTGAGGACAATGAAAAGAGAAGCAGAATAGGAGTGTTGGTGGGACTTGAAGGAGATGGCAAGAGATAAATATTGGTGGAAAGAGTTCATCGAGTCCCTATGCATCCCGTGGGGTGCCACAATAAATAAATCAATCAATCAATCATTTCCTGTGGCACCCTTGGGGATGCATAGGGCCTCGATGAACTCACACCACCACATCCTATCTTGTGCTAACTCCTCAAGATCTCCCCAACACTCATCTCCAGCTTCCCGTCTCATTGTCCTCACCCACGTCTCTTTTGGCCTTCCTCTACCTCTCCTACCAAGTGCCACCCACCCTGGTGTACCTCGTACTATTCCCTGACTCCTATACACATGTCCTAGTCACTTCCATCGTGAGAACCTAACATATTCATCGACCGGCTGCACTCCCGTTATTTCTCTAATTCTACTATTTGGTATCCTTTCCCACCACTTAACTCCTAATATTCTTCTAAGTGCTTTTTCTTTTCAAACACCAAGAATTTATTTTCCATAGTCACTGTGCTGTACCAAGACTCGTGTCCATAAATTAAGATACTCCTAACCATTACCTTATAAAGTTTGATTTTTGTATGCACAGAAAAATTGTTATTATTCCAAATATTTTTAAGCATTCCCATTGCCTGATTAGCCTTCTTTAACCTTTCCTCGAATTCAAAGTTCAAAGAACCATCCTTGGCTAAATAAGTACCAAAATATTTAAACCTATCAACTTGCTTTACAACCATACCTCCAATTACACATTCCTGCGCATTTTCCATATGCATATTGATTATTTCAGTTTTTCCACAATTAATAACCAAACCCACCTTGCGACCTTCACTCACCAAACAGTCCAACACTCTCTGCATCTCTTCTGGCCCATCACAAATCAAAACTATATCATCTGCATAATCTAAATCCAAAAGTTTCCTGTTCTCTCCCCAAAGTATACCTGCACCGGTTTCTGTTCCAACGCGTTTCATAATGTAATCAATGACCAATATAAATAGTAAAGGCAATAGAACACCACCTTGAATTACTCCGGACTTGACTTCAAACGAATCACTCAGACAACCATCAACCATCACTTTACAAAATGTGTCCTCATGCATGTTCATAATGACCCTCACAAACTCCTCTGGTATTCCATAATGTCTCATGATCTTCCCCATAGTCTCTCTCGAAACACTATCAAAAGCCTTTTCAAAATCAACAATACAAAGATTTAACGGTACTCTCATTTCATTAACTTGCTGCATCAAATGCCTAACTATAAAGATCTGATCATTGCAACCACGTCCCTTTCTAAAACCAGCCTGTTCATCCCTCAGAATACCCTCAACCACCGGCTCCAACCTATTTAACAACACTCTACTGAAAACTTTCAAAGCTATCGGTGACAAAGAGATTCCCCTCCAATTACCACATTTACTCAGGTCTCCCTTCTTCGGAACTTTAACAATTACACCATTCTTCCAAACTGATGGTAGTAACCCCGTCACCCATATCTTATTGAATAGCATGGTCAAGATCATTATTAATCTATCCCCCTCCACTTTAAACATTTCCGGAAATAAACCATCCTCCCCTGGTGCCTTATTATTCTTTAACTGTTTTACTGCTTTCTCCACTTCTGCAAGCCTCAACTCTCCTGTTTCTATATTTAAATCTTCCTGAGCAGACGGTATATCCTCTTCTGGTGGTATTGGTCTATTAAGAACTGTCTCAAAATGCTCTTTCCATCTATTTTTAATATCTCCATCTTTGGTCAATAAATTTCCTTCCCTGTCTTTAACTGGTATTTCTTTGCGTTTACCTGCATTACCACTCAGTTCTCTAATCGATTCATATGCTATTCTTTGACTCTGTCCATCATTTTTGTTTATTAAGATTTCAGTCTCTGCAACCTTTTCATCCACACATCTTTTATCTCTCCTAGCTAACCTTCTTACTTCTGAATTCAAACTCCAGTACGCAGCTCTTGCTAATTCAATCTCTCGTTCATCAACGCATTGCATCTCACTCCTCAATTTAGCCTCACCTCTCTTTTTTATCATATCCCACGTTTCCTCTGATATCCATTTCTTTCTCCTGAATCTATGTCTCCTTCCAATCGTACATTCAGCAGTCTCATGCAAAACTTTGTTCACATCCTCCCACATCTCATCTACACTTCTCTCCCCCTCTTCCAACGTTTCCAACACCAAAAACCTATTTCTGCATTCTAATCTGAATTCCTCCTTTTCTTCTCCTTCCCTTTTAAGCTTTTTTTTTTTTCTTTTTTTTTTTATGTGTCCGACTCTGGGCAAAGGCTCAGGGCCTATTTCTTGGGGGCAGTTGCCTATCCCAAGGCCCAGTAGTCCTCCTACACCTCCACATGTCACCACTTCGGCGCTAACACCCACCATCCATATTGAATACATGCTAGGGCTGTCTCATACAGGACTGGTGTATTGGTATTAGCGGGGGTACTTTTACGACATGTCGGCGGGTCATCTGGTAGATCAGGAAAGTCTGCTTTTTTTTTTAGGAAATTCAAATCCTTAAACTGTTCCCTGCCTCAGCCGAGATTCGATCCTGGGTCCATTAGGACTGCAAGCCACCTTTCTACCGATTCAGCCACCGCCTCCAATATCATATCTACCAACACCAGATTTTTCCTTCTTCTGATTTTTAAGTTTAAACCTTATTTTTGCAATGCTGAGTTGATGGTCACTACCAATATCCGCTTCCCGTTTAACATGAACATCTAGCAGAGAACTTCTATGGCTCCTACTGATAGCGATGTGATCAATCTGATTTTTATATTTTCCACACGGCGACACCCAAGTTGTCTTCTGTATATTGCAATGCTGAAAGAGTGTGCCCCCGATGACTAAGTCATTTGCTAGACACAAGCTTCCAAACCTCACTCCGTTTTCACTCATCCTACTACCAACTCCCATCTTACCCATACATGCCTCAAATCCCTCATTTGAACAGCCCATTACTGCAATAAAGTCTCCAACGCAGATCAAAACATCATGTCTAGGTACCCTTCCTACTCCTTCTTGCAACTTTTCATAAAATGTGTCTTTCCTTTCATCGAGTGCATCATTAGTAGGTGCATAACACACAAACAGACTGATGTTGCCATGATTTGATTTAAACCGTGCGTATAACAATAGCTCATCTATAGGATCCCACTCACATAAAGCCTTATTTGCCTTACAACCCAGCAACAATCCTACTCCCTGATAATGCATTCCATCCTGTCGGCCAGATATCAATAAACGTATACCATCCTCCAAATCCAACTTATCGACTCCAGTTAATCTGGTTTCTGTCAGAGCACAAATATCAAGTCCGTAATTTTGAAAAACCTTCACTAACTCATCGATTTTACCGTCATGATTGAGTGTTCTCACATTCCAGTTACCAATTTTAATTGTATTTTTTGCATTAACAAAGGAATTAGATTGTAATTGAGGCAACCGTGAGATTCTTAGCACCCCCTGCCCATTTAAGGGCTGCACGGGACTGGGGGCCATTATTGTTCTTTCAGAGTCCATCAAGGTTTCTTTGGCTAACTTCCTGAACACCTCGCCATTGTGTTGCAGTCGCAGTAGGCAGCTAACTTGCCTGATTGCCCACACCCGAAAGACCCAGCTATGCTGTAGCCAGTCACGTGCCGGCATGCTTCCCAGCCATTTCACTCTCAAGGAGTTCCCCTGCCTGAGAAAGCAACCATCCCCCTGCTCCCGAGGGCTTTTGATCTGTGTAGGTAGAGGGCGATCACTCCCTCACTAGCCATATACAGTGTATATACAGTGTATAGGCTAAACTCACCTAAGAAATGACTGACTAATTGATTGATTTATGTATTACCTTGCGCTCTCATTCCCACATGCATCATTAAGTTTAATTTCAGTTTCCCTCGTCAGTGATAACATCTCATGAGTATTATTTTTTATTATTTTACGAGTATGAAGGTTTCCATAGCTCAAAAAATGAAGGAATGGCTCACAACATTTGGCAGTTACGTGCAATTATATTAATACAGCTGAAGTAAATTAAAGGACAGTTGAAATACAGTACAGGGGAAAGAACATATAAGTTACAGAGTGTGTGAAAAGTATAACTCAGTTGAAATATGTTTCTATAAGCAGAATATTAGTCTGCTGCACCAAATTGAGTGGGTGAAGCAGGGTCCTGTGTGAGGGAGATTCCGGTGGGAGAAATTACCAGATGAATAAAGTAGCCATTAAATTTGTGTTGCTGTTACCACCACCGGACAATCTAATTCAGCTTAGGGAAGATGTTTCTTATTGAAAAGGGCATTCACAATCTCTTGTCAACCTCTGTACAAGCATGATCATTTTTGTTTACTCTTTACTGCAGTTACGCGATTGCATTCAGCCTCAGGGGATTCTGTCTACTGTACCTGGTAGTATAAAAAAAAATTGCTGAGCGAGATTATTTATTGAATTAAAACACACACACACACACACACACACACACACACACACACACGTAAATTACATGGTTAGCTGAATCATCCGGGTAGTAAGAATTTATTCCAGCTGCTTTACTAATTGAAGAAAAGAGGATCGATATGAGATGTGGCAATTTCTCAGCGAGATACCCCCCCCCTCTCTCTCTCTCTCTCTCTCTCTCTCTCTTTCTCTCTCCTTTATAATCAAGGGCAGCTGTTATTCATATCAGGTTATTAAAACTAAAAGACAAATGCTCATATAACTGAAAGAGATTTTAAAAAAGAAAGAGTAAAGAGAGAATGGGAAAAATAATTGAAAACAAGACTTAGTTGATGCGCTGTAATAGGAGAAATGAGCAAAGGATACGAGATGAACAAGTGAATGAAGTACTGCCATACAATACAAAGTCCTCTACCGGATGATAACCGTACAATATGTGGTATGGCTGTTTAGTATGACAGCACCCGACCTTCTTTGAGCCCCAAGTATGACCTTGACCTTGGGAGTAAATTGCTGGTTGTTCCGAGTGGCACACCGTCATGGCATGGTGAACAATTGTGTGGAGTTATATCAAAGCCTGTCCATGCATGTAGAAGTTACAGAGTGGATACAAAACTGTGGACTGACTCACGGACGTACTGACGTACTAATGGAACTGTGCAAACCTATAGTCCCCGACCAGTTTGATCAGTAGGGGACTTATTACATGGGAAGAAAGAGATATGGAAGAAGGGTTTGTTTGTTTTATTGATGCTTAATGGCCATCGCCACCAAAATTGGGCATTAGGCCAGCCAGAATAAATGTACAGACTGGATCCACTCCCCCACCGTGCACCACCGACGATCTAAGGGGCCAGTCGAGGTGGGAGCATATGGTAAAATGCTCGAAGATCGGCTAGACGCACCTCCTCCCCCCTGACAATCAGCGCAGGTCTTATGTCTTCACCCCAGTCGGCAGATCGGAGCAGATCGTAAAGTGTGGTGTATGTCGTTTCTCTGAGCTGGTACGACCGGGTGTGAGGGCTGAGAGCCAGGAGGTGTCTATAGGAGGTTACGTCTAGCCGATCCCTTAGATCGATGATGGGAGGGCGAGATGGAGTGCCCTCCTCTGTCTGAGGAGAGGGGGACTCACCAACTTCCTCCTCGGTTGAGGAGCCAGTCGAAGCTTCCTCAGCCATGGAGGCGGTGTCAGATGAGTCCCGCTCCTCCTCAGACATTGCTGGTGGCAGGTGGACTTCCGCCATGGTCGTCATTGTAGTCGTAACGTTGATCAGGTCCGGGTCCAGGTCGGTGATCTGAGAGGCTGTCCGTCGATTGAGGGGGGCCTCCAGCCTAAGCCTCTTCCTCGGCATCTGACGAGGAGCAGCAGGTCGTGTTGGTGGTGGGCGAGCCCGACGCTCCTGTTGGCGAGGGACAGAGTGTATATTGCGGGCAAAGTGCTCGGGGACGATAAGACGAGGCAGCCCATTCTCCTCAAAGATCTTTGGGAGAAGAATGCGCAAAACCCTCTTATCATCCCCACAAAAAGCCTTTGCCATCGCGATACACATCTCCATGATGAGGTTCATCTGTTCAGAGCTCCCAGGATCCCTGGCCTGACGTCCCCGGGCCGTGTAGCGCTGCCGTGCACGGGTAGAACCCTGCACAGCAACACCACCCGGCCCAGTAACATCCCTGGCCTCAGGACCCTAGGGGGTTCCAAACAGACTAAACTCCACCGATTCTCCATCACCAAGGGAACGTTGGAGGTGCTGAAGGTCTGGTTTAATGATAGCCTGGCGGTGCACAAAAACATCAACGCCAGTATCCTGGTGTTTGATGAATCCATACCCCGCCATTACGTTAAACCAAACCACGGTCCCCCGGATCTTCTGGGCGGTGGAAGACTGTGGCTGGCTGGTTGAGGGTCGCAGGCAATGGTAGCATGTCGTTCTTGCATGGCTGCTCTGATCTCTCTCCTCGGAAGAAGGGATGGAGGAGGAAGTTTTAATTAAGAAATACTGAGTAATAAGAAGCGGTGCCAAGGCACAGTAAACCCTTCCCCGGCAGTCATTTTAGTGCTGACATATAAACACAACAAGATATCAAGTCAAAGATGTCACATATCAAATTTGGAGTACATTGGATGAAAACTGATGATAGCTCATTTGAAATTTTAGGCTAGACCCCCATACCGCTAACTGGGGGGTGACCCCTCTATTATAATGAGAAATGATGTAGGATGTAAATTTGAAAAATGCACACTTAAGTTTTTATTTCATATCGATATGAATTTGAAGGGAGGTATGGTGAAGAAACGATTTTTCACCCATATATATATATCTATATCTATATCTATATATATATATATATATATATATATATATATATATTGTTACATAGCCTATGATTTCATCATCCTTTGTGTAATTCTAACGTACAGTATGCTGCATGTTTGATCACGAGCGTGTTCTACCTCACTCCCTCCTTCTACCCTTATAGTAAAGTAAGTCGTTCTTTCTGTTGTTCAGAGCAGGAGTGTCAACTCTTTGTCCCCTCTGGCTTCATTTGTGCGTCCTTCTTACAAGTTGTATCAAGCTCTGCCGGCCCCCATATAATGAGCTCAGTCTCTGCATTATTGCCACTTAGATCTACTCCTCATTTTGCTCACATCTCTGTCCTCCCCTGTACAGTTGTTATTATTGTGAGTGCTCAGGAAGTCTCCAACCAACTAGCAGCTGTATAATTTGAGTATAACTGTTATTGCATTTTTTCCTTGTACTGTGTAGCGTAAGGTGTTAATTCTTAGGCCTAGTAAGGTTTTTGTGATTCATGTGTTTTGGGTGTCAGCCCTTAGTAATAATATTTTGTATCTGTAATAATATACAGTATCTTGCATTCACTGAGTATTATCTGGTATTCTCATTTTATCAGGGCTGACTTAGATAAATTTACTCATGCTAATTTCGTGTTAATAGAGGCTATTGCAGTTAACCATATATTTAACCTGTTTTTTGCCATTACATTATCCTTATGAGTCCTGAATGTTTTGTTGTTAGTTTGAGCATTAAACTTTAACTTGTAATTTTACCTAACTCTTTTGTTTTGAACCTGGAACTTTACGGGACAGTAGTGATTTTTAGTATTCTCACTTAAAGTGTACATTATCTTTCTCTGTTCCGTAACATAAATTTGGCGACCTCTTATCAGGATATTCAGGATATTATCATAATGATATTGCTTGATATTTTGTGACTGTGATTTATTCATGATGTCTACTATTACTACACTTGATGAAGCCAAAGATTTTTTGTCAAATGTGCAAACAGTGTGTGATGTAGAAAACAGAACAAAGAATGAACTTAAGCTTGTTGCTCAACAATTGGGAATTGCAGTTCACTCTCATCATTCTAAAGATCAAATTGTTGGCATGATTAATAAAAGCTTGTTTAATGTAACTCCTCCAAATGAGCAAACGCAGATTGAAATAGCTAAGTTACAGCTAGCTCTGCAGGAGGCTTGTGTTAAGGAAGCTGAGTTTCAGGCTCATGCTAAGGAGGCTGAGTCTCAGGCTAAGGAGGCGGAGTCTCAGGCTCGTATTCAGGAGGCTGAATTTCAGGCAAATGCTCGTATTCAGGAGGCTGAATTTCAGGCAAATGCTCGTATTCAGGAGGCACAGGCACAGGCTTAGGCACAAATTGAACTAGCTAGGATTCAGGCAGACCATGAGTATCGCATGAAACAAGGTGGAACTGGATCATCTAGCTCTGATGATTTTGATGTGGCTAAAAATGTTAAACTTGTCCCTCCTTTTAATGAATCTGATTTAACAAAGTATTTTCAGTTGTTTGAGAGGGTAGCTACAGGTTTTAATTGGCCCAAAAAGTATTGGCCAGTACTCTTTCAAACTGTTCTCACCGGTAAAGCTCAAGTAACTTATGCATCTTTGCCTCAGGATCAATGTGATAATTATGATGTAGTTAAGAGTTTGATTCTTAAGGCCTATGAACTTGTTCCTGAAGTCTATAGAGTAAAGTTTAGGAAAACTTATAAGCAAGATAAGCAATCCCATGTTGAGTATGCAAAAATCAAAGAACATCTGTTAGAGCAGTGGTTAAATTCTAAGAATGTGGATTCTGATTTTGACAAATTAAAGCAGATGATTTTGCTGGAGGACTTCAAAAGGTGTATTAATAAAGATGTAAGCCTATATCTTGAAGAGAAAAGAATAGATAATTTGTCTGATGCTGCAGTTTTAGCTGATGAATATGTTCTCACTCACAAGAGATATTCTAAAGAAAAAAGGAAAGCTGAGAGTAAGTGCGTTGCCTCTACTCAGAGTACAGGTAACAGGAAAGAGAATAAAGATGATGTTTCTCAGGGAGTAAATATCAGCTCCACCTCTAGAATTTAGAAAAGTAAATGTACATATTGTAGTAAGCTTGGTCATACTACGGAGAAATGTTTCAGGAGACAGCGTGATGTGAACAAAAAGGAGTCTTTAAATATTCAGTCAATTGGTCTAGTGTCCACCCTTGAGAGTTCCCAGAATTCTTTAACTGAGTTAACTGAACCTGCTTTGAGGGGTAAATTAAATCCTAATGATGAAGCTCCTCTTTTGAGCAGTAACGTGGGTGACACTCTCAGGAGTTCATGTGCTAATTTCCTGTCTGAAGGTTTTGTCAGTCCTCTGGACAGTAATGACAGGAAATCAGTTAAAATATATCGTGATACAGGTGCTTGCCAATCCCTTATGCTGACCAGTGTTCTAGGCTCTAATGTTAATTCCTCTGATGAAACTGTAATCTTACAAGGTGTAGGGAATAATTACTTCTCTGTCCCTCTGTGCAGAGTGAATTTAGAGTCTGGTTTTGTTAATGGTTCCGTTATGGTTGGGTTGGTTGAGACACTCCCAATGTCAGGTGTAACTTTCTTACTTGGAAATGATATTGGTGGAAGTCAAGTGTGTCCAGCTCCTCAGTTGTCTAGTGAGCCAGTGGCTGCGGCCCAGGATTGTGATGTCCCTGATGTGTTCTCTGCATGTGCTGTCACTAGGGCTAAGTCTAAAGTTACAGGTGACTTAGAGGATAATGATGATGATGATGTTATCCTAGCTGACACTTTTCTTGCTAATTTGGACCACTCACCAGATGAGGCAGTACCCCGTAGTGTTGATAATTTGTCTCGTCAAGAGTTGGTTGAGTTGCAGGTTGCTGACCCTGAGTTGAAAAGTCTAGCTAACTCTGCTTGCAGTGAGGAAGAGTCAGCTGGTGCTTCTACTTGTTATTATATAAAGTCAGGAGTACTTATGAGGAAGTGGAGACCCCCAACAGCATCAGCCGACTGTGAGTGGGAGGTTGTACATCAAGTTGTCATCCTTCGTGTTTGTAGGCAGGATATCATTAGAGTGGCTCATGATTCCAGTTTGGCAGGACACCTTGGAGTGAGGAAGACTGTTGCACGCATTTTGAAACACTTCTACTGGCCAGGTATCTTCAGGGATGTTTCCTGGTATTGTAAGTCTTGTCACACCTGTCAAGTTGTGGGGAAGTGTAATCAGACCGAAAAGGTTGCACCTCTAGTTCCCATTCCTCCTTTTGAGGCGCCTTTCACCCGTGTGTTGGTGGATATTGTGGGCCCTCTTCCTAAGACTTCTTCAGGATTTTCTTATGTGTTGACCCTGATTGATATGGCTACTCGTTATCCTGAAGCCATTCCACTTAGAAATATCTCAGCAAAGAACGTGGTTAAGAAAATGCTAGGGTTCTTCACAAAGTTTGGTCTGCCCAAGGAGGTACAGTCAGACCGGGGAAGTAATTTCATGTCAAGTGTTTTCAAGCAGTCTCTGAAAGAGTTGGGCATCACCCAGATCACATCTTCAGCTTACCACCCCCAGACCCAAGGAGTGTTGGAGAGATATAATCAAACACTCAAATCGATGCTCAAGAAATACTGTTTGGAACATCAGAAAGACTGGGATAAAGGTCTTCCATTTGTTGTATTTGCCGCAAGAGAATCTCCAAATGAATCACTGGGCTTCTCACCTTTTGAACTACTGTTTGGCCATGAAGTAAGAGGACCCCTCAAGCTACTCAAGGAATGCTGGCTGTCGGAGGAAGATGACGTCAACCTGCTGGAGTATGTGATGAAGTTCAAAGAACGCCTGTCCACTGCTTTACAGCTGGCGAGAGAGAATTTAGGAGCTGCTCAGGAGAAGATGAAGAATTGGTATGATAAGAAGTCCAGGTTACGCCACTTTCAGCCAGGAGATCAGGTTTTGATTCTGCTACCGGTGCGTGGGCAACCTCTTCAAGCCAAGTTTAGTGGTCCTTATTTCGTGGAGAAGAAACTCAGTGATGTCAACTATGTCATCGCCACACCAGATCGTAGAAAGAACAAGCAACTTTGTCACATCAACACGCTAAAGTTATATCACAGGCGGGACGAAAATAACCCAGTCTGCACTGTAGCTGTTCCACCCGAGTCTGCAAGTGAAGTTCTCCCATGCAGCATGAGCCTGAGTGATAGTTTGGGGAAGAATCCTGATATCATGAATGATCTCCAGACTAAGCTTTCTCATCTACCTCCCGAGGAAAGGCAGGAGTTTTCGGCATTACTGCAGGAGTACCCGCAAGTGTTCCGTGCCACTCCAGGAAGAACCACTGTGTTGATGGATGATGTCGATGTTGGAGACGCAAAGCCAATTAAATTGCCTCCTTACCTTGTGAACCCAGTGAAAGTTCCTCTCCTCCAGAAGGAGCTTGGCTACCTGTTGGACCACAAGATGATTGAGCTCTGTCAGAGCGAGTGGAGTTCTCCTGTCACTCTAGTCCCTAAGCCAGGTGGGTCACAGCGGCTTTGCATCGACTACAGACGTGTTAATCAGATAACTAAAACAGACACTTACCCTCTCCCTCGCGTGGAAGATTGCATAGACAAGATCGGAAAGGCTAGGTACATAAGTAAGTTTGATTTGTTAAAGGGATACTGGCAAGTACCTATGACTGAACGTGCTAGGGAGATGTCATGTTTCGTAACACTAGGAAAGACTTTTGCATGTTCTGTAATGCCATATGGTATGAAGAATGCACCAGCCACATTTCAGAAACTCATGAATGTTGTAACAGAGGGTTTGGCAGGGTGTGTTGTTTATATTGATGATGTATTAATCTTCAGTGACAACTGGAAAGATCACGTATGCCATGTCAGTAAATTTCTTGAGCGTTTTTGGGAATGGTAGGTTATTACAGGAGATTTGTTCTTAACTTTTCAATTCTTGTATCACCACTTACAGACCTACTGAAAAAGGGAGTTAAATTTGTCTGGACCGATAACTGTGAATCCTCTTTCAACAAACTTAAAGCTATCCTATTAAGTCAGCCAGTGCTCGCTACTCCAAATTTTGCTAAGCCTTTTAAGATGGCTGTTGATGCAAGTGATACAGGAGCTGGGGCTGTTTTGCTGCAAGAGGATGATCAGGGTATTGAACATCCTGTATCTTATTACAGTAAGAAGTTCACTCCACCTCAAAAGAACTACTCAACTATTGAGAAAGAGCTTTTGGCCTTGATTTTGGGTTTACAGCATTTTTCATTTTATTTGTGTTCTGGTTTTGACCCCATAGTCATTTATACCGATCATAACCCACTGAAATTCCTTAGTAAGTTTAAAGATAAAAATCAGAGATTGACAAGATGGAGTCTACTTCTTCAGGAGTATTCATTAGACATACAACATGTCAAGGGGAAAGAAAATGTTATTGCAGATTGCTTATCTAGACTTTAGACAGATTGTTTTAGAGTAATAAGAAATTTCCTTTGTAAATTTCTTTTTTCTTTGTGGGGAGGTGTTACATAGCCTATGATTTCATCATCCTTTGTGTAATTTTAACGTACAGTATGCTGCATGTTTGATCACGAGCGTGTTCTACCTCACTCCCCCCTTCTACCCTTATAGTAAGGTAAGTCGTTCTTTCTGTTGTTCAGAGCAGGAGTGTCAACTCTTTGTCCCCTCTGGCTTCATTCGCGCGTCCTTCTTACAAGTTGTATCAAGCTCTGCCGGCCCCTATATAATGAGCTCAGTCTCTGCATTATTGCCACTTAGATCTACTCCTCATTTTGCTCACATCTCTGTCCTCCCCTGTACAGTTGTTATTATTGTGAGTGCTCAGGAAGTCTCCAACCATCTAGCAGCTGTGTAATTTGAGTATAACTGTTATTGCATTTTTTCCTTGTACTGTGTTGCGTAAGGTGTTAATTCTTAGGCCTAGTAAGGTTTTTGTGATTCATGTGTTTTGGGTGTCAGCCCTTAGTAATAATAGTTTGTATCTGTAATAATATATCTTGCATGCACTGAGTATTATCTGGTATTCTCATTTTATCAGGGTTTGACTTAGATAAATTTACTCATGCTAATTTCGTGTTAATAGAGGCTATTGCAGTTAACCATATATTTAACCTGTTTTTTGCCATTACATTATCCTTATGAGTCCTGAATGTTTTGTTGTTAGTTTGAGCATTAAACTTTAACTTGTAATTTTACCTAACTCTTTTGTTTTGAACCTGGAACTTTACGGGACAGTAGTGATTTTTAGTATTCTCACTTAAAGTGTACGTTATCTTTCGCTGTTCCGTAACAATATATATATATATATATATATATATATATATATATATATATATATATATATATATATATATATATATATATATATATATATATATATATATATATATATATATATATATATATATATATATATATATATATATATATATATATATATAATTTTTACATTTTGGGGGCATACATTCTGGGCCTTGGCCGAGTTTGGCCCTAAATTAAACCAGCCGAGTACCGGAGCCGTACCTGCATGGCTGTGCCTGCATCCACAGAGTGACGCAGCCGTACCTGTATGGTCTGCAATTGCAACCGGCGCAAACACGCAAGTTTTCAAATTTTGCTGGAGATGACTTACATGGACACGGACATACCATCCCCATATCTGTACCCCAAGCTATGAGTCACCCAGGCTGGTCCCGTGACGTGTGGGAGGCCCGCTCCTTAGTCCTACATGGTCGCTGCTTGTGTGAATATCTTGTCACACCCTGGTGTTTCACAGTCTGAGATTGACACCTTTTGTTCGTCTCTCATGATGGTGAAATTGATTCGCCCATCGACGACAATGTGGCTGATAAAGACTATGTTCAGCCAGACATTGAAACAAGCAGTGATGAATGAATACCATCACCAAGAAAGGCTAGGTATATAGTATACAATCTAGCCACCTTCCGACGTAGTGTGCCACGAGGCAAACCACTGCCACCACCACCACCACCACACTGCCCTCGCCCCTTGGATGAATCATCTAGTGATGAAGAGGCAGTGCAAGGCACCTCCGAGCTGTCGAAATGGGTGGGCCCACCCAGGAAAACAAAAAGAAGTGAGGAAGGCAGCCAAAGGAAGAAGTACAGGACAAGTACTTCTTTGTTTTATTCATCTGGGTCAGGTGGCACGAGAGCCCACTCACCACACCACACACCATCACCCCAGCCAAGCACCTCCGCCACCCTGCCACCATGTGCTGTCTCGCCTTTGCCTCACAGCTCTGCCTCACCTCTGCCTCCCTGTCCTTCCTCCCCACAGCCTCAAACGGTGGGAAAAGGAGGAAAGGGGAAAGGCGGGGAGAAGAAAAGCAGAGGTTGTGGAAGCAGTGTGGCTGCAAGGCCTCCTCCCCAACAACCTTCTCCCCAACTTCCTCCCCATCCTGACAATGGTGACGGTCCCCCAAGTGGTGATGAAGGAGGCACAGGAGGTGACAACGTGACCTGGGAATTGGATGATGGGAGTGATTTTTCCACCATCATTCATCCCTTCACTGCCGAGGATAGGACTGCACTGTCCCTGACCTTACTCCAGTCTCAAGGAGGATTGATTTTTTCAAGAATTTCTTTTCAAGGGAATTAGTCTTGAAAATAGTTCTTTTGACCAATGCACATGCCTCCTGCTGTGGGGAAGCAACACAAACACCCCACAGCCGCCTCTTTGACGCCGGGATCTCTTTGGATGAGGTACTTGATCCTGGCCTGGTTTCTCCTGATGGGGCTAATCAAGAAAAGCAGACTGCCATCCTATTGGACTGCTGACCCCATGATGGTGACGCCCTTCGGGAGAGTTATGGGCAAGAACAGGTTTCAGTATATCCTGAGCGGTCTACATTTCATTGATGTTCTCGACCCTGTGAACGGTAACAACTTGGACAAGATGCGAAGGATTTAGTTGGTTTTCAATCAGCTGAAAGAGAGGTTCTCTGCCTCCTTCTATCCACACCAACACCTGGTCATAGATGAGAGTCTCGTGTTATGGACAGGAAATATTTGCTACACGCAGAGGCACCGTTATGGCATCAAGATCTTCACTATGTGTGATTGCAAGACTGGTTATGTGCAGGAAATGAGGTGCTGAGTTCATTACCGGGCTAAGTGCCAAAATGGCTGCCAAGCACCTACACGCACCAACAAGTAGCTAAACCATCCCTCTATAAGTTGGAAGTAAAAAAGTGCTAAGAAACAACCTACAAAGGGGTCAAAATCCTGGTTAAGTAGACGTGTGTTGCACCGTCGTGCCACGCAGCAAAAAAAAAAAACAGTCTGGTTCCGCACTAGTGCTCAAGGCGGGCAACTGGGTCCAGAAATTCTGTCAGCTGTATGGTCGCTTTTCCTATGAGTTCAGCCTTTCCTATGTTCCTTATGTTGACTCCCTGTGGTGTTGAAGCGAATGTGAGAGCATTACCAGGCTATATCCCCGCCCCTTTCCTTACCCCCCTTGAAGCTGGCCAATCAGATGGTCGGGTTGCACCGCAGCTAGCCAATAAGCTGACACCTGACACTACTCCCACCAGCAGCTGTAGTGCATAGTAACTTGCTGCTTTCTCATTATTATTATTATTATTATTATTATTATATTTTTTAACCATTATCACTATTATTATTATTACCATTGTGTCTGTGAAGTTACTGGTACTCGTGGCATTTTTTTTTTTTTAAATTCAGGTTACGGGTTCATTTTTTTATTATTCAGGTTACAGGGGTTTTCTAATAATGTCCTCATACACTGAATGTTGTCTTACTTTTATATTATTATCAGCAATATAATAATTTATTATGTTTTTCTTGATGTTTGTCATGTGGTTCGTGTTTATTGGTGGTTAAAAACTCCGAGAAAAACACAAAATTTCCGACCTTTCAGCTGCTGTTATTGTGAAAATAATAATACTTATGTCATAGAACTTTTATTTTATTCCACAGTATGACACTCCTGGAACATTATGCTACTATATTATTGACATCTTATGATGTATTGCTGTAGTTATTAGTAGAATAAAAATATTTCCTTAGCTGATTGGTCCAGCAGTGGGGGGCAAAATTTTACTTCTTCACACGATATCATCATGATTAATGACAGATAGAGCAAAACAGAGGTTATTGCAATAAAGAAAATACCATTAGCTACGTAAAAAAATAAAAATCGAAATAACACAAGCAATTACCAAGGTATCAAAGTTTTGAAGTCGCCAGACTTTAAACGCATTTTCTGGCGTTTTGTACTTTTGGCGCTTAGCCCAGTAATAAACTCGGCGCCTCAAATGGTCCTGTACACTGGTTCACAAATGGAGATTGTGGAGAACAGGACATTTGAACTTTCAGGGGCTATGGTGAAGACGATGATGGAGAAGTATCTTCATCGTGGGCATGTACCGTACCTGGATAACTTGTACACCAGCCCCTTTCACGCTCGGTTCCTGTACTTGCAGGAGATGTGAGTGTGCGGTACCATCAAGAAGAACAGGCGGCATTTGGTGCATGTGGACCGGAAGCTGGCGAAGAAGGAGGTGGTGTTTTATAAGGCCAATAATATCCTTGCCATAGTCTGGCACCATAACCGAGAAGTCAACCCTCTTTCTACAGTGCACTGCCCTCTGATGCACTGCAGCACGTCAATTGACTATCAGAGTTAAACTCAGGTGCCAGTGAAGCCTGAAGCCATGCTAGAATACAACACCAATATGAGGCTAGTCAACCAGTCAGACGCCATGATATCCAGTGCTGACTGTGCCAGGCCCACGATGAAAAGGTACATGAAGTTATTCTTTCATCTTCTTGATATCACGATCCTGAATGCCTACATCCTCCACGCCAATACAACCGGAACCAGCAAAACCTTCGAGGCATTCATTAAAGAAATATGGAGGGAACTCACTGACACCCATGGGCATGATCGTGCTGCCTCTTGTCAACCCAACGGCAGTGACACCCCCCTGTGACTCACCGGCTGTCACTTCCCCAGCATGGTCTCCGCCACACAGATACACAGGAATGTGCAATAATGCTGTCATGCGTGCCAACTTTGGGGGAGGGGTGGCTCAATCGGTAGAGAAGTGGCCTGCCGTTCTAACGGACCCAGGTTCAAATCCCCACTGTGGCAGGGAACAGTTTAAGGATTTGAATTTCATTAAATCAGGCTTTACTGATCTACCAGAAGACCCGCCGTCATGTCGTAAAATTACCCCCGCTAATACCAATACACCAGTCCTGTATGAGACAGCCCTAGCATGTATTCAATATGGACGGTGGGTGTTAGCGCCGAAGTGGTGACATGTAGAGGTGTATGGTATGTAGGAGGACTGCTGGGCCTTGATAGCAGGCTGTGAAGCCTATGCCCAGAGTCGAACACAAAAAAAAAAAAAAAACACTGTCAGACCCCATGCACAGCGGAAGGACTCACACTACCAGTGTGTTCAGTGTGATGTGGGTCTATGCATTATTCCCTGTTTTGAGGCATACCACACCCTCCTTTGCCACTAACTGAACAGAAAATGGGTGCAAAAAAAAGATGCAAGTGAAATGTATATATTTGTAAATAATATGTAATGATAATTATCTCATAAGTATGTGTATTATGATAAGAAACTAGTGTTAGTGATATTATAATAGTAAGAGAAATAAAATAAGTTACGTATGTCGGTGTGTGTGTGAGCGAGAAAATATACTAAGTGAACTGACATGGCGCGAGAGTTTTGCCGTGCAAGAGAAGAGTATGGTAGTGCATTGAGTGTGCAAGGAAAAACACCAAGAGTGCGTAGAGTTCTACGTGGAAAACAAATATTATATACAGTACAATACGTCTGGGCACAGACTTTCTACCTCAGAAAAGTGAAATAAGAACTATTATGAACATTTTATGGGCTACCAAACTCACTCACTCGCCTGTCATAATGCGCCAAAAATTCATTACTATGCTTGGGGACACTTCCTATATCATGTATATACCCAGCAAGAGTGTTCTTGGCTCGAATAGCATAGTCTCCAATGTGGAAAATGAAGAGCTTCTGTCTCCTCTCACTCTGTGGTGGTGGCGGGCAGTGAAGTCTATAGGCGTTACTCCGAAGTTTTCAGCCACCTGCTCAGCGAGAAATGACCTCAAAATGAACCTAAATGGCTTCTGTGAGTATTTTTATGGTTGTTCTCTATGATTTCTCTTCATTTCTAACCTATTTAGCAAAAAAAACACAAAAAGTTGAAAACTGGCCAGCACCACAGCTCCATGAGGGCCCAAAGTCTGCCAGCACATTGCAAGTTAATCAGGTGATCAGAAGGTCATAGACCATCATCCTTTTATTTTTAGTCAAAATTGAACCAGTAGTTCTCGAGTAAAGTTGTTAAACAGGTAGACAAACAGACAGACAAACTGAGTGGAACAATACCCGTCCCCAAGCCCCTTCGGGGCGGGAATGAGTAATAACAGGGAGTAATATGAAGGTAATGCCACAAAACAAAAAGGATATAAATGCCTGAAGAAAAAAGGATACAAATGCACACACACACACACACACACACACACAACAGGAGAGAGAGAGAGAGAGAGAGAGAGAGAGAGAGAGAGAGAGAGAGAGAGTATTTTCACACTTTTGAGTGATCTGAGTAAAGCAGTATCAAATCTCACGCATCGGTATACCTATCCGTCAAGGCAATCTGTCTGTCAGTCATGGAACTCTTTGCAATGAATTGTGTGTCAGTGTTTCAGTGAAGGATGGACTTACCCCCCCCCCCCTGTTTTGTACCCCTCCCCCTGCCTCTTACAAAATGAAAGAAATGGAGTTAGGAAAGAACCCAGAAATAAAGGTAAAAATTCTGAAAACTAATCATGACACGAATGAGCATGAAAGTGTTGAAATGAGTGAAATGAGAGGGCGGGATGGTAAAGACGGAAGGACTGCCAACACCACATCCTCAGTATCTTTGGTGACATGACAAACTGCGACCGACAAAAAGAAAAAGAATTGAACTACAAAAGATTTATAATAATAGGAAGGGACCCATAATAAACATTAAGAAGGAATGAAGAAAAAAAAAAAAAGGATTAAAATTATCATTAACCTTTCCGCGGCTGTGGGTCCAGAATTTTACGTGTGCCCCTGGCTGATGCTGGGGCTATTTTCTGATGTTTTGATAATTGATTTTTTTTCCTTGTCATATTGAAAAAAAAGTTCTGACGCACCTGGCAGTGCAAATTTCAGCTTCCTAGACCCCTCCTGTGGCATGTAATCGAACACAGTTGCTTAAATTTAGGCTGCTGATACTAGTCACACGTAGGTGTTGCAGTGACCCAACATCGCCCTTTTTTTTTTTTTTTTTTTTTTAACCAAAAAACATTGTCAATGGTGTTGAAAACGTGTGAAATAACTATATATGTGTACTTTGAAGTTTTCAGTACATAATATGCAAGGTTTGAATGTAAAAAATTGTACTATGAATTTATTTAGCATTTTGGGGTGTTTATTGTGTTTATGGTCGTATCGACTTATTTTTGTAGTCTGGGTGGTGAGGTTTGTTGGAAAAGGGAGGCGAGAGTGTCTATTTTCAGACCTAAATGAGATAAACGTCATCCCTTGAGTGTACAGGCTGGACAGTGAGAGTTGAAATGTGAGACGACCAGCCATTCGCACCTCACACGAGCTGATTAGCAGGAAGGGAAGGGAGGCCTTTCCAACCACTGAAGCATCACGTGAACACAGAACACTTTCCTGTTATGTTTGTAAAAGGCAATGACTATGTAAAAGGATTCAAAACAGTACAACAAACCTGAGCAAATAAGTAGATACCAAACAAAAGTTACCTACTCATTTATTTTCATGTCTTTTTTGTTTATGCCTATACAGTATTTACTTATAATCGTAAACAGGGTGGTTTTGTGTGTTTCACAAGGGAGGAGAAAGAGTATATTTTCTGTCTGGGTCGAGATAACGGATGTAACTATGTGTGTTTAGGCATGGCCATGAGCGAAAAAAACGTACACTCGGCACGATTTCGACTGGACCACCTGGTTGCAGGATTTGGCTAACGTGGTAAAAGCGCGCACGTGTGTGTAATTCACCGGGTCGGTCAGGATCACCTGATGGTCGTGATCGTCAGCTTTTTTTACCCTCCCGGAGGGGAGCTGAGAGCTCATATAGTCCGATCTAAGGGCAAGGCTGTGACCTTCACACACGCACACACCTGTCCCCTTGCTCCAGGGGGACAGTAACCACCCACTTCGTCAGTGAAACTTTTCGCAACCTGAGCGAGGCGCGAACTCCCGTCTACCAGATGGCAAGCGAGAACGTTACCACTGCACCAGCGAGCGGTGTGTGTGTGTGTGTGTGTGTGTGTGTGCCCGAAAATTTCTCGAATCGTTAAGCTTCATCCTCCGAATTATATTATGTGGCCATTGTATTATGCAATGATACAGACTAATAAATATTATGTGACTGGGATAATGGGCTGTGCGCTATACTATTTATAGTCTGAGTTATATATAATAATCCTCTTGCCTTATAGCGTGAACCACGATACAGGTTGAGTTGTGGTTCAGAAAGAGAGGGCAAGTTTACCCAGAAATGGTGCGATGTAGAGGGAAGGGGGGAGTATGGGAGTGAGCGGACAACAGTTATACATTCTTAATCATTACAGAATAGTTATTTAGGTGTCAATGATATCCTGTATCCTAAATAATAATAAACCTATTTATTTTTATTATCTTCATATAGACCCGATTACACACTATGATACCCCCTCCCTCGTTAACGGAAAACATGCACCTCTCTCTCTCTCTCTCTCTCTCTCTCTCTCTAACTCCCCAGCTGGCTATCAGTACACATCCACCCACCCACCCACACACACACACACACACACATGCTAATAAGTAATGACGTTGCATTTAGTACGTTTACCTAAAATTTAATAGTGTCAAAATACAAGTGCAATACATTACCACCTCACATTACGGATTACGTTAACCGATAATCAATACTTATTTGCATAGTTTATGTTTCAGTAATAGTCATGGGATAGCCATACCCACAGAGATATTTTCGTTAATGCTAAAAGTAATCGTGTGTTCAGTGGCGAATACCAGTTAGAGGGGAGGTGGCCGCTGACACCTCCAATCCTCATAGCTACGGTGGTGAGTTGTAGTGTCACTGCAGAGGTTCCTGTTCCTCCAGTTATGTCAATAATTAAAGTTAACATGCTGAAAAATACAAACAGCCTATGTGGAACTCTCAAAATAAATTTATGATGCATATTGTGGGAGCTTTCCAGCTCTCACGCACCAGTCTTGGTCCTTTGTTTCAGTATTGCCAGCCTGAGAGTGTGCAATGTTAATGAACATGATATTAGTGTTATTTCTATATGCTTATTTACATTTCGAACAACAGATTTCAAAGTAGGATTTCATTCAGTACACAGAATGCCAAATATAGTATGTGTGTGTGTGCGTGTGGGTGTGGAACAATACGTGTGGTGGGGGTGGGGGGAGTATAGTGAGTATGAACTGTCATAATGGTGTGTATACGTGGCTAAGGATGTCCAAGATTGATAAGTAATCGTTGTCTTTAACACTCGATGACACACACCACAGTATTTATTTTGGTTCTGTTTTTAAGTTTGTAGCATGTTAAATTATTATATTATGATTATATTATGGGGGTAAAACCTGAAACACCATATAAAGACAAACACTGCAAAATACATGAATAACATTATTTCAGGAAGAAATATTTCCGTATTATAACATCTATTTTAATACGTTGTAGGTGCAGCGTTTCTTAAGCTTAGATTATCGGATTTCCTTTGATCAGTATGTTACGTTATACTGTGGCTGTGAGTTAAGTAATATGTATTGTATTATAAGTGATATCATGGTGGACGTTCACTTATAACTACATCGAACAGACAGCAAGTGCAGTTCTTAGTAGTTTACCGGTATTTGTTATTGATTACACCCTGACCAACTTATTCCTGAGTAATTTTTTAAAATCTTTTTCACGATTGGAAAACAACACCTTAGGCATGTCAGCAGGTGGCAAGACGTCTAGCGAGTTGCCAAAATGACTAGATAGTTGCCATTGTGCCAATCAGGAAAACATCATATTTTAACGAAAAAAAAAAATGCTATTGTAACATGAAAGTTGCGTTAAGAAATGCACATCAACGTCATTAATGCCCGTATAAGTGCCTCGTAATAAAAATAATGTCAGTGAGCAAAATATATAAGATAGTGTCGTATCAGTTATATTGTCAGGTAAGTTACAGTAAATCATTAAAGTTGCTGTTAAATTGTTATACTGCATGGAATAATATACATTATAATCAGAGGATATAAAAAAAAAAAATAACAAGATTTGAATGGAAATCATTCATTAGTAGGAAGTAACCCACCCTCCTTCTCGATCACCTCTCGCAGTCTGTTTTGCATAGAGGCGACATGGTTCCGTATGAGCTGTTGCTGGCTTCTGAACTGTTTCCACTAGGCATGGATGTGGGCCAGTAGTTCATCTGGTGTCCGTTCCCTCTCAGGCTCCCAACAGTTAACCATATTCCCCCATACATTTTCGATGGGGTTCATGTCTGCTTCCTTACTGAGCCAGTCGAGCAGCTGCAAGTCCTCTAGACTTCCAAACCATTCAGAGACTCTTCTCGTCGTGTGGATGGGGCAGCGGTCCTGAACAAAAATTATAGGGACTGGGGAAACGGATAGTTTCGTTCCTGAACTGAGAGGAGGAAAAATTCCGCAAAATTTCAATGTAGTTTTCAGCAGTGGAACTTCCTTCTATCCTGGTGACGTCACCCATACCGTGGATGCACACCCACCCTCAGACATTGACGGTGACTTGTCCACTTCTGGCCTCCTCGTAGATGTTCCTACGGTCGTAATTGCATGTGAATAGAATATTTATACATCGCTCATATAGTTTCATTTCTCACATCTTTGACGCTTCGGGAAAAGCCACCGTTTTTCATGTTATGGTTCATTATCCAATATTTGTTTGGTATATTTTATGGGGATTGTAAGGCTTTATAAACAATGGTGCAAGTGTTGGTAATATGCGTTCATCTAGACGTATTATTACTATGAATATCAATTGATCCCTAAATGTTTTTTTAATATTAAAATTGTTTAGTGATAAAGTATAAAAATATTTTTGTTATACATGTCGTCAGTAAATTTATACATATGCATTAGAGTACTGTCGCCTCCAGAAATCTTTTCCCTATCATTAAATTTTATGAATACAGAATACTTGGTAAGTCATATAGAGAAGTGTCAGGCATATGATTAATGCATCTCTATACTCTGGCCTCTACCTACTGCTCTTCCACATTCTCCAATTTTTCCTTAACCTGTCTGTTTATCATAATTCTTACAAGTCACCACCATATATATATACCGGTTTATATATATATATATATATATATATATATATATATATATATATATATATATATATATATATATATATATATTCACCGGGTAGGTCAGGATCACTTAATGGTCGTGATCGTCAGCTTTTTACCCTCCCGGAAGGGAGCTGAGAGCTCATATAGTCCGATCTAAGGGCAAGGCTGTGACCTTCACACATATACACACCCGTTCCCTTGCTCTAGGGGGACAGTAACCACCCACTTCGTCAGTGAAACTTTTCGCAACCTAAGTGAGGCGAGAACTCCCGTCTACTTGATGGCAAGCGAGAACGTTACCACTAAGCCAGCGAGTGTGTGTGTGTGTGTGTGTGTGTGTGTGTGTGTGTAGGTTCTCAGTTTTACCTAATAACCATACACTCACATATCTTATTAATCAAGAAAGTTCATATTGGCTAGGTCATATTCAATAAATCCACGTGGGCTGCTGTGTCATTTACTCATATCTGTTCCGAGTGGCCCAACATTAAAATAATAAAACAAAGATTCTGGGTGTGGTCATTTGGGAGGGTCATGCAGTAATCATATTATTAGTGATCATTTTCAAACTACCATACGACATAGAGTATATATTGGTTTTACACTTGGACATTCTCATTTTCTAAGGAATTACTTTGGCCAGTAAAGAACAGATGGATTTATAACCACACCAAAAAATACGTGAACTTCGCAAACTATTAAACACTGAACTTGCTACCTTTTCGAAGAAGTTTCCGTGACGTCCACTGTGTGAGCCTTCATGACATAGTTAATACAATGTATAACGGATATGTTGCATCAATCTCTGCTATAGTGTAGCCTAATAAAATGATCGTTGGGAATCCGGTAAGGTACCATTAAAAACAGATGCTCCTACAGTGTAGTTTTGTAATGAACATTAAAATAACATTATTTTCTCCTGGAAGAATTAGTTATTCATGTAATATGGATTCCATATTACAGTATTATAATACTTCAGCGTTTGTCTTTATGTTGTGTTTCAGGTTTCACCCCCAAAACATAATCATAATAATAATGTAGCATGTGACAAACTTATAAAAAGAACCTAAATAAATACTGAAGTGTATGTCATCACGTGTTAAAGGCAAAGATTACATATCAGTCTTGGACTTCCTTAGCCACGTATACACACACCCATATTACCATTATGACACGCATTTCATACTCACTATACTCCCCCCACCCCCAGCACACGTATTGTCCAACACCACCCACCCACCCACACACGCACACACACACAGTGGGAGTCAGAGATAGCAGACGTGCGACGTCGGCGCTCCGTACCGAACCAGCACGGCCAGTGGCATTACCTAAATTAGTATCTTTATATGAGTCAAGCTCTGTATCAGGTTAGACTAAATGATTTTTCATTATTAAAAGAAAAAAAAATTATAAGAAGTTTAAATATGACTTGTTCAAACAGAAAAGAGAACCAAGAGGCGAAAGAATGTGCTTAGTCAGCTGAGGTTTATTTAGACTACAGCTGTACGGGGAATGTAAGTACATGTACTCTGTGCTTTTAGTATTGCAAAATGGACACATACTTTAGTAAAGCAAATTTGGAAAAGAAATGGGATAAAGGTAGAAAGCAAGATGATGATTTCTACCAAGAACTGGTTGAGGTGGAGACTCACAATAGACTGGTTGAATGTGTACACAAACTAGAAATGGCTTTCAAAAATGAAATTGATGAAATAAAGAAGCAGATGCACTTGCAAAAGGAAGAAATAGAAAAACTAGGAAGGGAGGCCAACAAGAAAGACACAACCATCAGTGAACTAACAGTGGAATTGAGTACACTTAGGAAGAAAATGAGTGAAATGGCAAGCACAGTAGTCAATCACGAGAGAGTTATGGAAGAGTTCAAAAACGATACAGAGACAATTAGGCAAGTAAGCAGTCTGGTAGACCAAAGCAGTGATATTGAGGAGAAGATAACACAGGTGAATGAAGCTGTGCAAAGCTACAAAAATGATGTGGAAACCACGTATGCTGAAATGGTGAAAGTAAAGAAAGACTTAGAAACAAGGGTGGAGGAATACAATATATGGAGAAGAGACAGAAATTTAAAAAAAGGAGGAGGAATTATAATATTAACTAAGAAAAATCTAAAAGTCAATGAAATAAAACTAGATATACCATCACAAGTAGAACTGATTGCAGTAGAGATCAACACATCTGAAGGGAAAGTAATTGTAGCCAATTTGTACATGCCACCCAGATCAAACACATGGGAAAGAGACGAATATGAGGACCTGGCAGAGAGTACAATTCAGAGTTTAAGATCATTACTACATAAAATGGAAGAGAAATCGGAAAGAATTATACTAACTGGAGATTTTAATACAAATATAAATTGGAATACTCTAGATATAATTAGCCAAGAAAGCTGTTGGGACCAGAAGCTCCTGGATCTCGTGCAAGAGTTTTTCCTAACGCAACATGTGAGGGAAACCACCAGAAAAAGAGGACTTGATGTACCTTCAATGCTAGATCTAATATTTACAAGGCAAGAAAATGATATTGACAGTTTAATAAATCACCCTCCACTCAGCAAAAGCGATCATGCAGTACTAAATTACAACTTCAGGATAGCATATGACATAGTTTATAGCAATGAAAGTTACAAAAAGAGCCTAAACTATAAAAAGGGAAATTATCAAGACCTAAAGAAGTATTTCTTAGAAGTTGATTGGGAAAATGAGCTTAGAGGACAAGATTTAAATGCTGTATATAAGAAAATTCTGTGAATTTTATGAAATAGGAGTCCAGAAGTACATCCCACAGCACAAAGAAGCAGATAAGAAAATACAGAAATGGTTCAATACAGAATGTAAAAAATCAAAAGAAAGAAGAGATTTGTTGTGGAATAGATACAGAAGACACAATAGTGAAAGGGCGTATAATAATTACAAACAGGCAAGAAACGATTATACAAGAATAAGGAGGGAAGCCCAAAAACAGTTTGAGGAGGATATAATAAAAAAAAACAGTGATCAACCAAAGCTGTTTTACAGCTACATCAGAAGCAAAACCAAAGTAAAAGATATAATACAATCCATTACTGACGAGGGAATCATTTATACGAAAGAGAAAGATATTTGTAAAGCACTAAATAAGAATTTCCAATTAGTATTTACAGAAGAAAAAAATTTTGAGAGGGACTATGTGGAACATGCATGTCCACACATACTACCAGATATACAAATAACAGAAAAAGTAATACAGGAGGAGTTAAGTAAATTAGACAGAGGAAAAGCAAGTGGTCCAGATGAAATTTCTTGTTGGGTACTACGAGAATGTGCAAAGGAGTTAAGTAAAGCATTATTTTTAATTTTCAAGAAATCCTTGAGTCAAGGTAAACTACCTGATATTTGGAAGAAAGCAAATATTGTCCCCTTATTCAAAAAAGGAAATAGACAAAATCCACTCAACTACCGACCAGTATCACTGACCAGTTTTGTAAGCAAGGTATTAGAAAAGCTTATAAGAAAAGCTTGGGTAAATCATCTAGAAGAACACAGTATGATAACAGAAAGACGGTTTGGTTTCAGAAAAGGAAACTCATGTGTTACTAATCTGTTGACCTACTATGACAGAGTAACAAACACAATACAGGAAAGAGAAGGATGAGTGGACAGTATCTATTTAGATTTCAAGAAAGACTTTTATGGAAACTGTACCATCAAGGAGGAATTCGAGGCAAACTGTTTTGTTGGATGCAAGATTTTCTTATAAAAAGAGAAATGAGAACAGTACTAAGAGGAAACTACTCATCATGGAAAGAAGTGACTAGTGGAGTACCACAGGGTTCAGTGCTGGCACCAATCATGTTTTTAGTGTATATAAATGATATAAACAGTAACACTGGAAATGAGATTTATCTGAATATGTTTGCAGATGATGCAAAAATACAAAGGAGAATTATTAACACAGACTCTTGTAAAGAGCTACAAGAAGAATTAAATAAACTTCATGAATGGAGTAATACATGGCAAATGGAATTCGATGTGGACAAGTGTCATGTAATCAAGTTTGGTAAAAGTGGAAAAAGACCTGATTGGGATTATAAGTTAGGAAATAAAACCCTATACACATCAGAAAGAGAGAAGGACTATCTCTGGCTGACCACATCAGCGAGAAGGTACGGAACATGTATACTCTGCTTGCAAATATGAGAATAGCATTCACATAAATGAAGACATGCTAAGAAGGATAATAACATCATTCATTAGACCAACCCTGGAATATGGATCAGTAGTCTGGAGTCCTCATCTCAAAAAACACATAGACAAGATTGAAAAAGTTCAAAGGGCCGCTACAAGATGGATACCAAGCTTAAGGGACCTAAGCTACGAAGAAAGGCTAAATAAACTGAATCTACCAACACTACAAGAGAGAAGAAAAAGAGGTGACATGATAATGCTATATAAGTGCATATCAGGGAAGGAGAAAATAGACATAAATGATTACTTAACATATGGAGAAGCATCAGCAAGAGGACACTGCAAAAAACTACATGAGAAGAGAGGTGATAAAGACGTAAGGAAATTCAGTTTCCCAAACAGAGCAATTGATCAATGGAATGCACTACCGAATGAAATGGTGTGTGCCAAAACAATTCACAAATTTAAGGATATGTACGATAAATATGGTTTAAGACACGGGACAGTACGAGCTTGACTCATTCCTGTAAAGATACAATTAGGTAAGAACAATTAGGTAAGAACACACACACACACACACACACACACACACACACACACACACACACACACACACACACACACACACACCTACACACTGTATTTGGCATTCTGTGTACTGAATGAAATTCTACTTTGAATTTTGTTGTTCGAAATGTAAATAAGGATATAGAACTAACATTAATAGCATGTTCATTAACATTGCACACTGTCAGGCTGGCAATACTGAAACAAAAGACCAAGACTGGTGCATGAGAACTGGAAAGCTTCCACAATATGCATCATAAATGTATTTTGAGAGTTCCACATAGGCTGATTGTATTTTTCAGCATGTTAACTTTAATTATTGACATAACTGGAGGAACAGGAACCTCTGCAGTGACACTACAACTCACCACCGTAGCTATGAGGATTGGAGGTGTCAGCGGCCACCTCCCCTCTAAATGGTGTTCGCCACTGAACACACGATTACTTTTAGCATTAACGAAAATATCTCTGTGGGTATGGCTATCCCATGACTATTACTGAAACATAAACTATGCAAATAAGTATTGATTATCGGTTAACGTAATCCGTAATGTGAGGTGGTAATGTATTGCACTTGTATTTTGACACTATTAAATTTTAGGTAAACGTACTAAATGCAACGTCATTACTTATTAGCATGTGTGTGTGTGTGTGTGTGTGTGTGTGTCTACTGATAGCCAGCTGAGGAGTTTGAGAGAGAGAGAGAGAGAGAGAGAGAGAGAGAGAGAGAGGCTGCATGTTCTCCGTTAACGAGGGTCGGGGTATCCTAGTGTGTAATCAGGTCTACAGTATATAAAGATAATAAGAATAAATAGGTTTATTATTATTTAGGATGCAGGATATCATTGACACCTAAATAACTATTTGGTAATGACTAAGAATGTATAACTGTTGTCCGCTCACTCCCATACTCCCCCCTTCCCTCTACATCGCACCATTTCTGGGTAAACTTGCCCTCTCTTTCTGAACCACAACTCAACCTGTATCGTGGTTCACGCTATAAGGCAAGAGGATTATTATATATAACTCAGACTATAAATAGTATAGCGCACAGCCCATTATCCCAGTCACATAATATTTATTAGTCTATATCATAGCATAATACAATGGCCACATAATATAATTCGGAGGATGAAGCTTAACGATTCGAGAAATTGCTGGGCACACACACACACACACACACACACACACACACACACACACACACACAGGGGCGCGCGCTGTTACCACGTTAGCCAAATCCCGCAACCAGGTGGTCCAGTCGGAAATCTTGCCGAGTGCAAGGCCCATAAAACCAAGAGGTCAACTCAGCAGCCAGAATAAGCATGTAGGCGGGGTTTGGGTTGGGCAAGCCGTGACGTTGCGGGTAGGACTCAAGTGGCCAGATGTCACCGTCTCTGTCTCTCTCTCTCTCTCTCTCTCTCTCTCTCTCTCTCTCTCTCTCTCTCTCTCTCTCTCTCTCCCCACTGTTGAATATTTTTTCCATTACTCGTCTTTTTTCCCATTACCTAAACCTTTTTTCACACTCCTACTGTGCGTTGTTGCTGTAATCATTGTTGTAATGAAGCGGTTAATAATCAAGAATAATCTTGGAAATATTGTTCTTGTCAGGAGATCGTCATTAAGGAATGCATTTTTCCAATTTACTGATGTTATATATATATATATATATATATATATATATATATATATATATATATATATATATATATATATATATATATATATATGAGAGAGAGAGAGATTTGGGGGTTTGGGGAGAGGAAGATCGAATCACTGCCAACAGTTGCCAGTTAGGTATATTATTTCGTGAATCTGGTGTGTGTAGAATGCCCAAGTTCTTCTAACTCTCCATTAAGTACTTGAGAACATAAGAAGAGAAGATAACTGCATATCTGCCAGCTCATTTTAACGTGATAAAATTAACATTTATTATGTTGGGACATTATGATGGAAACACTGGAAGAATTATGAGTGAGGTCAAGGCCATACTTTACTTATTCTCTCTCTCTCTCTCTCTCTCTCTCTCTCTCTCTCTCAAATTAAAATGGATAGCACGAATACATGTAATACTAATAAAAATAATAATAATAATAATAATAAAATAATCATAATAATAATAAAATAATAATAATAGTAATAATAATAATAATAATAATAATAATAATGAGTTGACACTACAGTAATAATAACTAGAGTAATATTAATATTAATAACCAACATCAGCACCAATGTGAAAATAGTAAATTATTTTAGAGGTATGGTTAAGGCCATAATTTACCCTTTCTCAATCTCTCTCTCTCTCTCTCTCTCTCTCTCTCTCTCTCTCTCTCTCTCTCTCTCTCTCTCTCAAACCAAGAAGCCTTCAATCTATTGTCTCTATACTTATTAATATTATTATTATTATTATTATTATTACTAAAATATAAACATTCTGTGCCTGTTATGATAGGTAAAAAAAGCGTTGGTACGGCCCCTGGTCTGAATCTTATTTGATTTGAAGGTATTGGTAGTCCTAGTGACTTCTATTTAAGACTTCTTTCGTATGCTGTAGCAACAAAATTGCGGCTGCATATATACGAAGTGGCAGGACTCATATCATTTCATCGTTTGCATACATTAATTCATTTGCGCCTCACTTCTTCGTTTTTGGGAAGTGTATGAAAAGTAATATTGCCACCCTTTACATATAAGGAGTGGCAGCCAAAGACTGCACAAATATTAGGCATTGAGCATTAACAGATGTCGTGTCAGAAAACAAGAGTTTCCACTGATGAGTACTCTATACCTGACATGGCTGGACTGACTACTGACTCATACCACCCTCATTCTTCCCTTTCTGTGATGTCACGCCACTTTAGACCCGCCTCCTGCGCCAACCTGTACCAATTTAGCATACTGGTGTGCTGACCTCTTGGTTTTATGGGCCTTGGCCGAGTGTATATCCACACGTCACGGCAGCAGGTGGTGAACTGACAAATGAGGTGAGAGCGTGAAGTGAAGGTCAGTTTCATGTCCCAGATGTTCTTTCACTTCCCAAAAGTTTTCACAGATTTCTACAAGTCGCACTGCATTGAATGATCCAAACCAGTACGACAAACCTGAGCAAATAGGTGAAGATACAAGGATAAAAATGTATTTTTCTCTTATTATCATGTCCTTTTGTTTGTGCCTGTATTTACAGATAATCGTAAACAGGGTGGTTTTGTGTGTTTCGCAAGAGAGGACAAAGATGATATTATCTGTCTGGGTCCAGATAATGGGTGTAGATGTGCTTGTTTAGGCATGGCTATGAGCAAAAAAGCGAAAATCCACTCATCACAGCAACAGGTTCTGAACTGCTTAATGGAGTGTATGGGAGTGTAGTGTAGGTCAGTCTGAACACGTTTAGAACGTTCGTTCACTTCCCAAAAATTTTCACCGTTTTTTATAGGCCGCGCTCAAACGACGCCTGCGGTCATTTATCGGGTAAACATCACTTGATGCCGGCAGCCACAGGGGGGTTAAAAGAGAGTGGTGACTGAGTGAAATTGAAATTCCAGCAACACAATATCCTCAAGTCTTCCACTGACTGCTTAGTGAATGATAAAATAGTATTAACTCTCGCACACGATAAGTTTCGGTAAGTTTTCCAGTGCACGATTTTTTCTGTGAGGCAGCCCGGTCTGGCTGCCCGCGCTCGGCAAATAACACGTATTCTCGCCTTATTTTCACAACCCAAACATCAATATACTGCCATGAAACCTAAATCATCTTATTCGTCGATGTTTGTTCTAGTTGATAAGCACCACAAAAAACAGGAAAACACGAATAAAACAACATTAGGCAGCCGTGAATGAACGTTTTGCTACATCAGTTTCACTTCCCAACATCACCATTCGAATGCTTTCCATCATACAGGAATGTGTTATTTGATGCTTTGACAGAGAATTTCATTAGCTTTCTAAAGAGACTGATTCGGTTGTGATATAATTTGTAGTTTTTGAGAAAATAGCCAAAAACTGAAAGCCATTTTTGACAAAAATTCAATGAGCTCATTCAGAACATTTCTCGTGCACCTTATGCTTTTATTGCATAATATTATGCAGAATTTCACGAGGTTTCTAATGAACAAAGTTGGTTTCGATACGCCTCATAGTTTTTTAGTAAATCGCCAAAAACGACTGGGAACTCATGTCCATGCATCACTTTCATGATGCACGCACAGCATTCACTATATTCCCGCCTACGTAACAACGAATTCTTATCATAGATATTACATTGTTATGTCTTGTACATATATAGAATTTACTACTCTTTATCATGGTTCTTACAGGAAATCGATACGTCCAATAGTTTTCGGGTAATTGGCCAACAAAGTGAGATTACTCCTCCAAGCGCTTTCAACTCTACCGCTAGCAAGGAAGAAAACAAAGTCTGTTTCCCCAACTTTTCCAACTGAAAATGCTCCCAAAGGCTTATATTCTGCAAATGAACATACGTAGAATTTACTGCTCTTTATCGTGGTTCTTACAGGAAGTCGATACGCCCAATAGTTTTCAAGTAATAGGACGACAGTGCTAGATTACTCTTCTGGTCGCTACCTACTTTTACCGCAAGCGAAAAAACAACAGTGTTTTCTACCCCTTTGCCTAAAGACTATGCTTCCCAAGTTTTTTTTTTTTTTTTTTTTTTTTTTTTTATGTACAGACTAAAATCTTCCAAGGTTGTTTTTTTTACGGTTGTAACCTACTACACATGAACATCACTTTTTCCAAGTTAGCCTACTGGTAATGAAGCTGTACTTTCTGTGATATGTGTAATATGTAGGAGAAGAAGGTTATTTGCCCTAAAATTATAGGGGTACTGATAATAGGTCATTATACATATCAACAAAATTCGGAGAACTCACTTCCTCCAGGGGTGTTGATGGAGTTGTAGGACCTTCTGGGATTGGAAGATGAGGAGTTATGTAGTGTGTGTGAGTGTTCTTACCTAATTGTATCTTTACAGGAATGAGTCAGGCTCGTACTGTCCCGTATCTTAAACCATATTTATCGTACATATCCTTAAATTTGTGAATTGTTTTGGCACACACTATTTCATTCGGTAGTGCATTCCACTGATCAATTGCTCTATTTGGGAAACTAAATTTCCTTGTGTCTTTATCACCTCTCTTTTTATGCAGTTTTTTGCAGTGTCCTCTTGCTGATGCTTCCCCATAGGTTAAGTAATCATTTATGTCTATTTTCTCCTTCCCTGATATGCATTTTATAGCATAATCATGTCACCTCTTTTCCTTCTCTCCTGTAGTGTTGGTAGATTCAGTTTTTTGTCTTTCTTCGTAGCTTAGATTCCGTAAGCTTAGTACCCATCTTGTAACGGCCCTTTGAACTTTTTCAATCTTGTCTATGTGTTTTTTTGAGATGAGGACTCCAGACCACCGATGCATACTCCAGGGTTGGTCTGATGAACGGTGTTATTTTCTTTCTTAACGTTTTCATTTATGTATGTGAACGCTATTCCCATATTTCCAAGCAGTGTATACATGTTCCGTACCTTCTCACTGATGTGGTCAGCTGGAGATAGTCTGTTATTGATAATCACACCTAGGTCCTTCTCTCTTTCTGATGAGTGTAGGGTTTTATTACCTAACTTATAATCCCAGTCAGGTCTTTTTCCACTTTTACCAAACTTGATTACATGACACTTGTTCACATTGAATTCCATTTCCCATGTATTACTCCGTTCATGAAGTTTAATTCTTCTTGTAGCTCTTTACAAGAGTCTGTGTTAGTAATTCTCCTATGTATTTTTGTATCATCTGCAAACATATTTAGATACCTTTCATTTTCATTGTTACTGTCTATATCATTTATATACACTAAAAACTTGATTGGTGCCAGCACTGA
>NC_136970.1:6671687-6731687 GCF_032717465.1 Coenobita brevimanus
TCGGTGTACCGACACCCTTGTGCCTCTTCAGACACTCCTTGGCTGCCCCACATAGCCGGGCCGTGGACCACGCCAGCCTTGTTGAGGTGGTGAGGGCTCCGACGATGAGGAGGACGAGACTGTCTCCTGCTGCTGGAAAATGTCGGGGGGGATGAATGCTGTCGGAGACAGCACCCTTGTCAACCGGGCAGGGGATGACGACAGAGTCGCCTCCTGCACCACTTGCACTGCAGAGACTGTGCTGCGTGCAGGTGCCAGTGTCACGTAACCAGGCCCTGCTATCGGTGACATAGGCTTGGCCAAGGGGAAACTGGAGGCTTTAGGTGGAGAGACCACAATGGCTGTACAGTAAGAGCGAGAGGTGCAAGCCAAGGTGATGCCTGTTGTCCAAGTGAAGAAGATGGCTGGGACGATAGTCCTGACACTGGTGGTGGTGTCTGCTCCCGTTGCGGTACAAGTGTGGGCAAAGCCACCCGAGGGGAATGCTCTTAGACATCATCCCAGTCCTCCTCACTTGAAACATTGCTCGGCTCGTCATCTACCTTGCTCTCGGTCTCCTCCTCGAAAAGAACCTTTTGCCACTGGTCGGAAGACAAATTTTTCTTCTCCATTTTGGCAAGCACTGACACAGAGAGTCAAGTATGAGGTTTCTATGTTCTCAGCTGAAAAAGAAGAGATATTATTCATTGTCATGCAACACCTTCCATTGAGAGTAGCACTACACAAGTTATGTTATATCTTTCTGTACGGCCAGTCGCTGCACCATTTACGAACAGTTCACATAAACAATAACTTTTCAGTGTCTTTTCACGGTCTCATAACTGTCCACTGGCGTCCGTGGGTGTGTGCCATATATATATATATATATATATATATATATATATATATATATATATATATATATATATATATATATATATATACAGTATATATATATATATATATATATATATATATATATATATATATATATATATATATATATATATATATATATTAATATATTTAGGCAGAATGTTTTCTTTTATACAAAAATCATTAAAGACCAAGGCGTAGCCATTGTTCACTATTTTTCTGTTGATCTTTTCGAGTTTTCTTACACATTGTTTTACACTATGATTCAGGTTGTAGATAATATGTCCAAGATCCATGTCGTAACTATATTTTATTAATTATTTATTTTCATTTTTCGTAGTACGTTTCGTGTATCCTTACACATCATCAGCGACTGTAATATAGATACAATACACTATAAAACATGACATATACAACATAAACCTATACAATATATATACTGAAAAGATCAACAGAAAAACAGTGAACAATGGCTACGCCTTGGTCTTTAATATATATATATATATATATATATATATATATATATAGATATATATATATATAATATATATATATATATATATATATATATATATATATATATATATATGTATATATATATATATATATATATATATATATATATATATATATATATATATATATATATATATATATATATATATATATATATATATATATATATATATATATATATATATACATATATACATATATATATATTACATATATCTGTATATCTATCTATCTATCTATCTATTTATCTAATCTATCTATCTATATCTATCTATCTATATATATATATATATATATATATATATATATATATATATATATATATATATATACACCCACACATACTTTTCCCCTCCTTCCCCACACGTTCTCCCAACACATGATACAATATTTTCCCCGAACACTCGTGGCACATATCACAAACATTTTAGATAAGAATCATAAATTTTAACAATTGTTTTAGCAAGGTACAGTACCTGCCCACTGACATCCGTAGTTGCCTGGCGTTGCAAGGTACAGTACCTGTCCACTAACATCCCTTGTTCCGTGGCGACTTACCTTTCCCAGCACACCTGCCGCTAAAGTATTGCTCACCTACGCTACGCACCTAAACGAACACTCTCAGCACAGTTCACGTACATTCTACATACAATATAAGTTATTACTAAATGTTAGACCAATGTACAGTACCTGTTTAATGACGTCCATCGTTCCTTGGCATCGTTACTTTTCCCAGCACACCTGCCGCTAAAGTATCGCTCATCTACGCTACTCACCTAAACGAACACTCTCAGCACAGTTCACGTATATTTTACATAAAGTATAAGTTATTACTAAATGTCAGACCAAGGTACAGTACCTGTTCAATGATGTCTTTCGTTCCTTGGCATCGTTACCTTTCCCAGCACACCTGCCGCTAAAGTATCGCTCACCTATGATAAGCACCTAAATGAACATTCGCGGCACAGTGCACGTATATTTTACATAAAGTATAAGTTATCACTAAATGTCAGACCAAGGTACAGTACCTGTTCAGTGACATCCGTTGTTCCTAGGCGTCCCTATCTCCTGAGGACACCTGCCGCTAAGGTATTGCTAACCTACGCTATGCACCATAAATTATGCCGTCATGAGGATACGTGGCACGTTTCAATTAACTTAGCACTATATCATACACAAATAGATGACTACCACAATGATTCCACCCCAGCCTCCGCAATTATTCCCTTCCTTACTACGGTTCAATGTGACTGTGATGCAGCATCCTTCGCCGGGAGAGTACGATGCAACACTATTGTATTGGAACACACCACACTCCTTCATGAACACTTGCAGCATGTTTGACTGATATTTCACACAATTCCACATGCATTTTCACTATCAGAATCACAATAATTCCATCCCTAAACACCTCTAATTATCCCTTCCCGACCATAAAATCGCCAAGTACGGTGAATGGCTGCCACTAATGAGTATTGGTAGCGTGTGACAGTAGCAGTGGAGAGTGTGGAGACAAGCCCAGAGGGGACCTGTAACCTCGTAGGTTAGGACAACAAGATATTAAGTACCCCTTTCTGCCCCAGACTCCCTCCTGGACTTCCCAAAAATTAACAGTTCCACACTAAGGTTACAAAACACAGAAATAATTATTACTTTAATATTTTAACAATATGCTACAGAGCATTTACACTACTTCAGAACAAGTTACACAGCTATAACATTAACTTATTGTCCCGAGTCTTCATCTCGACACAAGGGAAATCTCAATCACTTATTTACGACGTAACAGCAAGTAAGTACTTGACTTGATAGCCATACATGACTTCAGTCTACTTATTTAAAAGACTAGACAACCATCCGTGAGTGATAAAGAGTCACTTAAACGTTATAGGTCTTACTCTAAGTTAACTCTACTACTTAATTAATACTTGCCACGACCTGGAACATACGTGTCAAATAATATTGCTGGTTTTTCCGAGTAGAGACTGCCGGTACTTTACTCTAACGGCACTTATATACCTTGCGTTACTTTCCCGCAAGACTATTCTTCACTACTACTCACCAGTACCGCGAAGCCCATGGTCGTGGCTGTTCTGGCCGTCTGTCCCAGCTGAACACAAGACAATTCTGTCTGACTGCCAAACCTTCTCTAGCCCCATCTCTCTCATGAGCATGCCTATATACACCTCCCATACGGACACTGAGTTACCAATACACCATACTCCATCCCAGTATACACCTTCGTTCTTATGCACTGGCACACCATTATGTGTGAGAGTTCACAGATGACAACCACCCCCAGGACCCCCCAGGGCACCTTGAGTACATTAGCCTCTGACCCCTGGACCCTCAAGAGCTATTATTAATGTGCATCCTGGGTGTTTTTGCCCCACCTAGTCACCCTTCTTACGTAGTCACCCTCCTTCTCCCATGACTCGTTTATTCACTTCACTTATTCTTGTATTTCATCTTCCCTTTCCTCCGCAATTCTCTCCAGCCCTCGCTGTTCCCCAGTTCCCTGTGCTCTTTTCCACTCCTGCTGGGCACGTGCCAAAACCTCAGTACCATGCTTATGTTGGAGTGATTTATATGCTGCTTTCAGATACTTCTGACGTTGGCGACCCATTTTCCTATCGTCCCTCGCTCCATATTCGTCTGCCCCATATCTGTCTTCTTCTTCACTCCTCCTTTCTCCGCGTTTCTCCTCTCCTCCTCTACTCCCACTCGACCCAGGCCTCGGTCTGAAGGGGCTGTGTGAGTAAGAGGTGGAGATGACGTCAGGAGCAGCGGTATTTGGGTGGGCGGCAAGTACATGATCGTTGCAAGCCCGACACCCCTCCCCCCTTGTTCTCACCATGTACTCCGCAGGGACATGAGGGAAGTTCCCGGGGTATGTATCCCCAGGTGGCAAGAAGAAAGAGAGGTCGATCCAAGATCGGGAACGCTCGAATGACGGTCCAATGCAGCGACAGCAGCGTTTGTTAATCCAACACATATACGCTAAATAAGAAGCAAGGAACATAACAATAACACCTGACAGCATAAACATAAATAGCTAGGGCAGCTGGCTGGGTTGGTTTAGGTAGGGGTTTGAGAAGAAGGAGTTTAGATTGGAAGTGTAACAACTCATCTAGGTACACAGGTGCGAAGGAGTCATTCTGGGGAAAAATCTCAGGGATTGCTCATATGGCATCTAGTTCAACATGAGAGAGAGACATATTAAAATGCAATGTGTGGGGACGTAGAGACAGTTTAGTATCCTTGGTGAACATGGCATAAGCTGGAAGTGTGAGTGTTTCACTATGAGCACTGCAACCGTCACCCAGGACCAAATGTCCTATGCCTTTAACAATTTGTATTGTTTTATTTATCTCATTAACAGCATAATTAAGAGTAAATTGCATAGGCTTATTTGTAGAAAAGCACCACTTATCGTTATTCTTAACAAATACAGGAACATAGTTTTTAATGACTCTTTTCCTACAAAGCTGAGGCGCAAAGTCCTTGTTGAGGAATGTAGCACTCTCACATGTGCTAGTACTTGACCTCAACACTGGACTCTGCGGCTCGAACACCAGCAACTGCTGATGAGTGTGGCACTGAGTGAAATCGTCCATAAGCATATAATGTAAGCGATTTTCACTCAGTGCAATGAATTTGGCAAAGGGGACAGTTTGTACATAGACATCTGTGTCAGGGACTTTATAAGGCAAGGAAGTGATCCGGTGTCATAAAAGACTTTGTAGTTACTTGTAGTGGAGTTTTATATATATTAGACTTGTGGGCGAGCGGTTGTTATATTTGGGTAGCTTGTAAGTAGATAATCTTCTTTCCCATTTGTCATGTAGTGACAGGAGAGGTAAAGAATAGTATGGGACTATTTTTATTTGTCTTGGAAATATTAACAAGTCTCTCACTCACGAGTGAGTTGAGCAGAGTCCCTGTCTCCCTGTCTCTCTCTCTCTCTCTCTCTCAAGTTGCTAAGCCCTTCTCCCTGCGACCTGTCTGTTCTAAGGCTAGCTTCTTTCTGCCTCTCTTTCCTAAATTCTGGTGAAACAGGAGACGTATCACGTGTGTTCCTTGTGAGTGGAAAGTTCTAGAAGCCTGTGTGTGAGTATGTGTGTATGTGTGTGTATGGTCACTAAGGCTTTGTTCACCGGTGGATTGCTGACAACTAACTGCATCATCTCCTTACTGGCCACTTCGTAATCTGTCGTCAGCTTTCCTCAGTGTAATTTGCAAGCTCATTTCCCATTCCCAGGCTCGCATAGAGCTGTCTATCTATCTATTTATCTATCTATCTATTATGATTTGTAATTATAATATGGAGTCCTAACATATTGCTCGGTCACGCGAAAATGGCGTACCATCGACAGTTAATAGTCCTAACATATTAATACATATTATATACACATTATAATGAACTTATAAGCTAATTAAGTGAAATACATAATATTGTAAAAATAACATAATTGTATGAATATTGTATACATATAATATTCATAGTAAATAGTGATTATTCAGTAATATTACATTTTAAACAAGTTGTATACATATTTGAATAAATGCATTAAAGTAAATTATTTAACTGTAATACAGTATGTACTTGGGCCATTGAGGTGAAAAGCATACATGCAAGAAAAAAAAAAATAGTTTAAAATTAAGATTATGGTAAGAGTTATTAATATTTCATTTAAAGATAATGGTACTGGTCTGCCATACATGGGTCATTCTTCTTTGTATTTTATTTATATATATATATATATATATTAATATATATATATATATATATATATATATATATATATATATATATATAATTAATACTATAAACAAAATATATACATTCATTCAGGGGGGTTAACTTGGATGTTAACTCTCCCCCCACTAAATAATGACTCCAAATTAGCAATTCTTGCATGCATTCTGTGCATTGCGAACAGCAGTACTGCAAATACAATGCAGAAGATTATAAAGACAGTAGGTGCTGGGCTATACACATAATATGGGTTGAACATACTCAAACTCAGATCTTCCCAGGGCTTCATTGTTTCATTGATCAGCTGCATAGTTTCAAACTTAGGTGAAGTCAGCTTAATACTTGTGCTCATGCTTAAGTTCATATCAGGCAGTGGCTGGAAATGTTTGTGTGTATGATTGAGAATGGAGTAGTGATTGATGGTGGATAAAGTAGACATGGCTGGTGTAAATACCGCACAGTAGTCTGGTGCTATGTATAATCCTGATGCTGATGTATGAGATGGTGGTATATCTGGACAGACTATGTAAACTGACGTGTTATAAGTGAAATAAAAAAACTGTGAGTGTCCAATGCGTTGATGGTGTACAAGTTTATCTGGAGCAAAAGTGAAGTTGCAATGATGATGAATATTGTTATTTCTGATGATAGCCATTTCACAAGGGACTGTATCAGTAGGCTGAAACGTGAAAATGTACGCAGGACAAAGATGAACAGCATGTAAGGATGTGCGGCACTTTCGTTCAATCGTTGATTCACTTGCGAAAGTGACAGTGTCCCGTCTCTTGGAGACCATGATGAGTTCGGTGTCTGTGTTGATGTTGATGATGACCAAAGTGTTGTTATTTTTATAGGGGAAGGGGTGTATTTGGTATACTGTGAACAGGTCTTCAGTGATGAATGGTACATGAACTACCACTGATGTTGGTGTTAGTGTTGCTTCTAAATACGGGTAATATTGCATAAATTCCCTACTGCGGAACAACGGCTTCAATTTATGTTTATGTATGCCTTGACTAACTATCTGACGTAGCTCATGAACTGGGAGTAAGTCAATTGTGATCTTGCCATCACCAGCATTCGAAATTCCTTGCATAAGTGCCCT
Source organism: Coenobita brevimanus (assembly GCF_032717465.1). Taxonomy (NCBI): domain Eukaryota; kingdom Metazoa; phylum Arthropoda; class Malacostraca; order Decapoda; family Coenobitidae; genus Coenobita; species Coenobita brevimanus. The sequence goes on from NC_136970.1 coordinate 6,678,923, forward strand.
GAAACGATCTCTAGTGTTCTCTAATTGTAGTAGAATCGTGTCAATATGTTCTGTGATGATGGAGAAGTGTTGGAAAAGTGTAACGTTTCCCTCCAATTCATTTATTTTATCTACACTCTCGAGAGCTATATTTTCTGCTTGTTTCAGATTTTTCACAATCGTCTTCATTGCTGAGTTCTGTCCTGTGATGAATTTATCTTGGTATGTTGGTACCTGAGCTATCTTATTAAATTTGTTGTTTATATCTTTAAGGTCATCCTCTGTAGCCAATCCAAAGATTATCCCAAGAACTGCGCCACCCAGGTCGAACAAACCGCGCTTTTGGCGAGTACGTGTGATGTTGTTCCTGTCGCTCAGTACATCCGTTCCATAAGATGGGAGATCTTGGATCATGATGAGCATAGTTGACTTTGCCTGTTCTAGTTTCCATTTCGCTAACTTTACCATTTCATTCACTTCCTTGGTGTTATGTGCTTGTGAAACATAATTTCCTATCATGAAGTCCAGAGTTCGCATCAGCGTCGCAAGTCTGTCTAGATAAGTAGGTAATTCATACAAGTAATCTAGACTTATTTCAGTACTCATGACGTCCTTAACGATTGTAGTCGTGGCCGTTGGAGCTATGAGGCATCCTTGTCGTACTATGCGTTGGGAGTCTAAGTGCGCATATCCTCTTGTTATGTAGAGGAGAATCCATAGCATAAGTCCTTTCATTGTAACCTACCGAAAAAAAAAATCTATTAATTTCCTATCATGCTGTGGTCGATGATAGTGATGATGTGCGTTACGGTTGCAAGCTTATTTCCCATTCCCAGGCTCGCATAGAGCTGTCTATCTATCTATTTATCTATCTGTCTATTATGATTTGTAATTATAATATGGAGTCCTAACACTGGAAGACATCAAAAGTATCTGCCGGGTCACCCTGAACCGGAACTAGCAAATAGAAGCACACTGAAGAGGGAGTCTTGTGAGACACTACATTAACGAGATCCCTATATAATGCAAGGTATTCGGGTCGAGCAGGGAAAAGCAGTCCTGGTCTCATTAAAGAAATATTATTTAAAAGTTCCAGCAATAATGTATTTGGCACGATGTCCGCACTCAGACGAGCTTGCATCATATTCTGTAGGCCTAACTTAATCCTCACATGATCGGCAATGATATCCGACAAAGCTAATTGAAGATTAAGAAAAGCCTCAAATATGCGAGCTTCGCCTTCTAACTCTAGAGTTTTCATGGAGAAGAGCCTAATTACAGCATGTAAAAAATTAGCTACCCACTGCAATTTAGTAATTGCAGCATGCATATGTGACATGTCTCTTATGGTCGTATTTAGTATTTGGGAGTGAACATTTAACACTCGACGTTCATTCTCAGACATCTGTTCAATTTGACCCAATCTAGTGTGAATTTCGTCCACCTGATTCTGGGTAGCAGTTCCAAATAAAGCATTATCAATATTGCCAACAAGATCAATTGCGCCTCTGGTTCTACGACCTGACAGTGGTTTATCCGACAACAAAAAATTAACAGAATTCTTTAATTCATCAAATCTAATTCTAAACTCATGTTGAAATGATATCAAAGTCTCCCTTAATGACGACACAAGGGTGGATGAGTTGTCCATGTGATCTATATTCCACTGGACAGTCAACCAGATCCTGTGCCTCAGTAAGTGGTCGGTATAACTCATCCTGTATTAACAAGACAGGGACAACATAATGATTTCCTGTTGATATAAGTTTGGAGACTGGAGAATAGATGAGGCCTGTTGGAGCAGGTTTTTCAACGTGGGGGTCAATGTGCCTAGTCTTTCCTGATACTACGACTGCAAGCAGCATAATCTGGAACAAAAATTAAATAGCATGACTAGTAACATATTCTCTACTTGTCTTCCTGTCAGTGTGTTCTATTGGCCTGTCCATAACTAGAGATAAATCTTCTACTGTTGTGCGTGATCTTAGGCTGTATCTAGGGGCCGACGCAGGGCTGAGGCTGCTAGCCGGGGAGAAACGATCTGGCGCCGGGCCGACCACTTTACTCAGGGACTCAACCATCTCCACTCGCCTCATGACTGCTCGCTCCATTTTCTATCTTGCCTCTATCCTCGCTCTCATTTTCGCTTCTGCTTTCATTATCACTTTCATTCCCACTCTGCTGAACTGGGTTGATAGCACCCATAGAACTTTGATTTACTGACATGTTGGATGATTGTGTCGTACCACAGCTAGATCCCGGAATGGCTGTAAAATCATCTGAGCCATCCTCACCACCATCATCATCATTATCATATGTTTCATGTACTGGGTATGCCCGAAGTACATTCTTATTATCCTTAGTGGTGAGGCAAGATTCGGGGACTACTCGCACACGATCAACATGAAGGGTGGAGACAGCTCCATCCTTCACAAGTCGTACTTTAATTACAACATCACTAACACGCTCCGTGACTCTGTATATTCCCACGTAGAGAGGCTGTAACTTCCTAGCAGCTCCTCGTTTAGGAATCGTGCATACATACACTCTGTCTCCTACGTTGATCGGTTTCACTATGGCCTTTTTACCCCTATAATTCTCATTCTCGGTACTAGACCGGTCCAAGTACAATTGACATCTTTGAAATATTTTAGTGGCCATGGCTGCTAGCGTGTGTTTCGCATCATCTACATTGTAATGAGGTTGAGTCTCATGTATTGTCTCATAGGGTACTTGTGGGTCCCTCAGGTACAACAGGAAATAGGGCGAGTCTCTGATCGACCTATTATACCCTGAATTATAAGCCATGCATGCCAAATGTATCATCCGGTGCCAATGGTTTGCATTACTTTCGATCATCGTACATAAGATCTGAATGACAGTTCCGTTCACTTGTTCTACTAGTCCATTCGCAGAAGGGTGATACGGAGTTGTAGTGACGTGCTTCAGCTTCAATATTTCCGCAATGCTGCGCAAAGTAGCATTCACGAACTCTGTTCCTTGGTCCATGACCAATTGTTGAGGAGTTCCGTGAACGCAAACAACTCACTCTACAAACACACGAGCTACCTCTTCCGCCGTCTTTGTTTTCAGTGGCTCTGCAATAAGAAATCTGGTTAATGTATCCACTACCGTAAGAACGTATTTATGTCCACCCTCAGACATATTTAACGGTCCTATAATATCCATATGGACCCGGTACCATGGTGCCGGCACATCTGGGTACCTCATAAGTGGAGCCAGGGTGTCCCCCGACCTCTTAGAGGTAATGCACTGTGTGCAGTGCCGACACAAGTTAATGATATCCTTGACTATAGTTGGCCAGTATGCAAAGCTTTTGGCGTGCGCATTAGTTACCTTGGCCCCACCATGTCCTGACAGTGGCAAATGATGGGCTAAGTGTAGGGCTGCTGGAACACTTTGTTCAGGTATAACCACCTGTAATACATCATTGTCCTCGTATGCACGAGACTCGATCCTATACAACAGACCATCCTGGCGGAGAGAGAACTGTTCCACTGGGACAGCCAGTTTGGGGGCCCGAGGGACTTCTGCGCGAAGATACCGCTTCAATGATCCCCAAACCAGATGCGCATCTTGCTGCTTCCGCAGTTCGTCAAGATTCCAGCTAACAGTGTATGTATCAGTCACGCCCCTCGTAACAGCTATAAGTTCTGTATCTTCGTCTTGCTCTCTGCAAAGACGTGACAAGGCATCAGCCACTCTGTTCTGGTGTCCTGGCAGGTAGGATACCTGTAAGTCGTATTCGGCAACCTGTATCTGCCATCTAGCTATCCTGCCGAAAGGCTCCTTCACATTAAAGTGCCATGTGAGGGGTCCGTGATCCACCTGCACAATCACTTTGTATCCCAAAAGAAGAGGCCGATTTATCCGCAATCCGTACACAATACTTAAGGCTTCTTGCTCGATAGTGGCATAATTAACCTCAGCTTTATTTAGTGCTCTACTAAAATATGTCAGTGGTTTAAGGTGTCCATCCTCATCTTCCTGTTGTAATACCCCACCTATCGCAGTACCACTCGCATCAGTTGTCAGATAGAATGGTTTATCAAAGAAGGGAAACTTGAGTACGATGTCATCAGTAAGCTTACTTTTCAGACTTCTAAAAGCTTGATCTGCCTCATCGTTCCACTCAATTTTTTGTTTACTGTTTTTCACTTCCATCTTTCCACGAGTCAATTTTGTGAGAGGCAGAGCAATCTTAGCATAGTTACTTATGAATCTACGGTAATAATTAACTAGCCCTAAGAAAGATTGGAGTTCCTTTAGTGTCTTAGGAACGGCAATTTCCCCTATGGCTTGGACTTTATCCGGTTGGGGCCGTAATCCCCATGTGGCGTGGGGGACACAATCTGGCTGCACTATGGGGTGGTACTACTACTCTGCGGCCAGGTTGTGTTAGGAAGAATACTGCCACCGTATTCCCTGCGTGTCGTAAAAGGCGACTAAAAGGGGCGGGATGAGGGGACTAGGGACCCCCTCCTCTGTTTTTTAGTTCCTAAAAAGAGACAGGCCAGAGAAAGGGATGGGGGATGGAGTTATCCCCGTACCCTGAAGATTGGGTCTTTGAATGTGCGTGGATGTAGTACAATTGAGGCTAAAAGGGAGGAGATTGGAAGAATGTTTGTGAGAAGAAAGTTGGATGTGTTAGCTTTGAGTGAAACGAAGATGAAAGGGAAGGGTGAGTCTATGTTTGGAAGTGTGAATGGAAGATTGTCAGGTGTTGATATAGGAAGGGCAAGAGAAGGTGTGGCCTTGTTAGTGAGTCCGGAAGTACAGCAGTGTGTGATTGAATGGAAGGAAGTGTCATCGAGACTGATGTGGGTGAAAGCGAAATTTGAACGTGAGTTGTGGGTGTTTGTGAGTGTATATGGGCCTGGTAGTGAAAGAGATGAAGAAGAGAGGGAGTCTTTCCTGAATGATGTTGATGAGTGTCTGCAGAGTTTTGGAGCGAATGTGAATGTGGTAATGATGGGAGATCTGAATGCTAGAGTGGGAAATATAGCAGTTGAAGGTGTAGTTGGTATGCATGGTGTGCCTGGAAGAAATGAAAATAGGGAACGAATGATAGCGATGTGTGTTGAGCGAGAGATGGTGATTGGAAATACGCTGTTTGAGAAGAATGATATTTATAAGTATACATGGGTGAGACAGGAGGGTGGAAGGGTTGTTGATAGAGCTTTGATGGACTATGTAATTGTGTCTAGGAATGTAATAGGAAGAATGTTGGATGTGAGAGTTCTGAGAGGGGAGGGTGGAGGTATGTCTGACCACTACCTGGTGGAGGGAAAGTTAAGAGTAGGTAAGAGGTGGGTGAGAGCTAGGAGGGTTAGGTGTGGTAGGGAGGTTTTGAAAGTGAGTTGGATAAAAGAGAGAAAAAGATAGCGTATCAGGAGAAGTTGAAAGATGAGTGGAACGCACTGAAAGATCAGGAAAATGGCAGTGTGGAGGAGGAGTGGCAGTTGTTTAAGGGTACTGTGGTGGGTCATGCAGAAGAGGTGTGTGGTGTGAGACGTGTGGGTGGTGGTGTAAGAAAAGGAAGTGAATGGTGGTGCGAGGAAGTAAGTATGGCTGTGGCCGAGAAGAGACATGCATATGAAGTGTGGCTGCAGAGGAAGGATGAGATGTCTTATGAAAGGTATAAGGAAAAGAGGAATAGGGCGAGAAGGGCTGTGCGTGATGCTAAAGTGGCAGCAGATGAGAGATGGGGTAGGCGGCTTACAGAGAATTTTCAACAGAATAGGAATATGTTTTGGAAGGAGGTGAAAAGGGTGCGAAAGGGAGAGTCTGGGAAGGAAGAACGAGTAAAAGCAAAGGATGGAAGGATGTTAATTGAGATGGATGCAGTAAGGAAGAGATGGGCAGAGTATTTTGAAAGATTGTTAAAAGTAGGGGAGGAAAGGGTGTCTGAGATTGTGGCAGATGGAAGGGTGCAAGGAACAAATGTGTTGGGAGAGTTGAATGATTCTTTGATCACGAAGGAGGAAGTGGAGAAGGCAGTAAAGGAGATTAAAACAGGGAAAGCTGCAGGTATGGATGGGTTTGCTGTGGAATGCCTGAAAGGTGGTGGAGTGACCATTGTTGACTGGTTAGTAAGATTGTTGAATGTGTGCTTTGTGAAAGGTATGGTGCCAATTGACTGGGCAAGTGCTTGTGTGGTCCCGTTGTATAAAGGCAAGGGTGATAAGTATGAATGTACTAGCTTTAGGGGTATAAGTCTGTTGAGTGTTGTAGGTAAGGTTTATGGTAGAGTGTTAATTATGAGAGTTAGAGAGGGTACAGAGGGAGTGATTGGTGAAGAGCAGTGTGGCTTTAGGAGAGGGAGAGGTTGCATGGATCAGGTGTTTGCTGTGAGACAAGTGTGTGAAAAGTATTTAGCGAAAGGCAAGGATGTGTTTTGGGCATTCATGGATTTAGAGAAAGCATATGATAAAATTGATAGGGAGGCTTTGTGGATTGTTTTAAGATTGTATGGACTTGATGGTAGGTTACTAAAAAGGGTGAAAAGTTTTTATGAAAATAGTAGAGCGTGTGTAAGAGTGGGAAATGCTGTGAGTGACTGGTTTCCTGTGAGAGTGGGGCTGCGACAGGGATGTGTGATGTCGCCTTGGTTGTTTAATATTTACATGGATGGTGTTGTAAGGGAGGTGAATGCAAGAGTTTTAGGTGGAGGTCTGAGTCTGGTGAATGTTGATGGTGGAGAGTGGAATCTGAAGCAGCTGCTGTTTGCAGATGATACTGCACTGGTGGCTGATTCAGAGGAGAGATTGAGACAGTTGGTAGAGGAGTTTGGAAGAGTGTGTGAAAGGAGGAAATTGAAAGTAAATGTGAATATGAGTAAAGTGATTAAGTGTACGAGGTTGGTAGATGGTAGGGGGATGAATATAGCTTTGAATGGCGAGTTGCTTGAGGAGGTAGAGTCTTTTAAATATCTAGGGTCACATGTTGCTGTGGATGGAATAGATGCAGAAGTGAAGTTTAGAATAAATGAAGTAGGAGAGATGCTGGGAGGAATGAAAAAAGTGTTTAGATGTCGTTCACTTAGAATGGATGTAAAGAGAAGGTTGTATGAGGGTGTTGTGGTACCGACTGCGTTATATGGGGCTGAAACATGGAATGTGGGTGTAGCAGAGAGGAAAAGTTTGAATATAATGGAGATGAGGTGTCTGAGGAGTATGTGTTGAGTGACGCGTATGGATCGAGTGCGAAATGATGAAGTGCGAAGGAGAACTGGAGTTGTTCGGGAGATGGCTGGTAGAGTTGAGCAGAGGGTGTTGCAATGGTTTGGGCATATGGAAAGAGTGGATAATGAGCGATTTTTGAAAAAGATAACTAGATCTGATGTGAGAGGTGTAAGGTTGAGAGGAAGACCACGAATAGGATGGATGGACGATGTGAAGAGAGCACTGGATGCGAGAGGGATGTCTGTTGAGCAAGGAAGAGTGGCTGTGCGTGACAGAAATAAATGGAGAGAAATTGTGAATGAATAAGTGATGACGCAGCCCTGAGGGGATATTCTCCCGCATTTGGTCTGATCAACTATTCAGGTTAGGTGTGGGTAAGGGGATGGGTCTGTTATGATGTGGCAGGGGTAAACCAGCTCTGCTGTCGGGCCCTGCTGCGGATGTCACTGATTGCATTGCGCAGTTGACCCTTGTGCGGTGTGGTGCGGTGAGGATCTGTCCGTTCTCCCCTTGAGGCTAAGATGCGAATGAATGTGTCTGAATGGATGAGTAAATGGGGAGTGTGTCGTCCTGTCTCGGCTACCTCCCTTTCCTTGGGGGAAGCAGCCTAGGTATATAGATAGATAGATAGGTAAGACACTTCATCTTTGAAAAAACTGCACTTCTCTAACTTAAGAGTAAGTTGAGCTTCCTTAAGTCTGGCAAGGACCTCATCTAGGTTCTGTACATGTGAATCAATATCCTTACCATAGACAATTATGTCATCCAGGTAAGTATGACTGATACACCCTGTCAGTCCTATCACGACTTCGTTAACGATCCTTTGGAACGCAACAGAGGCATCTTTTAAGCCAAACGGTAGACTATTATATTCCCGATGACCGTCTGGTGAGGCAAATGCGGTCAGTGGTCGTGACGCCTCATCCAGAGGGATCTGAAGGTATCCTTGCCTCAAATCCAAGCTACTGAATACAATATTCTCTCCTAACTGGGAAAGAATTTGTGCAATGTTTGGCAATGGGAAGGGGTCTGATGTTATCTGCTTATTCAAATGACGAAAATCGAGACAAATTCTCAGTCCACCATCCTTCTTGGCCACCGGGACCAAAGGTGAACAATATGGTGATCTAGAAGGACGTATTATATTTTGCTCCCTTAGTTCATTTAGCTGTTGCCTGAGAGTTTCATGATACTTAACTGGTACCGGTACCTTATAAGGACGACGGTTTACAACCGGTCCTGTAGCACAGATGTGATGGAGGAAATAAGGTGTAATATTCAGTGGTTCATCAGGCAAGGCAAACACTTGAGGATGCTTTTGCACTAGACGTTTGAGAGCATCATTCTCCTTACTCTCTGGTGGACACAACTCATCTACTTTTAGAAAAAAACTTAGTTAATCTCCCTTCTCCCTGTGTCACACCAGTTATTTGCCCTTGCTCATCCTCCTGATACTCGTCTCACATTATCTCCTCAAACGGTTCTATTGTCCCCACCCTGTACCTGCCAGATATACTGAGCCGGTCAGGGGTGGCGTTAGTGTAGGCAACATAAACCCTGGACTTTCCTCCCGCCTTGCTTGGGACTATCTGTACAATCCCTGGCCACAGCATAGCAGCGAAAGTACTATCAGGACTAGGTGAGAATAACCCAAAGGACCACCCTGAAATTTCAGTCTCTAACGGGATCATTCCACTTGTGAACGGGTCAATCACGACTGTCTCACTCGTCATACAACGTCCAGAGATATACTCCTGGTCATCTGATAAGCCAGTTTCGACTACATGCAAGGAGGAAGCACCATCTATGCGAAGATTCTCCTCTCCCGGCTGTAATTTTACCTTCTCCCCATCAATCTCTATGCACAGCGGATCTGGTGTAATACATATATTCCGAGCGAAAATAAAATCAGAACCTAGAATCACTGAAATAGTACATGGTAAGTTCCTCAACACTATTAATTCACTCTCATAGGTGTGACCAGCCAACCCTATAGGCAGGTTAACCACTCTTACCACCTCAAGCTCATTACCACTTGCGGATACTAACCTTCGTCCTTGATATGGTCTGAGCTCAGGCTTGGTCTCACCCAAATTCTCATAGTTTCCTTGGTTAATGAGCGATCGACATGCTCCAGTATCCAAGAGCATGGGACAATCCCTCATTTCACCACACGCTCCCATAATCATCACCAGATCCATCCCGTTCCCCAAGATCATATTTTTAGACGATTTTTTTTTTTTCCTTAGGACGTGCCGAACATTCGTCAGTACAATGAGTTCTATTTTTACAGTGATCACACCATGGTCTTTGACCTGGGTGTTCTGCTTTACCAAAACAGTGTTTCGCCAAGTGCCCTTGTCTGCCACAGTGGAAGCAACGGAATTTCTTTCATTCTTCCGGTGTTAACTTATGGTATTGGCCTCTCGACAGTGGGTTAGGCGTGCGACAGGTACGGTCTCGATGGCCTGCCTCACCGCACCTATTACAGTTTGCTGGGGCATCCCCTGTAGATTTCCCAGTGCCTGTTTTTTCTTTAGGAACCTTGGCTTCTTTTGACTCTAAATTTACATGTGCAACTACATCCCTTCTCTTTTCTTTTGCTACATTTACATCCGCCAACAACGAGTAACTTCATTGCGTCCACTCAATGGCTCTACTCACAACTTTATCAAGGGCATCGACTGGGCCTGCAAACTCTTGTTGGTCAAGTGTTGCTCTATATTGGGCAGGAAATACGTCGAGAAAGTTGTCCAAAGCATGGTATAAGGAACAGTCATAGTACCGAGGCTGCAGAGTTCCAATGCGTTTAGATATACTAGTCAATCGCAGCCAGTATTCAACCAACCGTTCGCCAGGATTACAACGCGCATGTTTTAACGCATGAAATTCAGGTTGGAGAGTTTGTTCTGGGGACAGCAGTGTTGTGAGAATAGATTTAAACCGGTCCCAATCATCATTGGCCCTGACAATAAGGTCCTCAATGCTGTCATGTACCCCACCTAGAGTGTACTCCTGGACCACATCAAAGCGACCGACAATAGTCCATGTAAGTCCTGTAGTCTTACCCTCTATGTCCAGCAGCCATTTGCTAAGGTCTGTTTCTAAGATGACTCCAGGATATTCAGGTAATGTGGCAGTTCTACTTGCCACAAAGCTTTATAACCCTTTAACGCGGTAGACAGCATCCTTAGCATTATCGGCAATCGCCTGCGATAGTTGGTCGGACAGGGTAGCGATCCCCGTCAGCCATTTCGAACAATACTTCATCTGAATCTGTATCTGAATCAAAGTAATGAGCCAAGGAAATTTCGTCTGAACCACTGTAAGAACTAAAGTCGCTACTGAATTCCATACACGAGTGTAAAAACCTAGGTGTGGAACCGCTTAACTTCAAAGTTTAATTAAGCCTTAAATATCCCATTAAGCTGCCATCATTGTCGTATCCTCCACTCTCTACATAACCCTTGGTATGTTTCGTACTCAGTCTCGCCAAGTACGGTGAATGGCTGCCACTAATGAGTATTGGTATCATGTGACAGTAGCAGCAGAGAGTGTGGAGACAAGCCCAGAGGGGACCTGTAACCTCGTAGGTTAGGACAGCAAGATATTAAATACCCCTTTCTGGCCCAGACTCCCTCCTGGACTTCCCCAAAATTAACAGTTCCACATTAAGGTTACAAAACACAGAAACAATTTTTACTTTAATTTTTTAACAATCTGGTACAGAGTATTTACACTACTTCAGAACAAGTTACACAGCTATAACATTAACTTATTATCCCGAGTCTTCATCTCGACACAAGGGAAATCTCAATCACTTATTTACGACGGAACAGCAAGTAAGTACTTGACTTGATAGCCATACATGACTTCAGTCTACTTATTTAAAAGACTAGACAACCATTCATGAGTGATAAAGATTCACTTAAACGTTATAGGTCTTACTCTAAGTTAACTACACTACTTAATTAATACTCGCCACGACCTGGAACATACGCGTCAAATAATATTGCTGGTTTTTCCGAGTAGAGACTGCCGGTACTTTACTCTAACGGCACTTATATACCTTGCGTTACTTTCCCGCAAGACTATTCTTCACTACTTCTACTCACCAGTACCGCGAAGCCCATGGTCGTGGCAGTTCTGGCCGTCTGTCCCAGCTGAACACAAGACAATTCTGTCTGATTGCCAAACCTTCTCTAGCCCCATCTCTCTCATGAGCGTGCTTATATACACCTCCCATACGGACACTGAGTCATTAATACACCATACTCCATCCCAGTATACACCTTCATTCTTACGCACTGGCACACCATTATGAGTGAGAGTTCACAGATGACAACCACCCCCAGGACCCCCCAGGGCACCTTGAGTACATTAGCCTCTGACCCCTGGACCCTCAAGAGCTATCATTAATGTGCATCCTGGGTGTTTTTGCCCCATCTAGTCACCCTCCTTATGTAGTCACCCTCTTTCTCCCATCACTCGTTTATTCACTTCATTTATTCTTGTATTTCATCTTCCCTTTCCTCCGCAATTCTCTCCAGCCCTCGCTGTCCCCCAGTTCCCTGTGCTCTTTTCCACTCCTGCTGGGCACGTCCCAAAACCTCAGCACCATGCTTACGTCAGAGTGTTTTATATGCTGCTTTCAGATACTTCTGATGTTGGTGACCCATTTTCCTATCGTCCCTCGCTCCATATTCATCTGTCCTACATCCGTCTTCTTCTTCACTCCTCCTTTCTCCGTGTTCCTCCTCTCCTCCTCTACTCCCACTCGACCCAGGCCTCGGTTTGAAGGGGCCGTGTGAGTAAGAGGTGGAGATGAGTTCAGGAGCAGTGGTATTTGGGTGGGCGGCAAGTACATGAACATTGCAAGCCCGACAACGCTAACTAGTTTCATAATTTGACGAAGCCAACCACAATATCTTTCACACAAAATACAGTTTAGGCATTGGCTTCATTATATATGTATTTGTACTCATGCCATAGGGCCTACAGGAGGGCGAGAGGTGAAACCCCGCTACAGTGAACACGCATATTGCCTCTAAACCTAACAAATGATAACACTCACAATTCCTTTTCGTGAGATATATCTATGTTTCATTGACAATATCACATACAAATATGCTCACAAATAATGGATTATCACACTGAGTCCATAGGGGCTTCGGCTCGGGCAGGAGGGGGAGAATTAATAGGAGTTAAAAGGGACAGGACACGTGATGCAGCCTACTGCCTGGCTGCTTGGAAGAGACTGAGGTTTATCGCTATGTGCTGGGCCCCATGAAGCGGCTCAGTGTTGCCAATGCCTTACCAGGGGAAAGTGACACGCTCACTAGAACGCATAAAAATTTGATGCAAATCGGCCAGAAACTTAATTTTTGGCAATTTTTTGTTTGCTTAGGAATACAATTCACGTGACTGTGCTTCTTTGTAACAAACCACATGGAACGCGAATCACGTGACTGTGCCTGAGAGGCTTAATATGAGACTCAGAACATCTTGAGTCCCTGGGTATAATTGGTTTTACACACACACACACACACACACACACACACACACACACACACACACACATCTAAAGCTAATCTCTATGCTGTCGGCAGCTGTGCACATAACATTATTTCAGTGACTTAACTACTACTTAACAGGCCACACTTTGAGTGAGAATACAAGGTGGGTGGAACACAAACACGCAAAAATATATGACAGTGGACTCGACCGCAGCAACCTTGACCTAGAAAAGTATTGAACAACTATAATCATTAAAGACAGAAGACTTTTGCAAGGAGAATAAGATTTTTACTGCCAATAATGAGGAGACTGTGATTGTGATTGTCTAAATACCTGCCATTCAGCATGTCCATAGGGATTGGCTAATTGGTTAGGTGACTTTTTGGTTGGCTGAATAGTTGGTTGGTTGGCTGGCTAACTTACTGGCTGGCCACACCTGAGCCTTATATTCATACCAGCCACGTTCTGTCACACCGAACCTTCGCCAGCAAATCCAATATTCACCAGCTACAGCAACGAGTGAGTGAAGATTGATGAAATAGGAATGACGACTCTGAGTGTCAGTTCATGCTTTGTACCCGTCCTCACCCCGTATGATCTCGGGGACGGGTGTTGTTTTCATTTGGTATGTATGTTTGTCTATTTGTTAACAACTTTAGACTAAAACTACTGTTGGGATTTTGGCTAAAATAACAGGGATGATGGGCTATGACGTTCTGATCAACTGATTTAATTTTGGGCCAAAATGGGCCAAGGCCTAGGATATATGCCCAAACAGTGTAAAAAAAAAAAAAAGTTTTTCTCCCATAACTTCGTTCAAGTTCGTCATATCGATATGAAACCAAAACTAAAGATCCATCTTCAAATCTGCATCCTATAACGTGCCTCATTACATCAGGGGGGTCACCCCCCCATTAGAGGTAGGGGGTCAACATCAGGCAGGTCACACCTAAAATTTCAAGTGGGCATAAAATCGTCAATTTTCATCCGATTTACTCCAAATTTGATATGTGACATCTTTGACTAGATATCCTGTAGTGTTTATGTCAGGACTAAAATGACTGCCGGGGAAGGGTTTGTTGGCACCGCTTCTTGTCCTAATTATGGATTGGAAAGCTTTCGTCCACTTCATAAAATTTTAATTCTTAATTATATACATCAGCGTGGGTGCATGAAAGACTTCCACACACACAGAGTGTCCTAACCTCCTCCACATTCTCTCTCACATTCATCACCATCATCATCATCCAGACCTCCTTGCCCACCCTAGGGCAAGGTGAGGAGTAACAAAGTCCAGACAGACCAGTTTTGGCCAAACCAATGGGCCACGCATCCATTCACTCACCATTCAAGCCCCCAGAATCCTGGGTCTATCTGATACCCCAAAAACATTCATCACGTTCTGTAGCTTCACTTAAACGTATCTGATCGAGTCAATCCAGACACTGTCACGTTAAAAAAGGGTGCATAATCCCTGATCATGCGCTTCTTGTCACAATATTCATCCAGCCGCCTCGATCTCTTGTCAGTCCCCTAACTTCACCAGGTTCCATACCTCTCTTCCTCACACACTCATACTCTATAACCCTCCGCTTTCTCCTAGGCCTACCACGCCTCCTCCCTCCTTCAAATTCACTCAGATATAGCTTTTTCACCACTGTTGTTATCCATTCTCTCCACATGACCATACCATACCAGTACACTCTCTTCGATTTTGATGTCCACAGACTTCCTCACTCCACATCTTTCACGAATCACATTATTTCGTATCCTTTCCACCCTCTGTACTCCACATACATTCCTCAGCAGTTCCATCTCCACTGCTCTTACTCTTGACTTTTCATTTTCACGCCACACCATAATCGCACATCCATATGTTGAAGTTGGCACTAACACTCCTTCATATAAGGCTTGTGCAGCTGCAACACTCAAGCCTCTGTTTCTTATCAAGGCCTTCATTACACCAGCTACTTTCTTTCCTTGTGTCATTCTACTTTCCACTTCATATGAATATTTTTCTCTCTTTTCTATCACCGTACCCTGGTATTTGACTTCTCTCACCACTTCCAGTCCCACTCCATTCACTGTAACGTCACACCGAGAGCCACCTTCTCTCTAGTAACCACCATTTTACTCTTTTCAACATTTACTCTCAAGGCACGACGTTCACAGACATCAGCAAAGCTCTGTACTAGTCTACCAAGTTCTTGTCCGGTATTTGCAGGTAGCACTGCATCATCAGCATACAACAGATTTGAGATATTCCATCACCATTCATTACCAACGCCATCCTTCTCTCCATTATATATATATATATATATATATATATATATATATATATATATATATATATATATATATATATATATATATATATATATATATATATATATATATTATATATATATATATATATATATATATATATATATATATATATATATATTGGTCAGTCATGGGGACATCACACAACCTTGTCGCAGACCCACATCGATCGCGAACCATTTACTTAGATGCCCATTTACCCTTACACATGCTTCACTACCATCATTAAAACTCTTGACGGCACATAGCTGCTTACCATCTACACCGTACATGCGAAAAGCCTTCCACAATCCTTTTCTGTCACTAGTCTCTTTACGTGCTTTTTGTTCTCAGTATATTCAGTTCTTATTTCAATTGAACCTCTGTCCTGCAACCACTCAATCCACTTCTTCCTCTTTTCCTCCATTGCTCTCTTAACCTCTCACATTCAAATGGACCTAAATCATGTGTGTTTTTCAATGTTCATCACTTGACGCCTCGTACTGACAGCCTCATGTATAACTGGTAATCTAAGCATTCTAATTACATGAATATGTTCATCTAACTGACTGCCCTAATTTTAGGTGTAACATGTATAATGAACTGTACAAAGCACTGTATTATTTTATAATTTATATTATCTTAAACTTCAATTTCATTCATGTTATGAAGTATACCAACCTGCATTACCTCTTTCTGAGTTGTACGTGTGACAAACAGGATGTTTTAAAATACTTCATTATATGTCCTGTTTTACGTATCATTTATTTAGATGTTTTTTCTTGTCACCCATAAAAACAAAAACAAAAAATACCGATACAAGACTGTTGTTTTTGTTGCTCAGACTACCATATCAAAGTATAAGAAACAACACTGCTCAGATCAAATTTCACTGAAGTTACGGGTAATGATAATCGCAATATACTGACTGAAATTACTGTACCGGACAATAATGTATTATTGTCCCACTTTCCAGCATAGATAATGTCATGGGTACTCTTCTGAGAGCACACAGCTGACCCACAACATAAAGGTGTGCAGAACAACACATTAATTACACAGGGTAATTTATTCTCAACGCCAGTTAATTATGTTTATAGATGAAATTTTATCTGCAGACCTTCTCAATTTATACGTGAACCCATACAGGTCTGTGTGTGTGTGAGTGTTATTTTTCATGACCGCCTCCGCCACGATTCAGAGCATATAAATTCTGCCTTGAAAAGGGCATTTAATTGATTGGTGGCTATGGAACACAAGTCTTCAAATAAGGTATATCAAGCACACACACACACACACACACACACACACACACACACACACACACACACACAGTGGGTTCACTCACACGTCCTCCTGGCTTATATCCAATACCAATACCTCGAATTTTGTTTACTACTCTCTGTTATTCCAAGCAGCATTTTTTTTTTCCCCTCCTCTACTGTACTATAAGTCGTTTTCTTATTATTTTTTTTTTTTATTGTTTTGTACATCATCGGCATCATTCCAGCTAGTTCTGTTTCTCTTTGCTCGTGTGCGTTACTCCAAGTTGCCCTGACCTTTTTTTTTTTTAATTCGTTGTATTACTCCAAGTGATACTTTTTTTTTTTTTTTTTTTTTTTTTAAACTCGATACGGAGTGAATGTTCCTGATGATTACTTAATGTAAGACGCAAAATAATTATCCTGCTTTTGGATGCTCATTTGTCCAGACGAAAGAAGAGAAGAGGAATAATCGGAAATATATAACAAAAACGTGATTTACGAATAAACAGGTGTGAATGGATATATTTTCTTAATTTTATGTTTCATTCTCGTTCCTCTCTTCCTCACCCTTCCTTCCTTCTCTTCTAATTCCTTCATTTTCCCTTTCCCAGCATTTCCTCATTTCTCCTTCCCATAACTATGCCGCTTCCCACCCCCCCCCACTTCCCTGTATCTAGTGTTTTATATTGCAATCACCTCTCCCTTTTCTGACTCTAAAGCTTCCAATTTCCTTCAGTCTCCCTTCTTACCACCCTCCACTTTTCCCTCTTCCTTCACCCATCCTTCTTCCTTCCACCTCTCTACTTCCAGCCATTTCTTTCTTTTTTCTTTAATTCTTTCCCATTCCATTCATTCCCGTCATTCCCCCACTCTTGCATCTTCCTCTCCATTCTCTCCTACACCATTCTAACTCGTTTCACTGCTAGCCACCACCTATAGTTTCCTTCCCTCCTACCTATCTTATGCTCCTAACTCCACTCCTCATCTCTCAGATCTCACATTCTCGTTTCTCTTCTCATCCTTGCCTCAATCTTCATGTATTTCCTCTATATCATCCCCCTTCCTCACATTCTTGTTTCTTCCTTATCTTTCCTTTCGCTTCCCTATCGTTCCTTCTCTTTTATCTCTTTCCATTTAGATTTCACATTTCTGGTTTCTCTCTACATTTTATCTTCCACTTCCTTATCTATCCTCTGTTATCCTCTTTACAGTTTAGCGTCCGTTCGTGGTCTGTTTACATATTCCTGGTTGATGAACTGCAGATCCGCCACATAAAAGAGATTTTGTTATTACCACCTCCCATCTTATGCACATGTTATCCTCAGCCCCTTACTCTTGCTCCCATACCATGTCTCTTGCTCCCTCTTTCACTCTTCTCTCTTGCCATTTTGAGCTCTTTACTCACTTGCACTCACTCTCTTTTACATTCACCTTCTGTCCACCAGTTTTTATAACAGTCACCACCATAACAGTCAGAATCTGACTCTTGCAATCACTACTTAGGCCTTGCTGTCACAGAAAGTATAAATTTCTTTCAGTCACAATCCTCTACAGTCAAGATTTTCCTTTCTTCCATAATCATTAGCCCTAAAAACGATAAGCTAAAGTACACAGAGTAAAACGTCACTATTTTCCACTCGTAAGAAAGATCAGTTACTGAACAAAGAACAAGAGACATGGCAGGGTTCTGCGTCTCCTTGCTTCTTCCCACCTGCAAAAATTAATCTTTTGTTACGTTGTGACTCCACTATTCTGCCTGTCTTCATTCATGTTTCTCTGATTCCCTATATTCTTCTCGGTTTCTCTTTTGTCTCTGTTTCTCACCTCTCTTTTAGGCAATGCCTTCCAACGTCTCCATTCCTCCCTGCTTTCCTTTCCGGTGTTTCACTTCCTGTCGATGTCTCTCCGTCTTCCTTATCCCTCTTTACATTTTCACGGCTTCCCTCCCTGATTCCACTCTCCTTATTCCCACCATCTTTCCTTCTTCCATTTGTTACCTGTATTATACCTCTCTCTCTCTCTCCCCCAACTTGTATGCATTTCAATTCCGCAGCACTGGTGAAATTTTCCATCTGCCTATTTTAGTCTCTTGTTCAGTCTCATGTATGTCTTATAAATATTGTGCGCACAGATCATCATCCATTTGAGGTGGAAAAATTTTTAAAAAATATTTAGGCTTCTATGCGCACCGGATGATTACTTTCCAATACAGTATATGTTGTGCACTAAAACAACCTTGTCTTACAGCTCCTACAACTGGCCAGAGATTATGTGTGTCTGGGTATAAGTAAAGTAGTTTATTCATTTGCTCTGCTAAATTATTGAATCCTTTCTCAGATTAGTCATTATCCTCGTTAAATACTTATTACTTTTTTTTTCTGATTTTTTTTAACACATTTGCAACTTGAGATATAATTAGAAAATCCTTGCAGCATCAACTGTTTCATTTTTTCAACATCCCTCCCTCCCATCCACTCACTCTCTGTCTGTTTGTCTGTTTCTGAATGAAAATAGAAAAGAACTTAAAAATTAGTGAGAAAAAATATAACGTGAAAGATATAGTGATCGTGAAACGAAAAAAATGTATGAATGATAGGAAAAAGTGAATAAAATAATGTGTAGAGGACATTGAGAGAGATGAAAGTGATTTTAGGGAAAGTGCGCATGTAAGAGAAAAATAGGAGTGACTGTAAAAAGAAGTAAAGCAAAGGATTTACATGTGAGCGACACAAACACTGTTAGAATGACGGACTGAGGAAAGGAAAAGTGGAGACGAGTGAGTGATGAGAGAAGAATGGTAGAAGAGACGAAAGGATAGAAAAAAACAGAATGCAAGAGAAAGTGAAATAAAGGAGGAAAAGACAGAAATATGATGATAAGAGTCAACAAACTGAAGAGAAAATTGAGGAGAGGAGGACAGGTGTGGACAGAGTGAGGAGAAAATGTGACTGAAGAAGAGTGAAAGAAGAAAAGACGGAAAGTGATGATAAGGAGAACGAAGCGTATGATGTCGAGAAAACCAGGGAAGCAGGAGCAGAGACTCAAGGAACGGAAGAAATCAAAAAGGAAAGTAAGGCAGGAGTAGACATAAGGAGAAAGAGAGAAGCCCTATTACCGCACAAGATTAGATGTGCCGATGTTAATTAGGGCAGACAACAAAGGATGATGAAAACCAATGACGCAAGGCGGCAAGAGAGACGAAGAATTATTTATTGAACACATAGAATAAAAGAAAAGAAACTAATTAACTAGACTCGCAAGAAGATTAGGCTACTGAAAAACAACTAAGACGACTCCGTTCCTTCTTTACCCCTGCACAATTGTTGACTTTATACATGGGTTTTACCCGCCCCTGTGTGGAGTACAACTCGCATGTCTGGGGAGGTTCCCCACATACAGCTCTCAATAGGGTGGGGTCAAAGGTTTTTTGTCTCATGAACTCTCCTCCTCTTACTGGCTCCCTTCAACCTCTGTCTCTTCGCCGCACTGTTGCATCTTTATCTCTTTTCTATCGCTACTTCAGTGGTCACTGCTCCTCTGAACTGTCTGCTTGCATTCCTCCACCTCTTCGTCGGGTGCGTAGCACCCGTCTAGCAGCAAACTCTCATCCCTTTTCTGTCCAGCTCTCTAATGCAAGAGTTAACCGTTACTCCCAGTCCTTCATTTATACAACAGGTCAACTCTGGAACTGTCTCCCTCTGTCTGTATATCCTGCTTCCTATGATCTCCAGTCTTTCAAACGCAATGTGTCCAGGCATCTCAAAATGAATGGATCTTGAATTTGACTCTCTCTTGTATTTCGTTTTTCTCTTGGAAGGAACAGTTATTGCGGGCTCGTGGCCTTTGGTTCCTTCTTCCTACCATAAAAAAAAAAAAAAATGAGGAAAATCGGCATAAGGAAATCTGATATGACAGAATATCAAAGAAGACACGACGAAGGAAGTCAGTTAAAGGTGATTGCTGATCTGTCTGGCTGTCTTTATACTTTCATGCTTCTGTTTACTGGTATGCGTTTATCAGTATATCTATTTGTCTCTATCAGAATAAATATTTGCTAAAGGGTGAAAATATACCTCATTATAAAGGGTAGGTGAACTAAATTGTTGTTAGAGTTAATGACTAGGTAGGTGAACTAAATTATTGAACATTAACGATCAAGAAGGTGAACTAAATTATTGTACATGAATGATCAACTAGGTAAACTAAATTAGAATGTGGGTTAACGAACAGGCAGCTGAACTATATTATTAAACGATAAAGATCAGTTGGGTGAACTAAATCACTGGAGAGTTAATGATAAGGCAGGTGAAATAAATTATTAAACGTTACTGATCAGGTAAATAAAATAAATTATTGTGAGTGTTAATGGACAGGTATATGAAAAAAATACAGTGTGGATGAATTTATGTAATTATGAATATGATATGAATTAACAGGTGCTGGTAACATAAGTTCAATGATAGATCAAACTCAGGAAGGTGAAAGAAAACTACTAAGCATGGAAGGTTCCTGGCTGATAAGTAAATGGTAAACAGAATAACTTTGTAATTAAGTTCAATCACTATAGAGGGGAAGGCCAGGATCCATATATAGGAAATATATGGTAATTCATATGACGGAGCAAAGGAGAGCTGAGAGGAGAAAGAGCTTGTGTGTGTACTAGAGCCAGAGGGTGCGGTGAGCATGAAGATGAAAGTCTCTCTCTCTCTCTCTCCCAATATATTTCTCATATTCTCTATTACCGAATCCCATGAATAGTTCCCACTTTCACCACTTCCTTTAATGCCTCGTATTAGTATTTCTCCTTCGGTTCTCTCCTCCCTATGTCTCTTTACATTTTATTTATAACTTCTGTTTTCTTTGGTTTCTCCTTATGCACTGACCTCACTCACTCTCTCTCTCTCTCTCTCTCTCTCTCTCTCTCTCTCTCTCTCTCTCTCTCCACCTGGAAATGCTTTCTCTCAACTTTCCACTCCCAAAATTGTCCCCTCTGACTCAACTTTCGCGTCTCGGGTAAAAACAACAGCAACAACAACAGCTACTACTACTATTATTACTATAGTCGCGGCTCACGACTCTGAGGTTGTCATTATCGTACCCTGGCAAACTACCATTCAAAAGTGCATCCGATTTCGTTTCATATTATACATGATTCATATTATTATGCACGAATATATTATACACGAATATTATTATACATGAACATATTATACAGGAATCACGTCTCATGTTATACACGAAATAGGGGCTTACCAAACCACCACCAGGTGGTCTAGCATCTCCCAGCCTCGATTAAATATTTTTGTGCAGGGTTTTAAGGTTATATATTATTATATTGCTATGTGTAGGAATTTTTTTCCCATTCAGTCAGCTGCATATACATACCTGTAAAGAAAGAATAACCAGGATCTCAGGGAATCTTAGCTTGGGGACTAAAATAGTGCGCTCTCTGCTTACATATATTTGAATAAATCGTGTGCAGTTAGTAAACGGAGATTACCTTCAGGACCTCTGATGTGTGTGTTTTAGCATCTTTTAAAGAAGGAAGCTGTTCCACTGAAAATAATGTACTTAACGATTGCTTCGTTGGTGACTCAGCCATGTTAATCCAAACAAATGACAGTGCGGTACGATACTATAACCACAGCAGAGTATGAGGAGTTGAAGTGTAAACTTACTAAACTGCAATGGAGCCAGGGAAACATTTAAATGAATTATTTATGTTAGACATAGGCTACTAAGATTATCAAGACGTCCAACAGGTCCGTATTGTTATGAAAAGTCGTCATACATCAGGCAGGGCAGCATATCGAAAGGTGCTGCCAAGTCTGCAACTGCATATCTATTTCTTGTGTGTGTGTGTGTGTGTGTGTGTGTGTGTGTGTGTGTACCGGGCTAATGTATGGTCCGGCCTCCACTATAGGTGGAGGAAATCTTAAAACGAACGAACGTGTGTGTGTGTGTGTCCTCCCCACTTATTGTTATTTTAATCAGCCCGTACACCACTGACCGGGCTAATGTATGGTCCGGCCTGCACTATATGTGCAGGGAATCTTTCAACAAACCAACGTGTGTGTATGTGTGTGTGTGTGTGTGTGTGTGTGTGTGTGTGTGTGTGTGTGTGTGTGGATTCTAACACACACACACACACACACACCATAAAGCCCGCCAGGAGACAGGACCTGTGTGCTGGGCGATCCCCAGGTCCTGTCCTCCCCACTTACTATTTTTTTAACCAGCCCATATCCCACTGACCAGGCTAATGTATGGCCCGGCCTGCACTATATGTGCAGGAAATCTTCGAATGAACGAATGAATGGATTCTAACGTATGGCAAATATTTTAATCCCTGTTATCTTGCTTTATGGATGGTTCTAGTAAAATTGCATAGGTTTTGACTCTATCTTATGCTTACAGAGATGAGTAAACTGACGAAAGCTGTTTACAAAATGACACATCACATATAATCAAGTCTCCCATATCGTAATTTCTTTGTAGCATAGCATGCTAGCTGAGCAATTTGATGAGTATAATATGTTTTGGGGTGTTTTACTTTGTCTCAAAATAAAAAGAAATTAAGCACTGGCTACTTTTTCACTGCCTACCCCGCATCAGAGCTGGGCGACGGAAGCGAACCTAGTGGCAGATTTCTGAAACAGGATCAGGTGAAGTCTCTAAATGGGATGCGCTTTTGAATGTCAGGTTGCCAGGGTTCGATAATGACAACCTCAGAGCCACGCACCGCGACTATACTTTATTTTAACATTACTTCCATCCATTTGGGAACTATTCTGTAAAGATCGAAACCAACGTTCATAGTACAGTTCACCATTTGGAACTGTAATGTGAGGGATAACACTAAACCTCATATTACAATTCCTTGGCCCCAAGCACGCCAACGGCCGTGATTACCAACTATCTGTTACTATCATATATAACTTTATTTTTTCTCATTATCATCATAATGTTAATACAGACTTTATTCAAGTCGCTGGTCTATGTTACTCTCGACAAGAGTAGCTTCGCAATCCATAGCCGCCAGAGAGACAGGCCTGATGGCTGATGATGATGTGTCTTTAACACATAGGAGTGCAGACCTCGCGAGGGAGAATGACAGTCGACATCTCATCCAGGCCATACTTCTACTGTTAATACTAGTAACTAATAATAACACTTTTTCAACTCCTGCTCCCTCTATTCCTCCTCCTCTACCTCCTCCTTCTCCTACTGCTACTGTTAGTACTACCACTTTTGCTACTAGCCTTCTACTACCATGGTAGTATCATGAGATGGATGGATGAGGAAATGTTCTTTTGGTGGGTCAGCGGCAGGGAAAAGGGAGGAGGACTTGAGGGAGGAGTGGAAGGAAAAGGCAACATTTCGAGGGAGGGAGGGAGAGTTTGTCGGTGACGGACAGGTTGTGAGGTGGGCAGTTAGTTTGTGAATGAGCAAAGGTGAAAGAGAGAGAGAGAGAGAGAGAGAGAGAGAGAGAGAGAGAGAGAGAGAGAGAGAGAGAGAGAGAGAGAGAAAAATTAATCCCTTAAACTGCTCTAAGAAAGTAATGGAAAATAAACTTTGGCAGCTGTCAAAATATATTTCAGTAGTCCCTGGTCGCCAAGCACTGGCTGTATGATTTATCCAGTAATTGAATTGCTGTACAGTAAGTGGTCATCAGTAAGTTAGAGACGCAAAGTATAAACCCCATAAATCCTTATTATCTTTATCATCCTACAGTAAACATATATAAACTAAAGTGGAGTGAAGGGAGGTAATAAAAATAATTGTTAGAGGTGAGAAAATGAAGGAGGAATGGGTACAGGGTGAAGGAACGGGGGAGAGTTAAGTGGTGATGTATGAGACAGAAGAGTGCAAATGAAGTGATGATATTCAAGGTGATGAAAAGGGTGGGAGATGAGAAGGAAATGCAGGGGAGATGGAAGGCGAGGGAAGAGAAAGACAGCGAGAGAAATGAACATCAAAGAGTGATGGGTTAGTGTAATGTTGGACTGGTGAAATGACAGGAAGATAGCGCTGTGAAATACAGAAAGGTGTTGGACGCCACGAGTAAAGTGGACACAGACGCAGAATAGAGAAAATGATAATTCGGCAATGAGAGGAAAAAATAATATGTGAAAGTGAAATATGAATACACTACCGTCAGATAAGAAAAGAAAAAAAAATATTAGAAACACTGGAGTGACATAGGAGATAATGCAGGAATTGTTAGATAAAATAAGAAATGAGGAAGTAGGAAATAACATGAATGAATGGAGAAAAAGGTGGGATGAACGGAAATATCTAAAATGGAGGAATCTTAGGACAAAATATTAAAATAACATAAAAAGCGAACTTTAAAGGCAAATATAAGAGAATATCGATGAAAAGGAATAATAAACAAGACAAGGCTGTAGGCAGACTGCTTAATACATGGGATCGCTATACACGTATATGACTTCGGAGAGAGATGTTGGTTCCTCCACAGTGAACATAAGGAAGATGGAAGAAGGCATAAGAAAATGACGGGGAAGAATAGTTTAGGTGGAACAGCCAGCAACATGACACCTTGCAAGTCTTTCATTTATCGCCTGGAAACAAT
This sequence comes from Coenobita brevimanus, assembly GCF_032717465.1. Classification (NCBI taxonomy): domain Eukaryota; kingdom Metazoa; phylum Arthropoda; class Malacostraca; order Decapoda; family Coenobitidae; genus Coenobita; species Coenobita brevimanus. The sequence goes on from NC_136970.1 coordinate 6,703,789, forward strand.
AAACCTGTATGTATGTGATAATTCAGTATATCCTGGGTTAGTGAGTATAACAAAGAGAAGAGAACCTGGGGGAGGGGTGGGAACAGGGCAGATAACTCCCGTTACTTGTATGTCTTTCAGAACTGAAATATTATTTTTCTGTCTTCATCAATGAGCCCCACTCATGCAGACAAATGAGAGGATTTTATCATTGCCATACAATAATATTTTTATCTCGCCCGGAAGGAGTCCGGCGAAGTATTATTTTTCTTCGAGTTTGCTTTTTTGTTTTGTTTTTGGTATCATTACGGAAAAACGGCTGAATAAAATTATATGAAACGTTCAGGATATGTGGGCACTGGTCCCAGAAGAAGTGATCAATTTTTGGAGGCAATCATGTGACCCTGAGGTGTCAAAGTCAAGGTCGCGGATTTTCAGAGGGCCATAACTGAAACCGGTTGAAGAAGGAGATATTTACCATTATTAGCATTAAGGAACTCCCATATGAGATTTCATTTGGCACCAAGACCTTTGACCTTGAGTAATCTTGTAAGCTCAAACTCAAGGTCGTGGATATTCAGGCGGCTATAACTCGAAACTGGTTGCATATAGATATTTACTATTATCAACATATAGGAAGTCCCATATGGGCTTTCATTTGACACCTTGAGTGACCTTGAAAGGCCAAAAGCAAGTGCACAGATTTTCAGAGGGCTATAACTTGAACAGGGATGAAAATAAAATAACTGCTTTCAGATGAGGTTGTTGTGCACGGCACCACTTATTGGTATTTCTTTTGTCTTTTGTATCAAATACCGGTAGCAAAGGCAGCAGGCCCAGGCTGAAGTGAAGGCCACACCACTAATTCTGTGTCAACACATAGTACAGTTGTGGGAATGAACGATGCGGAGGAACTTTATTATATGTACGAGTACATATTATGCCAGACATTATTAGTCAGAAATATTCTACTTAGATGAAATACCTTTTTTCTTTGTTTTATCTTACTCCCTCTCACTCTAAACTCCTCCTTGTCCCTCCGTCTGTTCCCTCACCACGATACCAAGAGAATTTAAAAGGTACAGCTCTACATCATAGATATTTTACTTCATCCTCATTCTATTGCATACACATGTAGTCACGTGTACAAGCAGTTTATCTCCACTTGGAATCTATACCCAGGCATTTAATAGTATAAGTGTACATGCAAACACTTACAAGTAAATGCTACTGCATTTACAAGTAAAATCAAGAACACACACAAGCATGTACACACAGAACTGTAAGATAACACAATTTATACATACCTAGCCATAAACTTAAGGATATTCCCCGAAGGTAGGCAAACCAAACGCACACAATCCCCCTCCCCCCACCACACACACTGACAGCAGAGAGAGAGAGAAAGGGGGGGTGGGGGAAGGTGAAAACGGGGGTATGAGATTTAAAAAAAAAAAGTAAGGTAAAGCAGGCGATGTTGTAAGAACCACCTCAATATAAAATACAGTAGGTAAGCCTTCCTTCCAACAGCCCAGCACGTTTACCTTCCAGTATTATTCTTCTCATACAGTCGGATTACTGGACGTTTATAGATACTGTACGATTGAATGAAAATATGTATACCTGGATGTACAAAGACAAACTTGCATATCAGCACTAATTCTTTCCGCATGAGGACTTGCTTTTCTTTTAACACTCTTCATGTTTTAGTTTAATTTGTTTAACTTTGAGGGACGACTCAGAGTTAAGGTTTAGAAAGTATCTAAACTGGACTTTTCCAATCTGAAAGGTAATTCAAAATATACTGATCAGGTGATAACAAAAATAGTGAGCAGGATATTTTTCAGTGATAATATTGCTTGCATTTTTTTTTCCGTTACAATATTCCTTCGCTTCCCCCCTCCTCCTCCTCCTCTCTCTCTCTCTCTCTCTCTCTCTCTCTCTCTCTCTCTCTCTCTCTCTCTCTCTCTCTCTCTCTCTCTCATCACCATGTAGAGGAATGTAAGGACTAATTTTGGGGTAAGGTAATGTAACATTAAACACACACAAAACTACCTCAGCCACTGGCACCTTGATAACTCACACTAAATACCCACACCAAACCTTAACAACTGGCCAAAGTCACCATCTATATCACACTAAATACCCACACCAAACCTTAACAACTGGCCAAAGTCACCATCTATATCACACTAAATACCCACACCAAACCTTAACAACTGGCCAAAGTCACCATCTATATCACACTAAATACCCACACCAAACCTTAACAACTGGCCAAAGTCACCATCTATATCACACTAAATACCCACACCAAACCTTAACAACTGGCCAAAGTCACCATCTATATCACACTAAATACCCACACCAAACCTTAACAACTGGCCAAAGTCACCATCTATATCACACTAAATACCCACACCAAACCTTAACAACTGGCCAAAGTCACCATCTATATCACACTAAATACCCACACCAAACCTTAACAACTGGCCAAAGTCACCATCTATATCACACTAAATATACATACCTAGCCATAAACCAAACCTTAACAACTGGTAGTAGGAGAAGGAGGAGGTCTGCGAAATGTTCTGTTTATCTATACTTTATCTATACTGCAGTTGACGAGAAAACGATACTACGCAGGGACACTGCACACACACACACACACACACACACACACACACACACACACACACACACACAGCCCTACACTTTGGACCCAACGTGACCTAAATACAAGGACGCTGCTTGAGGTCACATTACACACATATAATTCTCTCCCCAGATATCCACCCACATTCACTTCAAAGAACAACGAGGAAATCAGAGAGTATGTATAGAAAATGCATAAAACACTTCTTGCGGATGCCTGATACCACCACCAACCTTGTCTTATGGGAAATATTTCCTTTCACCTTTCTATTTTTTTTTTTTCTTTTGAGGAGTAAGGGTTTTAAGCAGGGAATAAATTCACACTCACGCCACTCCCCTTCCCCTTCGTCCCTTATTACCTCCTCTCTCTTGATCCCCTTTCTCCACCCCTCTCTCTTTATCCCTTTCTGTACCCCTCTCTCTGTGTCCCTGTTCTCCACCCCTCTCTCTTTATCCCCTTTCTCCACCCCTCTCTGTTCTTTCCTCTTTACTCCTTTCTCCTGATACCCTTTCTCCCCCCCCTCTTTCCCCTACCCTTTCTGCTCTCTCTAGTCTCTACTCATAACCTTTCTCCCCCTCTCTCCTCATACCCTTTCTCCCCCTCCCTCCTCATACCCTTTCTCCCCCTCTCTCCTCATACCCTTTCGCCACCTCTTTTCTCATACCCTCTCTCCAACTTTCTCCTTAGCCCCTTTCTCTACCTCTCACCTTATACCCTTCCTCCCTCGATCTCATCATACCCTTTCTCTACCTCTCTCCTCTTCTTATCATCTCAGGGTTCTCCAAGGCATTATTCTCATTTCATCTAGGTGCGAGTGTGTGAGGTGGAAATTATTAGTTGGGGAGGGCACTGGGGATAGAGGAAGGGGTTGGAGAGGGCACTGGGGATAGGGGAAGGGGTTGGAGAGGGCACTGAGGATGAGATAAGGGAAGAGGTTAAAGAGGACACTGGGAATAGGACAAAGGAAGGTGTTGGGGAGGGCACTTGGAATAGAACAAGGGAAGAGGTTGGGGAGGGCACTGGGGATAGGACAAGGGATGGGGTTGGGGAGGACGCTGGTAAAAGGACAAGGGAAGGGGATAGGGAGGGCACTGGGGGTAGGACAAGGGAAGGGGTTAGGGAGGGCACTGGGGATAAGGGAAGAGGAGGTCGCATTGTGGTGTTTAGCTTCGTTTAAAAATTAACCTGACGATGTTGCCAAACTCGTATTAACAAGTTGAAAATTTATTTTATTAACTTGCGAGAGCGCTTCTGGTGCAATGAATTGTTGATGATATTAAGGATTTAGGGTTGATTTCTTATCAAAGCATAAAAGAGAAGACGAAATCTGAGAGAGAGAGAGAGAGAGAGAGAGAGAGAGAGAGAGAGAGAGAGAGAGAGAGAGAGAGAGAGAGAGAGAGGGACAGACAGACAGACAGACAGACAGAGAGAGGGAGGCGTGGTGAAGATGAAAAGAAATAAGACAGATGTCACTGAGAAAATCAAAGATTTTGAAAATAGTGTCGGATCAGAAACAAAGTGGAAAACATGAGTAAAGAAAAAAAGCATAAATGAAAGATAATGGAGATGTGGGAGAGGGAGAGAAAGGCAAGAAAAAGAGAAACGAAGTCTTGCGAAAATAATGGGTATCAAAAGAGACAAAATGGGAGATAGCATGTGTGTGTGTGTGTGTGTGTGTGTGTGTGTGTGTGTGTGTGTGTGTGTCTGTGTTAGAGAGAGAGAAAGAGAGAGAGAGAGAGAGATTCTCTCTCTCTCTCTCTCTCTCTCTCTCTCTCTCTCTCTCTCTCTTTCTCAGTTGACCTAGTAATAAGTAGTCAGTTATATCCCCCATCCTCCCACTCAACCCGTTCCTGCAGGAACATATATTATGCTCCACCCAGCCCTGCATAGATCATCACAACTCTCACATTCTTACTCACTCCCTCTCTTCCACACAGAGCTTTCCCTCACTCTCAAGCTCATGCACTCACTCTCTTTCTCCCACATAAACCTGTCCCTCACTCTTACATACTCTTTCACTCTCTCTCCCACACAAACCTGTCCCTAACTCCCAAACTCACTCACTCACTCACGCACTCTCTTTCTCCCCGAATAACCTGTCCCTCACTCTCACAATCGCACTCACTCACGTTCATCCACACAAGCCTGTCCCTCACTTTCACATACCCTCATTCTCTCCCACATCTGTCTCTAACTCACATTGTCACTCATTCACTTCCTTTTTCCCAAACAAACCTGTCCCTCATTCACATTCTCATTCAGTCACTCTCCCACACAAACCTATTCCTCGTTCTCACATTCTCACTAACTCACTCTCTTTCTACCATAAAAACTTGTCCCTCACTTTCACACTCTCTCTCGCACAAACCTGTCCGTCACTCTCACAGTCTACTCACTCTCTTTCTCCCACACAAACCTGTCAGGACACAAGATATAACACACTACATAATAGCTAGTGACATATATGCTGTTAATGTAATACAGAAGTTTGAGGAATGTCGTGCCTAAATTCGAGAGAGCTGGAGGAAACAGCAGTGGAGATTCTAGCAAGGAAATTTAGCACACAGTACATTATGACGTGATGGAAAACTCACATCACACACCTGATGGAAGAACACCAAAGCATACACGTGCAGATAGGGCAGAATGGGTTAGGGCGCACTAGAAGGGAGAAGAGGCACGGTAGAAAAGGCAGGAGTAGAGGGCACGGCGATAGATGGCATAAACCATCCTCACCTTAGTGGTGCTCCTTTCAAGTTAACTACCTCTTGAGAATAAAACTGCAATCAAACCCCAGACTTATCTTTATCTTACTCCTTCCATCCACGACAAGACCAACTTGAGAATTCTCTCCTCTTTCAACCCTACAATCTAACATTTTTCGAAACGCCTCGGCTACGGCTACGAGAAGCCTGTTCCCTGCAGCCGTGGCCGTACAGCATAGTGCAGCCTGATTATAACACACTTTTATTTCCATTCACCATGGCCCACTGACCATATATTATACTGGGAATTACGACATTGTAGATATATCGATTGATAGATAGATACATATATAGATTCACGCAAACGTATTCAATAGAGTCAGGATTCCTGGGGCTTGAATGGTGAGTGAATGGAAGCGTGGCCCATTGGCCTGGGCAAATTTGGACTGCCTGGACTTTGCTACTCCTCACCCTGCCCTATATATATGTAACTGTAACTGTAACCATACTGTGTAACCATACCTTGTAACCCTATATATATAACCACACATTCATAATATCTTAAATTTGTGTACGTGACCAACAGTGCGTGTATAAGCTGATTTCAAAAACTGCATAGCAAGCAAAGCCTATTGCCGGCTCCATAACCTTCGCTGGGCTCAGAGGCCGGTTGGAGGGCTGGTATAGAATAGGTTGGACCTATGACTGTCTTCTCCAAATAAACTTCTGTTATATATCACTCAAGACCTTTGGATTACTCTTAAATCTTCGTGGGTCAGGGGTTACAAAGTTACACGGAAGGCCGATGGGGTCCCGACGGACCCCAAACCTTAATGGTGTATTTCTGCCATATTCATAAAGTTATATCTACTAAACTTTGTATATATGTTGCCCAGAACATGGCACGTGGAACCAACCCACCAAGTGTCCCTTTTTGTTCTTTTTTTTTATTATTATTTTAACAATTTTTTTTTCAATTTATCATAATTTTATTAACCTGGGGCGTCCCATTGACATATGGGTACGTTGCAACGTTTTGTTACAGCTAGACCCTTCGACGGACCGGTACATTGCGCAATTGCAAGGTTCATAATTTGCACATTTTCAAATCTCGCACTTGATTTTTGGTACATAGGGTCAGGAGACCTTCCCCTACCTGCCACCAAGCGGGGACACTTGGCGACCCCGAGTGACCCGCGTTCACCCTCGCCTCGGTCGCTCACCTGTTAGCAGTGACCCAGGTCAGACATGGAGCACAGAGGTCTCTCAGAGGAGCAAATTCAAGTCACCCTGGATGCCTTCACAGACGACAGTGATTCGCCTCTCGTTGACGAGGTGGCAGACAAGGATTATGTACAACCAAAGGAGGAGGAAAGTAACAGCAGTGATGAGGAGGTCCCGTACACGAGGAAGCGGCGCTACGTCACATATTGTGCCACTAGAGGGTCAGTTTGCACAAAACATCATGCAATTACCTCTCTGCAGCCCCTACGTGATGTGGAGCCCAAAACCGAGGACGAGGACGAGGACGAGGACGGAGCCGTGGGACGTGCTGCCACGTGGTACGGCTGTGAGATCATCACTCATCGCGGCCCTGAGTGGACAGCACGTCGTTCTGTCGGGTATGGGCTAATGTTTTATTCGGGGAGGGCGGAAGTGGTGTGGAGGGAGTGGGGAGTGAAATTGAAAGTGTAGGGGTGGTAATTGAAAGGGAGAGTGGCGGGAGTGAGTCATTGCTATCATGTGGTGCTGCGAGCGAGCGGAGCATAATCAAGTGGGGCAGTGAGGGTGCGTGGTGAATCACGTGGTGTGGTGATGGAGTGGGGAGGTGAGGAGGAGCCCCTCCCCAGCACGTCATATGCTCCCCAATATTCCAGGACTTCCTCCCCACAGCCCCCTGATGTTCCCCAAGGCCGTAAGAGTAAGGGAAAAGGGAAGGGTAAAGGCTGAGGGAAGAGGAGTGTGAGTGGGGAAGCCCTCCACATTCCTCCTCACCAATCGCCCCCACCAGCATCTCCTCCCCACCCCGACACTCAGTGTAATTATATGGCCTGTAAATATGTAAATAGTAGTATAAAGTGGAAATGGGTGGAATGTAAGTGGAAAATTATTGTGTAAGTGCATAAATATATTCTAAGTCGAAACATTCCTAGCGAGTGTATAAAGATGCGATATTCTGATACTCAGTGTAATAAATAAGGCCTGTAAATATGTAAATTGTGGTATAAAGTGGAAACGGGTGTAATGTAAGTGGGGAAGTATATTGGAAGTGAAGAAATGAAATATAAGTTGAAACATGAGTGGTACCAAGTGTGCTTGCTACATGAATATGTGCTAGCATTTCGCTAAAGATCCTCGTAGGGAATGTAAATAGGTGAAAACATTTACATTGGGTGAAAAATGGTATAATGTCATGGAAACAATGATATGAAAGTAAAAAAAATGTAATGTATGTTAAGAGAAAAGTCATAGCTAGTGCGCTGAGCAGGCAAATATGCGTAATCATTACGCTAAATATCCTCATAATGAATTTAAACTGAAAACATTTACATAAAGTCAGAAATGGTATAATGTCATTGAAACAGTATTATGTAAGTAGAAAAAATGATATGTTTCCTGAATCAAGAAACTTAGCAACTAACGTTTAACCAATGTGACCAAAATCGCTATGCTCGCACAATGGAACAATGCTTAATTTTCCTACATATCTCATTGAAAGCCATTATATTGTTGTTGTCATTGTTTATTAGTTCCAAATCAGTAAATGTAGGCATTATCTTTGTTGTTTCTCCCAAAATTCCTACCACAGAAAATATGAGAGCCTGGCACGTTAGTGACAGAATACGATACCTGATGCAGGGAGGCTCACCTGTTCTGACCACTTATGGACCCTGGTAAGCCCTTTCCTGGCAATATTCCTATGTTTCTCAACAAAAGCGGAGGTTTTAGCCAAATACAAAAATTTTTCAAAATAGCTCAAGATTGGGGGGTATCGGATGGGGGTAATCGGTCGAGACATGACGGGTTAAAGTTGAGTGTGGAAGTACTGATTCTACACTTATTTCAATCTCTGAGTGTCAGTATTCTTGGATCAGGTTCGCAAAATAATAAGTTCACGTGTAAAGTAAATTAGCAAGATCATAAAATAAAACTCTCCCTATAATGTTCAAATTTGGTACAACAATTTCTTGTTTTATCCTCTTGATTAGCATCTTCTGTATTACTACCATCACTTGCATTTTTAGAATTATCATCAGCACTCACTGGAGACTCAATACTACTCACACTAATTTCACTGTCCAATCGTTCAAGCATTTAATAATCATCGGCGTCGGATACAGATAAATCACCATCTGAATAATTTTCTTCTTCTTGGTCATCTTCTGCCACCGGCATTGAGGCATAAAACTTTGCTACTGGTATTGACATTGTCCTTATGTTTATAATCCGCAATATCTGGAAAAAAAAAATATATATATATATATATATATATATATATATATTGTTACGGAACAGAGAGAGATAATGAACACTTCAAGTGAGAATACTAAAATCACTACTGTCCCGCAAAGTTCCAGGTTCAAAACAAAAGAGTTGGGTAAAATTAAAAATTGAAGTTTAATGCTCAAACTAACAACTAAACATTCAGGACTCATAAGGATAATGTAATGGCAAAACAGGTTACATATATGGTTAACTGCAATAGCCTCTATTAACATGAATTTAGCAAGAGCAAATTTATCTAAGTCAGCCCTGATAAATGAGAAAACCGAATAATGCTCAGTTAAAGTAAGATATAATATTATTACAGATACAAAATATTACTAACTTTGACTGACAGTAAAAACTTTACATGAATCACAAAAACCTTACCAGGCCTACGAATTAACGCCCTAGGCCATACAGTACAAGAAAAATGGCAACAACACTTATACTCAAATTATACAGCAGCTAGATGGGTGGAGACTTCCTGAGCACTCACAAAAATAATAATACACTATACAGGGGAGGACAGAGATGTGAACAAAATGAGGAGTAGATCTAAGTGGCAACTAATGCAGAGACTGAGCTCATTATATAGGGGGCCGGCAGAGCTTGATTTAACTTGCAACAAGGACGCGCAAATGAGGACACAGAGGACGAAGAGTTGACACTCCTGCTCTGAACAACAGAAAGAACGACTTACTCTAGTATAAGGGGGAGAAGGGGGGAGTGATGTAGAACACGCAAGCCTGGTCACGATGGAAGCCACGAGACGAATCGTGATCAAACATGCAGCATACTGTACGTTAGAATTATACAAAGGATGATAAACTCATAGGCTATGTAACACCTCCCCACAAAGAAAAAGAAATTTACAAAGGAAATTTCTTATTACTCTAAAACAACCTGTCTAAAGTCTAGATAAGCAATCTGCAGTAACATTTTCTTTCCCCTTGACATGTTGTATGTCTAATGAATACTCCTGAAGAAGCAGACTCCATCTTGTCAATCTCTGATTTTTATCGTTAAATGTACTAAGGAATTTCAGTGGGTTATGATCGGTATAAATAACTATGGGGTCAAAACCAGAACACAAATAAAATGAAAATGCTGTAAACCCAAAATCAAGGCCAAAAACTATTTCTCAATAGTTGAGTAGTTCTTTTGAGGTGGAGTGAACTTCTTACTGTAATAAGATACAGGGTGTTCAATACCCTGATCATCCTCTTGCAGCAAAACAGCCCCAGCTCCTGTATCACTTGCGTCAACAGCCATCTTAAAAGGCTTAGCAAAATTTGGAGTAGCAAGCACTGGCTGACTTAATAGGATAGCTTTAAGTGTACTGAAAGAGGATTCACAGTTATCGGTCCAGACAAATTTAACTCCCTTTTTCAGTAGGTCTGTAAGTGGTGATACAAGAATTGAAAAGTTAGAAACAAATCTCCTGTAATAACCTACCATTCCCAAAAATCTTTGTAGCTCTTTCCTACTTTTTAGGTCTGGGAAGATCACTTATAACCTGAACCTTAGCTGCTGGTGGTGCAACGTGTCCATCACCAATTACGTACCCAAGGTACTGAACTTTAGCTTGACCAAACTCACACTTTGATAAATTAGCTACAAGATTAGCCTGAACCAAACGCTCAAGAAATTTACTGACATGGCATAGGTGATCTTTCCAGTTGTCACTGAAGATTAATACATCATCAATATAAACAACACACCCTGCCAAACCCTCTGTTACAACATTCATGAGCTTCTGAAATGTGGCTGGTGCATTCTTCATACCATATGGCATTACAGAACATGCAAAAGTCTTTCCTAGCGTTACAAAACATGAGCTCTCCGTAGCACGTTCAGTCATAGGTACTTGCCAGTATCCCTTTAGCAAATCAAAAAATCAAACTTACTTATGTACCTAGCCTTTCCGATCTTGTCTATGCAATCTTCCACGCGAGGGAGAGGGTAAGTGTCTGTTTTGGTTATCTGATTAACACGTCTGTAGTCGATGCAAAGCCGCTGTGACCCACCTGGCCTTGGGACTAGAGTGACAGGAGAACTCCACTCGCTCTGACAAGGCTCAATCATCTTGTGGTCCAACAGGTAGCCAAGCTCCTTCTGGATGAGAGGAACTTTCACTGGGTTCACACGGTAAGGAGGCAGTTTAATTGGCTTTGCGTCTCCAACATCGACATCATGCGTCAACACAGAGGTTCTTCCTGGAGTGGCACGGAACACTTGCGGGTACTCCTGCAGTAATGCCGAAAACTCCTGCCTTTCCTGGGGAGCTAGATGAGAAAGCTTAGTCTGGAGATCATTCATGATATCAGGATTCTTCTCAGGCTCATACTGCATGGGAGAACTTCACTTGCAGACTCGGGTTGAACAGCTACAGTGCAGACTGGGTTATTTTCGTCCTGCCTTGATATAACTTTAGCATGTTGATGTGACAAAGTTGCTTGTTCTTTCTACGATCTGGTGTGGCAATGACATAGTTGACATCACTGAGTTTCTTCTCCATGAAATAAGGACCACTAAACCTGGCTTGAAGAGGTTGCCCATGCACCGGTAGCAGAATCATAACCTGATCCCCTGGCTGAAAGTGGCGTAACCTGGACTTCTTATCATACCAAGGTTTCATCTTCTCCTGAGCAGCTCCTAAATTCTCTCTCGCCAGCTGTAAAGTAGTGGACAGCCATTTTTTGAACTTCATCACATACTACAGCAGGTTGAAGTCATCTTCCTCCGACAGCCAGCATTCCTTGAATAGCTTAAGGGGTCCGCTTACTTCATGGTCAAACAGTAGTTCAAAGGGTGAGAAGCTCAGTGATTCATTTGGAGATTCTCTTGCGGCAAATACAACAAATGGAAGACCTTTATCCCAGTCTTTCTGATGTTCCAAACAGTATTCCCCGAGCATCGATTTGAGTGTTTGATGATATCTCTCCAATGCTCCTTGGGTCTGGGGATGGTAAGCTGAAGACGTGATCTGGGTGATGCCCAACTCTTTCAGAGACTGCTTGAAAACATTTGACATGAAATTACTTCCCCGGTCTGACTGTACCTCCTTGGGCAGACCAAACTTGGTGAAGAACCCCAGCATTTCCTTAACCACATTCTTTGCTGAGATATTTCTAAGTGGAATGGCTTCAGGTTAACGAGTAGCCATATCAATCAGGGTCAACACATAAGAAAATCCTGAAGAAGTCTTAGGAAGAGGGCCCACAATATCCACCAACACAAGGGTGAAAGGCGCCTCAAAAGGAGGAATGGGAACTAGAGGTGCAACCTTTTCGGTCTGATTACACTTCCCCACAACTTAACAGGTGTGACAAGACTTACAATACCAGGGAACATCTCTGAAGATACCTGGCCAGTAGAAGTGTTTCAAAATGCTTGCCACAGTCTTCCTCACTCCAAGGTGTCCTGCCAAACTGGAATCATGAGCCTCTCTAATGATATCCTGTCTACAAACACGAGGGATGACAACTTGATGTACAACCTCCCATTCACAGTCGGCTGATGCTGCTGGGGGTCTCCACTTTCTCGTAAGTACTCCTGACTTTATATAATAACAAGTAGAAGCACTAGCTGACTCTTCCTCACTGCAAGCAGAGTTAGCTAGACCTTTCAACTCAGGGTCAGCAACCTGCAACACAACCAATTCTTGACGAGACAAATTATCAACACTACGGGGTACTGCCTCATCTGGTGAGTGGTCCAAATTAGCAAGAAAAGTGTCAGCTAGGATAACATCATCATCATCATTATCCTCTAAGTCACCAGTAACCTTAGCCTTAGCCCTAGTGACAGCACATGCAGAGAACACATCAGGGACATCACAATCCTGGGTCGCAGTCATTGGTTCACTAGACAACTGAGGAGCTGGACACACTTGACTTCCACCAATATCATTTCCAAGTAAGAAAGTTACACCTGACATTGGGAGTGTCTCAACCAACCCAACCATAACGGAACCATTAACAAAACCAGACTCTAAATTCACTCTGCACAGAGGGACAGAGAAGTAATTATTCCCTACCTTGTAAGATTACAGTTTCTTCAGAGGAATTAACATTAGAGCCTAGAACACTGGTCAGCATAAGGGATTGGCAAGCACCTGTATCACGATACATTTTAACTGATTTCCTGTTATTACTGTCCAGAGGACTGACAAAACCATCAGACAGGAAATTAGCACATGAACTCTTGAGAGTGTCGCCCACGTTACTGCTCAAAAGAGGAGCTTCATCATGCGAATTTAATTTACCCCTCAAAGCAGGTTCAGTTAACTCGGTTAAAGAATTCTGGGAACTCTCAAGAGTGGACACTAGACCAATTGACTGAATATTTAAAGACTCCTTTTTGTTCACATCATGCTGTCTCCTGAAACATTTCTCCGTAGTATGACCAAGCTCACTGCAATAAGTACATTTACTTTTCTGAACTCTAGAGGTGAAGCTGGTATTTACTTCCTGAGAAACATCATCTTTATTCTCTTTCCTGTTACCTATACTCTGAGTAGAGGCAACGTACTTACTCTCAGCTTTCCTTTTTTCTTTAGAATATATCTTGTGAGTGAGAACATATTCATCAGCTAAAACTGCAGCATCAGACAAATTATCTATTCTTTTCTCATCAAGATATAGGCTTACATCTTTATTAATACACCTTTTGAAGTCCTCCAGCAAAATCATCTGCTTAAATTTATCAAAATCGGAATTTACATTCTTAGAATTTAACCACTGCTCTAACAGATCTTCTTTGATTTTTGCACACTCAACATGGGATTGCTTATCTTGCTTATAAGTTGTCCTAAATTTTCCTCTATAGGCTTCAGGAACAAGCTCATAGGCCTTAAGAATCAAGCTCTTAACTACATCATAATTATCAGATTGATCCTGAGGCAAAGATGCATAAGTTACTAGAGCTTTACCGGTGAGAATAGTTTGAAGGAGTACTGGCCAATACTTTTTGGGCTAAGTAAAACCTGTAGCTACCCTCTCAAACAACTGAAAATACTTTGTTAAATCAGATTCATTAAAAGGAGGGACAAGTTTAACATTTTTAGCCACATCAAAATCATCAGAGCTAGATGATCCAGTTCCACTTTGTTTCATGCGAAACTCATGGTCTGCCTGAATCCTAGCAATTTCAATTTGTGCCTGTGCCTCCTGAATATGAGCCTGAGACTCAGCCTCCTTAGCACGAGCCTCCTGCAGGGCTAGCTGTAACTTAGCTATTTCAATCTGCGTTTGCTCATCTGGAGGAGTTACATTAAACAAGCTTTTATTAATGATGTCAACAATTTGATCTTTAGACTGATGAGAGCGAACAGCAGTTCTCAATTGTTGAGCAACAAGCTTAAGTTCATTCTTTGTTCTGTTTTCTACATCACACACTGTTTGCACATTTGACAAAAAATCTTTGGCTTCATCAAGAGTAGTAATAGTAGACATCATGAATAAATCACAGTCACAAAATATCAAGCAATATCCTTATGATAATATCCTGAATATCCTGATAAGAGGTCGCCAAATTTATTTTACGGAACAGAGATAATGAACACTTCAAGTGAGAATACTAAAATCACTACTGTCCCGCAAAGTTCCAGGTTCAAAACAAAAGAGTTAGGTAAAATTACAAGTTAAAGTTTAATGCTCAAACTAACAACTAAACATTCAGGACTCATAAGGATAATGTAATGGCAAAACAGGTTACATATATGGTTAACTGCAATAGCCTCTATTAACATGAATTTAGCAAGAGCAAATTTATCTAAGTCAGCCCTGATAAATGAGAAAACCGAATAATGCTCAGTTAAAGTAAGATATAATATTATTACAGATACAATATATTACTAACTTTGACTGACAGTTAAAATTTACATGAATCACAAAAACCTTACCAGGCCTACGAATTAACGCCCTAGGCCATACAGTACAAGAAAAATGGCAACAACACTTATACTCAAATTATACAGCAGCTAGATGGCTGGAGACTTCCTGAGCACTCACAAAAATAATAATACACTATACAGGGGAGGACAGAGATGTGAACAAAATGAGGAGTAGATCTAAGTGGCAACTAATGCAGAGACTGAGCTCATTATATAGCGGGCCGGCAGAGCTTGATTCAACTTGCAAGAAGGACACGCAAATGAGGGCACAGAGGACGAAGAGTTGACACTCCTGCTCTGAACAACAGAAAGAACGACTTACTCTAGTATAAGGGGGAGAAGGGGGGAGTGAGGTAGAACACGGAAGCCTGGTCACTATGGAAGCCACGAGGCGAATCGTGATAAAACATGCAACATACTGTACATTAGAATTTTACAAAGGATGATGAAATCATAGGCTATGTAACAACATATAATATATATATATATATATATATATATATATATATATATATATATATATATATATATATATATATATATATATATATATATACATAAAATTAGCCACACGAAGGGGCAAGTGGGGTCCGGGCGGACCCCACCGACATATATTGTAATGTTACTCCTTAATCGTGCAAGATTTTCTGCTCAGATTTTATGAGGATATAAAATAACCTTCTACAAGAAAAGTCATAAGAGGCCAGGCTGTGAAAGTAAAAAATGGCTTAATGGCAACATTTGCCCGCAAAGGGCTAACTGGGAATACTACAGGGGGTGAAACATACAGTCGTGGCCATAAATAATCACCTATCCTCCTATACCCCGTGCCTCAGACTGGCTCCTTAATGCGCAGCAAGTCACACTGGAGTAAGACAGGTTGAGAGAAGGGAAGGTGGGTGGGGGGACGAACGATGGTGCTTGGGTGGAGTGAGGGAGGGGAGGGAGGGTAGGTAGGGGATGGAGAATGATTACTGTTCGCCACTGTGGAGTAGATGTGGAACAGGTGCATTGAGGCAGTTGAACAAAATTCAAAATAAAGCCATTAGATTAATCAATAATTCTGCCATTGCGCAGGACCTTCCCCCATTATCAATAGCGTTATGTAAAGATGTTGCTTCTTTAGCACTATTTTACCGATATTTTTACCGTAAGTGTTCTGACGAACTTGCTTCAATTGTGCCTCCCCTTCCCATTTTCTCCTGAAATACTCAGGCAGCTGGGCCACATAATTCGTCTATTCTCTTTCATTCAGGGCATCATATAAAGGAGTTAGTATTCGGTAGATAATGCTGCATTACACCTTATACAGCAGCGTCAGATAGGAGACTTCTATAGGTGGTGATATCAAGGACT
Organism: Coenobita brevimanus; assembly: GCF_032717465.1. Lineage (NCBI taxonomy): Eukaryota > Metazoa > Arthropoda > Malacostraca > Decapoda > Coenobitidae > Coenobita > Coenobita brevimanus. Next base: position 6,719,867 of record NC_136970.1, read on the forward strand.
TGCTCGTGAGAGAAGTATACTGACGTGACAGATCAAATATTAGTGCTGAGCCATCGAGATTGTGTGGGCCCATATTGTCAATGCGAGGAAGCCAGAGAATGAGAGGACACAGGCCTGCCTCTTCCGGGGCCAGCACACCAAGGACGAGTGGGAGTTGTTCAGATGAAACCATCAAACCATCAACAACATTGTTTCCCTGGTGCCGCGAAGCTGCATGAGGTTATTAACCCGCCCAATCCCGACGTGTTCTGAGCTTTGGTCCGCCCCAGTCCCGGCGCTTTTGGTCAGAAGCTAAGGAAAATCACAAAGAAAGGTGTCCCTTGAGGTCCAGAAATGGCTTACCTGGAGCACGTAAGTTTGACAGGTACTGCCATGCTCTATGAGTAGTCTTTTCGCCGTACGTTTTCTATGATGGCACGGGTACTCTGAACTGATGCAGTATACGTTTATTATCATGTATTCATATGTTGGAAATATGTATACCACAAGTATATTAGGTTTTATACAGAAAAAAACTGAGAAATAAGGTATGTACCATTGTGCGACCCTAGCGAAATTGATCGATTATGTCACCGATGGTAGCAAACATCGTTTTTTCATCAGCTATTGTATTTTTTCATGTTCCATATTACTTCCACAATAACATCATACCATTTTCAACTTTACACAATTGTTTGTACATATTTTGAGGCATTATGACAAGAATTAGCATAAAAGTAGCGCTTATTTACCAAGTGAGATCATTTTATTTCATGCTTTTTTCAACTCAGATTCTATTTTTTCACCTTTTAGATTACTTATAACATAATATATAACCCACTTACATGTTATACAATTAGTCTTATAGATGTACTTGCTGTACGAAAAGAATTAGCATAAGAATAGCGCTTATTTACCAAGTGACAACTTGGTCTTTCATGCTTTTTTCAACTCAGATTCTATTTTTTCACCTTTTTGATTACTGATAACATATTACCAATTTACATGTTAGACAATTGCTTTTACAGAAGTACATGCTTTATGAAAAGAATTAGCATATAAGTAGCGCTAATTTACGTAGGTAAATCATGTCATGTCATTATTTTTTCACCTCTGAATTTATTTTCTCCCCCTTTATAGTACTTCTCACATTACATTCTGGCCTTTTCCATATCAGACATTTGCTTTCACAGTAGTACACGATTTACAGTAAGCCTTATCCTAATATATATATATATATATATGTATATATATATGTGTATATATATATATATCTATATATATATATATATATATATAGAGAGAGAGAGAGAGAGAGAGAGAGAGAGAGAGAGAGAGAGTGAGGTGGGATGGTGGTCCACTGGGAGACAGCTTATCCCATAATTGGTGGCTAAATTAGGAGCCACTGGGGAATTTTCCACTCATGTTACACCATGAACAGAATTCTTCCTAGCGCTTATTTACCTACTGAATGTATGTTGTGTGACTTTCAACTTAGACTATTTTTCAACTTAAATACTAACTTTACAGTAACTATACAATTGCTTTTATAGATGTACATGCTTTACGAAAAGAATGAGCATAGCAATAGCGTAACCACGTAAGTTCAGGTCACTCGAAATCTAATTATTCACCTTTTATAATACTTCCAATATAACATATTACCCCTTTATATGTTATACAATTGCTTTTATAGATGTACGTGCTTTACGAAAAGAATGAGCATAGCAATAGCGCTACCACGTGACTTCAGGTATCGTCATTATTTTTTCAACTCAAAATCTAATTATTCACTTTTTATAATACTTCCAATATAACATATTACCCATTTACATGTTAGACAAGTGCTTTCACCTTCTGCTAACTCACACCACGCCTAACACAAACACCACGAGGACGTGTTGCCTCCCCCACACCACTCTCGCTTTCACGAATCTGTCTGCGCTCTCCCACCCCAACCTTTCACTTTCTGCTGCCTAACCATCCCCACACCACTACTTCCTGCCACAGAACACATAGAAGGAACATACCTGTGGAACAGTCGCGATGTGCTGTCTGTCCCAGTCCCACGTGGCGATATCTTTTCCTTCCCCAGCCAGGAAAATATGCCACCATGTACTGCTTCCTCATCCTCGTCCTCATCTGATGGTAGGTGTTGCTGCCTAGATGCAGCACGTGGTGCAGGCTGGCCGTCCCCTGCCCTCCTATATGTAATATATTTGGCTTTCCTAGGGGAAGGGACCTCCTCATCACTGCTGCTGGTAACCTCCTCAGGCTGCACATAATCGACATCGAGGGTGTTGTCGTCCATTGGGGAATCACTATCCCCTGTAAAGGTATCCAGGGCGACTTGTATCTCCTCGTCTGACAGCCCACAACACGCCATGTCTGACCTGGGTGACTGCTGACAGGTAAGTGGAGGATCACAGAGTCTGGTGGGGTTAACCTGGGTCTAGGGGATTATCCGCCTGGAAGCGAGTAGGTGAGGCTTGCGTAGGTGGGTGAAACAAAAATCAGGCGCGATTTTTGAAAAATGTGAAAATTATGCAACTTGCAATGTTGCTGTGTTAATTCACGTCACCGGGACATGAGTGCACATCATGTGCAGACGTTAATTCACGTCGTCGGGACGGCGCAGGTTGAGGCATGAGGCCACTGGACTACTTACTAAGCCTTTCCTGGTTGCTTTGGCTTGACCAGCGTTGGTAAACATTGACATAGATATATTCTGGGAGTTTGGGTAGGATTTTGTTTCATTTTCCGTCTAACAGATTATGAGAGATACCGTTACCATATCCACCCATGAGCACAGACATCATATTTATTTGCCTTTATTCACAGTTATTTTTTATAGCCTTTTCATATGAAGATATTAAATAATTATTGAATTGACATGATGGTGACTGTATAGAGGGAGTGTATACCGCGAGGGTGATCATATTTACTGTGGACACAGCCATGTCAAAGGTTGCATATAATATTTAGTTCCAAAAAGTAATTACATGTAATGATAGAGAAAATTTCTTACACAAACATTACGGAAGCCAAAGCCATCCGGATTCCATTATGCGTCTGAAGTCAAAATACAGGTATGAACGCAAATATCTGGCTCCGCACTAATGTTTGATCTGTCACGTCAGTATATTTTACGAGCCAGCCCTCGATGTCACCACCTATCTAAAGCTTGTTATCTGACGCTGCTATACAAGGTGTAATGCAGCACTATCTACCGAACAGTAACTCCTTTGTATTATGCCCTGAATGAAAGAAAATAGACAAATTATGTGGCCAGAACTATGCATTTCATTCTCCCTCCCCTACCTACCCTCCCTTCCTTCCTCTCTCCACCCCAGCACCATCGCTCGTCCACCCCACCCACCTTCCCTTCTCTCTCTGGCCCCTCCCTCTCAGCCCTTCCTACTCCAGTGTGACTTGCCGCGCATAAACAAGTCAGTCTGAGGCACGGGGTACAGGAGGATAGGTGATTACTTATGGCCACGACTGTACATAATATACATACATACATACATGTGAATGGAGGAAGGAAAAACAAAGGAAAAAAAAAATAACTCCATGTGCCTAAATGCATCCTCCATTAATAAAATACTTATAACAATTGGAGATGATTAAATGTATGTGGGAAGCAACTCCCAGGAAGTAAATTCCAGAGAGCAGTAGTTCTGGGGATAAATGAATTTTGATAAGCTGAGGTTCTGCATTGTGGGGGAGAGAGCGTATTCATGGGCGCTCCCAGCTGCCCGAGTATTTCGGGAGAAAATGTGAAGGGGAGAACACAAGTCAAGAGTGAGAGCAGTGGAAATGAGTTATTTAAGAGGAGCCTGTGGAGTCATATGGAGAGACAGGCTGATGAATGAGGATATAAAGGAGTGTTGTGGTGTGGATGTGGATGTGATAGGAAGTGTTATGAGGAACACACTGAGGTGGTTTGGCCATGTGGAGAGAATGGAGGGTGAAAGACTGACGAAGAGAGTGTATGTGAGTGAGATGGAGGGGGGAAGAGGGAGGGGGAGGCCGAGGATGAGATGGAGGGATGGGGTGGAAAGGTATATGAGAGAGGGGTGTGTGAGTTGGGAACAGGGCAGTGAAATGGCGGGGGACAGGATGACGTGGAGGCGATTTGTTTGTGGCCACCCCAAACGGGACTGAGGCGTCTGGCAATATATATATATATATATATATATATATATATATATATATATATATATATATATATATATATGTGTGTGTGTGTGTGTGTGTGTGTGTGTGTTGTGTGTGTGTGTGTGTGTGTGTGTATCAACTTGGGTGAGACAGCAGATTAAAGTCAAAGTCATTATAGAAGTTATGAAAGAACAGAAATGAAGGTGGGCTGGGCATGTAGCAAGAATAAGGGATAACCAATGGAGCAAGAAGCTGACTGACTGGACACCAAGAGATTGTAATCGATGCAGAAAAAGGTCAAACAGGAGGTGGAGAGATGAGATGGGGAAATTTGCAGAGAAAACGTGGCAGAGATTGGCTCAGTCAAGAAATTCGTGGAGAAGGTTTTCTCCCCTTTGTTCGGCAGTAATGGCTGCTGCTACTGATGATGTTAATTCAGACACACACACACACGCAAGGAGTCTCAGCCAGAAATAAACACAACCAAAGTTCTAGCTAAGACTCACACATTGTTACAAATATTATTACACATTTAAAATTTCTTTGCTCTAGACAGTTTCCAGCAAGTGTTAGAAAACATATACTGTTGATTGTGTCTGACACTTGACTTAAGAGCCCACCTCAATGTGGGGAATCTTTAAGATGGAGCAAAATGTTATCTTATTTGATTTTTTGAGCAATGGATACTAAAAAGACAAAAGGAATATACCTGATTAAAGAAGAAGCAGCTTACGTAAGGGAGGAATAAAGAGAAACTTAGATGAGGGAGAGAGAAGATGATATAAATAATAACTGCCAACCAAAATGCATGAAATAAAATGGAACCTTCCATCAGTGTAACATCGGCAGGGGCATTCACCCCATCCCCTCCCACTCACTATTTACGTAGTTCGAGGGAGGAAGAGTCGAAAGTAATGGGAACAGATACATGAAATAGTGGGTTATTTTATATAACTAACCCTTCACAGCATAAAGCGTCGGACGTTATGAAGTCTGAGAGATAGATGTTGCATAAATTCATTCAAAGCACATTTCATTCAGCGAAAGCATTAATACACACACTCAGATATTATTCAGATATTTTTCTCCCCTCCTTAATAATTACAATAACTACAGCCATCGTTACATCATTGAGAGGTCAAGCAAAAGGTAACGTCCAGACACCATGAGGAAGTGGGTCAACATGTCACAATGTAAATTGAATCTTCGTACTAAAAGCCTGTGTCAGCCTGGCATTGCTTTGCTGAGTGGTCGTCGTTGTCAACAAGGTAACGTTATTAACACTGCAACGGGGCACGCACACGGGGTAATTATATTTCGGGGTTCCTTTTACACGGATCGAGTATTTACCAGTCTCTGATTTGTTAAATGGTGGTCGCTTTCAAAGTAACGTAATTAACAGAGCAGCAGGAGAAATACCGGCACTGTTGGGAGGGCGGGAGACGGTGTTCATTAAATGCCACCACCTAACGCTGACATTCTCACCGCATTAATACTTAAACAACCATGTTCAATCTAATTAAATTCTCAGTAACAACAGACGATTTTATTCACCCAGAGAAAACCCTGTGCAGTGTAATGAAAAAAAAAAAATCTACAATCTTTTCAGTACGATGATGAAACTTAGGTATTTTATCCTGGTTACTTCCGGGTGACTTTATTCACCAGAGATACTTTACGCAGTGTGAGGGTTAAGCTGCTAAGTCACTTAGCTGGTTTAGTTCCGCAATATCATTTAATTACTTGCTACTGTTAGATCATAAATATATTGTTATGAAGGGAAGTTTGCCAGGTAGGTAGTCTCGTACCTTCGAGACGTTTCTGGTACCGTAAGTTTCGGTACGAGTCGTCAGAGTTGCCAGTTTGCCTGTTGTTTGTAAGCATAGTTATTTCGTAAGTTATGCATTTATTTTTATGCTCCTTTTCTCTATAATGTTTTATTTAAGTGATTGCTTGTTAAATTATGTAAATCAAGTTCGTATGGTTAATGATTTAGAGTGTTATGTAATGTGAGAACCCTAGAATGTTTTGATGTCTCGTAGTTGGTAACTGTTGTTGCTAGGGGCTGATGCAAGACAGTATGTCCTAGAATGTTGGAGAAGTAGAAGTTTCGAGAGTAATGTAAGCTTATACAAGGATGGGGAAGAGCTTTGTCAGTCGGACTTTGATGGATGGTTGCGGAGAGGAAGGACGTGTGCTGAACTCTCCTCCAGATTTTAGGGCTGCCCCACCGGCAATAGTTTTGCACTTTCCCTTAATAAAGTTAGGTTACCAAGCGTTCACATTCCTCCCTACCCTTATTAGAGATACAGTAGGTGTCTGTATCTGTTTACTGAGATTGCCTTTGCTTTCTCACCTCTGGACTGTACCCCCCACTGATCGCTCTGGGGTGTGAGTTACACACAGGCACGTCCTCCCGAGAGTCGTTTGAAAGGGTAATCTCAGACTAGGTGTGTTTTCCCTGGGCAATTTCTCCCTTGGTCGTTTTTCTCTTTCTTCCCACTTCCCCCGTGACTATGGCGGACGCCACTACTGCCTCCCCCCCCTTCAGGGGGGGAGATAGTTCTGACCGACCCCCGACTGTCTCACGGACGGACTGCCCCCAGACTGAACGGCCCCAGACACGTACCCGCCTTGACATTCACGTAAACAATGCCTCATTCGTCCTGATTCATGCGGTTGGTTCTACTCCCCTGTCCAGCCTCAATCCCTTCGTCATCAAGAAGGTGATTGATGGGTGTGCAGGTGAGGTGGAACAAGTTAAAAAACTTGCAAGTGGAGATCTCTTGGTAAAGACTCTAAATTCTGCCCAGGTAAAGGACTTGCTGAAACTGAGGAAGTTCCACAGTTACGATGTCCAGACAACGATCCCGCACGCCATGAATTCCTGCAAGGGTGTTATCACCTGCAGGGATCTTGTGCTTAAGGAGGAGGAAGAAATCGTACAGGAACTTGCTCAGCAAGATGTAATAGAAGCCAGATTTATTACAAGATTTTCGGAAGGCATAAGGACGAAGACCGCAACTGTTGTTTTGACCTTTGGAAAAGTATCTCTTCCAGCCAATGTGAAGGTTGGATACGAAATCGTAAATGTCAGAGCATACATCCCGAACCCCCTTCGTTGTTCAAAATGTCAGCTCTATGGACACCATGAAAAGGCTTGTCGGGCTTCCAACATCATGTGTGGCAAGTGCGCAGCTGTAGGTCACTCTGCTGATAACTGTACATCCGAGACTGAGTGCTGCTTTCACTGCAAGGATGCTCACTCCACCTTCTCTAGGGCTTGTCCCAAGTGGAAGGAGAAGGAGGTCTGCACAGTGAAAGCAACACAGGGCATTTCCTTCTACGATGCTAGGAAGAAGGTGAAGGAGTTGCATGCAACTCCCAAGCCTAATATCTCCTATGCATCGGCGGTTGTGTCCCGTACCGTGATGTGCACCGTTGAGACACAGACTGAGCTAACATTCGCTCCTCATGCCCCACACCTTACCTCTCAGTCTAAACCTCCTGTACGCTTCAACTCTCTTACGGATATCCCTGTTGCTACTTCCTACTCCCAGGCTGCCGCTGCTCCTTCGCAGTCAGTGCGGCCAAAATCGAAGACAGACAAGTCTGATAAACTTAACTTGACCACCCTTACTAAACAGTCACATCCTCATGTCCATCCTGCTCCGGGACCAGTGAGGGAGAGAAAGAATAGCTCTTCCTCGGTGGAGTCTGGGAGCCTCGTTATTGATGAAACTACGGAGATCTCCACAAACAAGCACCAGGATAGGTCTCCCGGTAGTCGCTCGCCTGCTGGCGGGCGACAAAAAAAGACCAAGCACACTGGCCCCCAACGAAAATCTTAAACCGCGGCATTCACTCTATTACAGTGGAATTGTAGAGGTATTGGGAATAAGTTACCAAATATAGCAATCTTGCTTTCACTACACAGGCCAGACATTGTTTGTTTACAGGAGACGCGCCTGGAGGATCACCCTGATCCTCCACAGTTCAAACACTACCACTCGTATAGAAGATAATTATGAAGGTCACGGAGTTGCCATTTACACACACAAATCACACCCACAAACGGAAGTGATTCTAAATTCTACTCTGGAAGCTGTCGTGTGCAGAGTAAAATTTGATAACACATATCTGTCTATTTGTTCTCTCTACTGTCCTCCACATGGCCCCATTGATAGTGATACTTTAAATTCACTTTTTGAACATCTCCCTGGAAATAAGTTAGTATTGGGCGATTTTAACGCCAATCACTATCAGTGGGGCAGCTTGAGGATTGATGGTTGTGGGGAGCAAGTAGCCGACCTAATACTACAGTCCAACCTCTGTCTTCTGAACGATGGTAGAGCGACTCGTGTAGATGATCGTACTGGTAACTTTTCGGCCATTGACTTATCTTTGGCCTCCCCTGGTATACATCAAGATTTCTCATGGGACCCTTACGACGACTCCTTGGAAAGTGATCATTTACCCATCTGTCTTTCTTATATACGCGACATCATTTCGGACCCTCCATCTCCAAAATTTAACTATAAAGAAGCAGATTGGGGATCCTTCTCAAGGATTGCCAATTTAGATATATCTAGGGAGACCATGGATGTTAAGGTCGAAAATATAACTACTTCCATATTACACGCAGCTGAGGCTGCTATTCCCAAGACTTCTACGGTTCATGTGAAGCATAGAGCACATTGGTGGACGCTGTATTGCTGTCAAACATTAAGAAAACGCAATAGGAGATACAGGATTTTTGATAGTCAGCCCACTGAGAAAAATTTTATTGCATACAAACAGGCACTGGCTGAGGCAAGGAGAATAATAAGAAGGGCCAAACGTGACTCCTGGCGGTCCTTTGTGTCCACGGTGACTCGCACAAAACCATTACATAAGGTCTGGTCCACTATAAGAATATTAAATAATAAAGGCCCATATTTCCCTGTCACCACCCTTCAGGTCAATAATAACATTTATGACGAGCCCGTGGACATTGCTAACATCCTCGCCAGGAGTTTTTTTCATGTAAGTAACTCAGCCAATTACGACCCACGTTTTCAACACCATAAATGCATGGCTGAGCTACAGATATTAGACTTTGCCACAGAAGACGTAGACTCCCCGTACAACAAAGACTTTACGCTAGATGAACTGCTCCTTGCCCTTAAATTCTGTAAAGACACCAGCCCTGGACCAGACACCATCAAATACGGTTTGATCCAGCATCTTAATCAGGACAACCTAATTAATTGTTAGCATTGTACAATGAGATTTGGGCGTCTCGAACGTTCCCAAACTCATGGTACTTTGCGCACATCATACCGATACCCAAAGAGGCTGGTCGTCTTATGAATCCCACTTCATTTCGTCCTATTGTGTTGACTTCTTGTCTATGTAAGGTCATGGAACGTATGGTAAACAATACTGTAGGCTTCTTTTTGTTTTAGAGACAAGGAATTTGTTAAATGATCAACAATGTGGCTTCCGTAAATACAGACGCTCACTAGATCATTTAATGAATTTGGAGCATTGTATTGGAGAGGCATTTGCCAATAAAGAATTTATGACAGGGGTGTTCATGGACATCCATAAAGCCTATGACATGACATGGTGACACGGTATACTAATGAAGCTCTATGCTTATGGTTTAAGAGGAAATTTGCCTATTTTTATTTCAAATTTCTTAAGGGACAGGACTTTCTCTGTCAAATTGCCCCATAACATAACATCGGATATATTTATCCAGGAAAACGGGATGCTGCCGGGAAGTGTGCTTAGCCTGCTTTATTTAGTATTATGATCAATGATATTCTGTCATCAGCTCCCATCCCAAGGAATCTTAAATACTCGCTCTGCGCTGACGATTGTGCAATATGGCACACTTCCCGTAATGCACAATTTTCGGCTGGGTGGATTCAAGCAGCCCTCCGTCCACCAATGGGCCTTGCAGTGGGGATTTAAGTTTTCCCTAAGTAAGTGTGCCGCTGTAGTATTCACTAATCGTAACGTACCTAATTTGTGCTTAACTTTGGATAATCAGGCGGTACCTTTTCAAAATTCTGTAAAATTTTTAGGAATACATTTTGATCGTAGAATGAATTTTAAACTTCACATTAATACTTTGCTTGCTCGTTGTGATAAACCATCAAATGTCCTCAAGTACCTAGCGGGTACTACCTGGGGTGCCGACAGAAAATCTATTAATGGTGTATAAGTCCCTTATTCAATCGAAGCTAGACTATGGCGCACAGGTGTATGGCTCGGCATCCGATGCCACGCTAAAAGGATTGGATGTGCTACAGAATAGATGTTTGCGAATGTGTCTTGGAGCCGTCCGGTGTACCCATGTGGCTCGTATGGAAGTGGAGGCGAATGTGCCTCCCCTCCATATTCGCCTTGACCACCTGGCCTTGTCCTACGGCGTAAGGACATTTAGGAAAAGTAATATCGGCAATGTGGCCTGTACCCCCCTGCGTCAATACCACCACCTTCTGCAGGGGGTGCATTGGCCACTTGCCATTCGCCTCCCCTTACTGACTCAGGAGCTTGGTGTGGATCATAGTGACTGTGACAAGGTGGTGTTAAAAAATATAGTGCCTTGGGAGCCACCTGCCTTTACCATTGATGTTACATGGCTCCTAGCACCAAAGGCCAAGGCGCCGGAGGTGGCGGTCCACCACTTGTTTCGTAACATCATCATTCGTCATTTGGGGTCCCACCACTTGTACACCGACGGCTCCAAGTCGAATGAATGTGTGGGTGCAAGTGTGTGGTCGACTGAATGTGCCCTCAGGTATCGGTTGCTGACTCATACATCTGTGTTTACCTCAGAACTTTTTGCTATTGACAAAGCCATAGACTATACTCTCAATTCTAGGCATGACTCATTTGTCATATTTTCGGATTCAAAATCCACCCTTCAGGCAATTGCATCTTGCACTACGGACTCTAACGAGATCCGGGGCCGCATCGTTAATAAGTTGCATTCATGGAACAAGTCATTCAAGCGGATCTGGGTGCCTGGTCATTGTCGTATCTATGCAATGAGCAGGCTGACTTACTTGCAAAGTCGGCTGTAAAGCTCGAGGAGACTTGGGACGTTCCTCGTGATCTACGGTCGAGTCTCTCTCCCGGAAAGAAATCATTAAATCATCTGTGGCAAGGTCAGTGGACCAGACTAAATATTCCAACTTGTAAGCCGCACCTGGGCGACTAGGACACTGCCAACCACCCCAGTCGCCTGGAAGAAAAAGTATTGGCACGGTTACGGCTCAATGCCACCGTTTTAACTCACATGAAACCATATATGGAAAGACGCTTCCCACCGCACTGTGACATCTGTACTGTGGTGTTATCTATCAGTCATATCATCCTGCGCTGTCGGCGATTTATTCGTGAACGTGCTTCACTTGTAAATTACTGCAGCGCAGTAGACGTCCCCTTCACCCTGTCCACCATCCTGGGTGATGGGAACATTGTTATGATTGATAAATTGATGGCTTTCTTGAGAGAGACTGGACTGATCAGAGTGATGTGACTTTTTTACTGTATGGTTTTGTTTTTTATCGACTGTAATTATGTATATATTGTACTATTAGTTAGAGTTGACAGTTGACATATTTTAAATAGTTCCTCCTTCCCACTGATCTATTTCTCATATTGATGTCCCCTACATTAAACC